>NC_061103.1:28931118-28977674 GCF_015104395.2 Macrobrachium nipponense | reverse complement strand
CTCTTTCAAGGGAGGAGAAAATCGTATTTAAATCATAATAAAAAAGATGCCCGTTGGGTCCCTTCCTCTAAATATCCAAATATAAAACAAAATCAGAATTCTGTTTTAATATGTAGTCATTTTAATGCATAAGGAAAAATAAAAAGTAACAGTAGCGAAGCAAAGGAACAAACGCTTCCTTTCCCACTCGTTTAAAGGGTAGGAAAGTCGCCTTAAAAAAAAAAAAAAGATTCTGATTGGTTGTTGTCTACCTAATTTGATTTATTGTCTTGTCAGGTGGCCTTTTAACTTCCAGGGTAATTATGTGTATTTTAGGTAAATTCTTCATCGGCCTTTTTTTTTTTACTGTTATGTTTATCTTGAATACATTTTAGGATTTTTTTCTTGCGAATTATTTTATGTATTTTCCTGTTCAGTTTGATGGTGTTCGTTTTTTATCAAAATATATAGGGGTGACTATATATATATATATATATATAATATATATATATTTATATATATATATATATATATATATGTATATATATATATATATATATATATATATATATATATATATATATATATATATATATATATCTTATATATATATATATATATATATAGTATATATCTATATATATATATTTATATATAATATATATATATATATATATAATATATATATATATATATATATATTCGTAAATAATATTACGTCATGTATTCATTTACATCTTGGAAAGATAAGCTGACGTTGTCAAAGGGACTTACCTGTCTTACTATGGCATTGGGAAATCGTTTCAAGACTGTTCCATACAATAAAGTCTTGAAATGCTCCTATTCTGACAGTTTTTAATTCACCTCTGAAACTTACTCTGGATACAAACCCGCAAATGTCAATATCTTGTATCTTTAAGGGTTTTCGATGTGTTCTCCAGTTGTAAGGTTCGTCGACCTATCATAATTAATCCTCTGAAACAGGAAGTGTTGAAATGAACAACAGGCAATGTTGACATAACTCAGGAGTTTCACGTTCGACGAGTGGTTTTCGCGCTCCGCTACCAATCCGGTGGTCCGAAGTCCGATTATCGGCTCAGCCAACGCGGAAGCAGAGGAATTTATTTCTGGTGATAGAAATTCATTTCTCGATACAATGTGGTTCGGATCCCACAAATAGCTGTAGGTCCCGTTGCTACGTAACCAATTAGTGCCAAGTTACGTAAAAATACATCTAATCCTTAGGGCCAGACCTAGGAGAGCTGTTAATCAGCTCAGTGGTCTGGTAAAACTAAGATATACTTGGCATAACTCAGGGCAGACGAGAAATTCCCTTCGACAAAGTTCCCAACAACCTCTGATCTCGTTTCAAATGCTATAATGTCTAAAGCGTGAACATATTTTGCAAATGTAACGAGCCCTGAATGGAACACATTTCAAACGTGTATATGTCAGCTTTCGGGAAGTTAAGGTACCTGAATGTTTAAGCGTTTCCCCGGCAACTTCATAAACTGCGGAGTGAGCTGGCTTCATTTTGGGGAGGTCTAATTCACAACTATTTTTTTTTTCCTTTTCAAAACAGTGCATCTTCATCTCCCTTAATAAGAGAACATTTCATGGAAAAATGCTTCTCTCGGTTGTTATTGTAGACTGGAAACACTTCAGTATTTTAAGATGCTTCAATTTTTCCTTTAAAAAAAAAAAACTTAAAATAATCAACGACTAGAATAATTCATGCAATACCACAGGGATGAACATCGCTAATAAAAAAATAAAACGTTTACAAAAATAAGACTCAAAACATATGCAGGTCTCTCGCTTTCTCTATCTGGACATTTCTGAACGCAGACAGGTTCACCTACTAATGTGCCACGGTAGCCTAGACCTGAGAGAGAGAGAGAGAGAGAGAGAGAGAGAGAGAGAGAGTTTACTTATTAACTACTAAATTGTTATGGTAGGTCTGAGAGAGAGAGAGAGAGAGAGAGAGAGAGACAGGAGCTCCCTTTTCAACTACTAATGTGTTACGGTAGGTCTGAGAGAGAGAGAGAGAGAGAGAGAGAGAGACAGGAGCCCTCTTTTCAACTACTAATGTGTTACGGTAGGCTAGGCCTCTGAGAGAGAGAGAGAGAGTTAACAGTGTTTGTTCATATGGAACGAGCTACGCACTCGTACGAACTTTGAACAGCTGAAATAACTTTTGGCCAATTAAAGCTTCCCGTGCAAACGCCGAAAGTTAACCGCTGAACTCAAGTCTTAACTTGTAAATCAAATGACATTTACATACATAAAAGTGTCCACAGAAACTGTCGGTGGGCACCTTAAGGCTCTAGTTATGAATTGTTATCCTTTGTTACACATCTCGCTTCACCTAAGCCTTTGTTCAAGTTAACAGTGTCACTAAAGAGAGCAAGAGAAACAGAAGTATCGCTAAAGAGAGCAAGAAAAACAGAAGTTATTGCTAAAGAGAGCAAAAAAACAGAAGTTATCGGTAAAGAGAACAAGAAAAATAGCAGTTATCACTAAAGAGAGAAATAAAACCATAAGTTATCGCTAAAGAGAACAAGAAAAACTTGAGTTATCGCTAAAGAAAGCAAGAAAAACTTAAGTTATCGCTAAAGAGAGCAAGAAAAACTTAAGTTATCGCTAAAGAGAGCAAGAAAAACTTAAGTTATCGCTAAAGAGAGTAAGAAAAACTTGAGTTATCACTAAAGAGAGAGAGAAAAACAAAAGTTGTCACCAAAGAGAGCAAGAGCACAAAAGAAAAACAGAAGTTGTCACCAAAAGGGAAAGAAAAACAGAAGCTATCACTAAAGAGAGCTAGAAAAACTAGTTATCTCTAAAGAGAGCAAGAAAAACAGAAGTTGTCATTAAAGAGAGCAAGAAAAACATAAGTTATCGCTAAAGAGAGCAAGAAAAACAGAAAGAGAGCAAGAAAAACATAAGTTATCGCTAAAGAGAGCAAGAAAAACAGAAAGAGAGCAAGAAAACATAAGTTATCGCTAAAGAGAGCAAGAAAAACAGAAAGAGAGCAAGAAAACATAAGTTATCGCTAAAGAGAGCAAGAAAAACAGAAAGAGAGCAAGTAAAACATAAGTTATTACTAAAGAGAGGTTTGCGTGCTGAGGCTGGATGTATCATGTCTCCCCTACCCTCTCAATCCCATATGTACCCCGCCCACACCCGGCCGGATAAACCGGTTTGCATGGGGTGGGTGGCTGTGTATCATGTCTCCCTTAATGTCACCCGGGGAAGGACAAACAAGATCAGATCCCCTCGGATTTTATATATATATATATATATATGTATATATATATATATATATATATATATATATATATATATATATATATATATATATTTCTCTAAGGAAGAGACTGCTGAAATTCCAGTCACTAGACTAGGTTATCATTGCATATTTTTTAGACAGAATCTTTTTTTTTTTAAGTTCGAGAGCTTCTATATGAAATTGTCTGTCTTCTTGTTATTGTATCCGAAAAAATATGCCTTGAATATCATCTTATCTATGAAAACGTTTCAGGCATATTATAGACTCTCTCTCTCTCTCTCTCTCTCTCTCTCTCTCTCTCTCTCTCTCTCTCTCTTTTTGGCGTTGTCTAGACCTTTCCGTGTTTTACCCATAGTTTAATTAGTAAATTTCCGCTATATAAAAGTCTTTGATGGCCCGGAATCTCTCGAATATTTTTTCTTTAGTTCAACTTAGTCATTGGTTAATTTTGTAGTTCGCTGTGACGCTGTTCCGTCCTTGAAAAGAAATAAGTTTTTTTTTTTATATTAAATATTTATCGTTTCGATTATAAAAGATTCCTTTTCTTTGTGTTTTAGGAATTCATCATATCATGTCTTTGTTGAGTAGATTACTGACTTATTAATGAATGCTGGTATTGTTACCTCTGCCATGAAAGTCAAATCTTATCTTAGCATATATATCCATACATGTATATATAGTATATACACATATATACATACACGCATATATATTATACTTACTACTTATATGTATTATAAATATATATATATATATATATATATATATATATATATATATATAAATGATATTGATAGAGATAATAAAATAAGTTGTTGGTCATCTTCCGCAAGACAATAGATTTTATGGTCATAGCGTCCAATAAAACTAACAGCGTATCCTGCAGTCCTAATAAATCTTAAAGTAAAAAAAAAAAAGCCTGACGTACAACAAACAGTAGTAAATAATTAAAGAACTTTGTAACTCTCCATAGTGTTGAATGAGCTAAGGGCTCTTTTTCTTCCAAACCTTCGATTGAGTGGGACCAGAAATATAATGAGCAGAAAATGAAAGCGGATCATATAGGCACTTTCTGCTCGTTCAGTCTTACTCCAAGAAAATCAATTATTCAAACTTCCCCTGAAGTAACCACACACACACACACACACACACACACACACACAGAGAGAGAGAGAGAGAGAGAGAGAGAGAGAGAGAGAGAGAGTCACTTATATTATTTACGTAAAAATTAAAAAAAAGAGGGCATCTTTAAAGAAACCTATAAAGAGAGGAGAGAGAAAGCGTGGGAGTTACTTGCATTATTTACGTAAAAATTAGAAAAGAGGGTATCATTGCAGAAATCTATAGAGAGAGAGAGAGAGAGAGAGAGAGAGAGAGAGAGAGAGAGAGAGAGATTAATTATTTACATACAAACTAAATATAGAGGTTATCCATAAAAAAACGAGAGACCTTACCTTACCTTACCTTACAGACCTTACAGTTCGTTCGGGTTGCCCCAGGTCCCTCAGTGTGAGGCGCCTCTAATGTCTACCAGAGAGTTGCTAGTACATCTTCCGGTATATTTTGCATCTTCCAATCTTGGATGGTCTGGGATGCAGTTTAGATATTTGTCGAGTTTATTCTTAAACACATCTACGCTCACTCCTGATATATTCCTCAGATGAGCTGGCAACGCATTGAATAGACGCTGCATTATCGATGCTGGTGCGTAGTGGATTAATGTTCTGTGTGCTTTCCTTATTTTTCCTGGTATAGTTTTGGGCACTATTAATCTACCTCTGCTTGCTCTTTCTGATATTTTTAGTTCCATGATATTTTCTGTTATTCCTTCTATCTGTTTCCATGCCTGAATTATCATGTATCGTTCTCTTCTCCTTTCTAGACTATATAATTTTAAGGATGTAGTCTTTCCCAGTAGTCTAGGTCCTTAACTTCTTCTATTCTAGCTGTAAAGGACCTTTGTACACTCTCTATTTGTGCAATATCCTTTTGATAGTGTGGGTACCATATCATATTGCAATATTCAAGTGGACTACGAACATATGTTTTATAAAGCATAATCATGTGTTCAGCTTTTCTTGTTTTGAAGTGCCGTAACAACATTCCCATTTTTGCTTTACATTTTGCCAACAGAATGGCTATTTGATCATTGCATAACATGTTTCCTATTCATCATCACACCAAGGTCTTTAACTGCTTCCTTATTTGTGATTGTCTCATTATTAGGTCCCCTATATGCATATAGCTTTCCATCTCTGTCTCCATAATTTATTGATTCAAATTTATCAGAGTTAAATACCATCCTATTTACCTCTGCCCAATCATATACTTTGTTAAGGTCTCTTTGTAGAGCGTTCCTATCTTCATCACAAGTAATTTCTCTACTTATTCTTGTGTCATCAGCGAAACTACTCACTACCGAATCCTTAACATTACTGTCTATGTCTTCAATCATAATAACAAACAATATTGCAACTAGCACCGTACCTTGTGGCACACCGGATATTACCTTGGTTTCATCCGATTTCTCATCGTTTGCAATAACTATCTGTTTTCTGTTGTGTAAAAATTCTTTTAACCATCTTCCTACTTTATCTACGATATTGTGTTTTCTAATTTTCTTTGCTAATATATTATGGTCTACTTTGTCAAAAGCTTTTGCAAAGTCTAGATAAACCACATCTGTTTCATTTCCGCTTTTCATATTTATGAATATGTTCTCACGGTGGACTAACAGTTGGGTTTGTGTACTTTTTCCGGGTACGAAACCGTGTTGTCCTATATTAAACAAATTATTTTTTATTAAATGTTTCATAATATTTTCTTCATTACCCTTTCATACACTTTCATAATATGTGATGTTAGACTCACAGGCCTATAATTACTTGCCTCTAGTCTTGATCCACTTTTGAAAGTAGGGGTGATATATGCTAATTTGTGCTCATCATAAATCTTGCCTGTATCTACACTTTGTCTTAATAATATTGCAAGTGGCTTTGCGATAGAATGAACTACTTTCTTTAACAAAATAGCAGGGACTCCATCCGGCCCTGCAGCAGCTCCATTTTTAATTTCATTAATTGCCTGCACAATATCAGGCTTCATTAATTTCTATGTCAGCTAAATATTCACTATTTTCGTCCCTTACTTCTATATCATTATCTTCATTATCTATTCTAGGGGTGAATTCTCTCTTATATGTTCTGACCAGTATGGTTGCAAATTTCCTTTTTTTCATTCGTTAATCTCCCTTCAATTCTCAGAGGGCCTATTTCTATTCTTCTTTTATTCATCTTCTTCGCATATGAGTATAATAGTTTGGGGTTTTGCTTGATATTTAATAGGGTTTTTTTTTTTTTCCAAGTCCCGTTTTTCATTTTCTTTTGATTGTATAATCTTTGTTCTGCATTTTCTATCTTACTTTTTAGTTCTATAACTTTCCATGCATTTTTTTCTTTGCAAGACCTTTTTTCCACTTTCTGATTTTCTGGAACAAGATCCTTCTGTCTCTTGGTATGCATGAATGATGTTTACTTTTCTTCTTCGGTATATATTTATCCACTATTTTCTCCAATATTTTATATAATATCTCCGTATTTACCCTTATGTCATCACTTACGAAAATGTTATCCCAATCTTTGTTTAATTCTTCATTAATTTCTGACCATTTTATATTTTTACTGTAGAAGTTGTATTTTCCATATCCTTCCCACTTTTTCATTTCTTGCTTATCTCTATTTTCACTTGCCGTTTGGAATGAACTGTTAATTCTATGACATTATGATCTGAAATACTCGCATTATAAACTATTATTTCTTTAACATAATTCATCTCGTTCACAAGGTCTAAAGTATTTTCCTTTCTTGTTGGCAGGTGATTTATTTGTTGAATGTTGTATTCTAGTAGCATATCTAATAGCTTTTCAAATTGCCTCTTATCTTCTGCACTACTATTACTCTCTTTTTTATATGTATAAGTACAACCACAGTCTCCTATTCGTTCCTTCCATTCTACGAAAGGAAAGTTGAAGTCACCAGATAGGAGAATAGTCCAGTCCTTGTGATTTCTACATATATCATCCAATTTTTCAATATTAAGTCAAACTCTTTAGTATTAGGAGGTCTATATATTACTATGTTTCATCAATTTTTCAGATTCAAATTCTACCGCTATTAGTTCACATTCTGAGTGACTATATTTCTCATATATTTTTCCCTTGTTTTTTGTCTTTCCCATATATTGCGGTTCCCCCTTGATTCCTATTTTTTCTATCTGATCTATAAGTTTGGAACCCTTTTATTTTATTTGATCATCATCCCAGTCTCTTGGGAATACCAGGTTTCACTTATAGTTCATTATATCTATTTTCTTTTCATTTTGGGTTAGTTCTTCTAAGTACTCTATTTTTCTTTTTGAGTTACTCGTAACTAAACCCTGCGCATTCATCACTATGATGGTTTGCGTGTTTTCTCCTTCATTTAATATTGGTAGTAATAAGGATTTTCCCATGTCTCTTTCCTGTTCTGGTATGTTGTTCTTTTTTTCATTTCCAGAAATTCTGACATTAAAAAAATCCAACTTTTCCATAATATTTGATCTTCCATTCATCATAATTATTCATTTTGTGTCTGAATCTGCAATTTTCTCCGTTTCTGCAATATCCTCTTGCATAATAAATACAGTTATTATCTCTTGAGTAGAATTTCGGAGCTGATGCTTTGAAATTTTTTGCTGGACACCTAACTGCATATCTCATTGGTGGTTTGCTTTTCTCTTTTACCTGATATTCTTGATTTCTCTTCTTTATTTGTTCTTTCTTATTTTGGATTTTATTACTTGGTTGGTTATTTATTTGATTATGATTCATGGCTACAGGGTGCATATATTTGCATTTTTTGTCGAACTTACATCCTTTTCCTTCTTTTAGGTTTTTACATATTTTTGGATGCAGATCTCTGCAATCATCCCCATAGCCATCTAAGTATGCACATTTACCATATATTTCATAGTTTTGACATACCTTAGGATGTTTGTAGTAACATCTTTCTCCAAATCTGCAATTCCCTCTTTTCAAAAGGTTGCAGATTTTGTCTTTCTTGTCTATTTTTTCCTCTTTCCCGTCATTGTGTAGATCTGGGTAGAGCCTCTTCGGGATTTGCTTTTCTGTTGTCATATCGTAATTTATTTCTTCGTAGGTATGCTGCTTTATTGCCTCATATGTAGTATCAATGAGTATCTCTGCATCCATACTTTTATCTTGTTCTTTGTTTTCCTTATTTTTTCTGTCATTTCATTTTTGTTTACTTCTCTTCCTTCCGTTTTCCTCTTCTTCTTTTCTTCTTCTTCCTCTCTTCTTCATCCTCAACTATTTGTACATTCAATCTTGATTTAATAACATTGTCTATCCATGATAGACATGTTTGAACAAAAATTCTTGTATCTTTTCTCAATCTTGCATTACCTCAGCACACTGTGGATGGGTCGGAATGTTGCATGCAGCACATTTTCTGATTAGGTTTTGTGGATTGACTATGCTATACCAAACCTTACACAGTTTGGCATGCTTTTGGCATCTTTTTCCTAATGCATCAATTAGGATATTCACAAGATTCACCTTATTCATTTTCTTTGTCGGAATATGTTGGTTTATGTATATTTTCTTTATGAGTCTCTTGACCACTTGGATTTTATTTGGAACTTCTTCAATTATTTTCAAGATGTTTTCCTTAGATTTGTTCCAGTTTGAAGGATTATATCCTTCTAATATATCTATGGATGCTTTTGTATCTTTTTGGTTAGGACTGTTGCTGATTTCATAGATGAGAAATGCCAGTTCCCTTCCTGCTACCTCATCGTATTGCGAATCCGCCAAGCAAGCTAAATTACGCCACCTCTTCCCGCAGTTGGAACTTACTGCCATCTTGTTCTGATTTCAGTATTACACTTGTTAAACTATCTTAGAAGACGCTTTATCCTACTATTTTCACACTAATCTTATCACCGATAACTTGTGATATCTGTTGATTAATCTGACTTCACGCGGGTACGTCTCACCAAGCAAGATGGCTACTGAGAGAGAGAGAGAGAGAGAGAGAGAGAGAGAGAGAGAGAGAGAGAGAGAGAGAGAGAGACTTAAATTATTTACGCGCAAATTAAAAATAGTTTATCCTTAAAGAAACATGACCAAAGAAGTGCGAGACAGAAATGTTATATAAAAAGAATCATTTTATTAAAAGTAATGGCTACTTAAGCAGCATTACACTTGTAGAGATTCTTCTCTATTTTCCGAATAGCGGCTTTTTCCGTGCTACTTAGACAGGCTAGTAGAGCGCCTATGGAGGTCATGATCAAATACAGTCAAAATTGGTGTATATATTTGAATTTTACAGATAAACTATGATACCATAGTTATCAAAGTCATTAACTATATCTCTCTCTCTCTCTCTCTCTCTCTCTCTCTCTCTCTCTCTCTCTCTCTCTCTCTCTCTCTTTCTTGAAGCAAGCGAGCTTTCTTCTGGAGCTGCCAGACATAAAAGAATAAGATATAAATATTCTCTTCGGTAGAGACATGAAGCGATTTTCTTCTTGAACTCTATTAAGGGTTTCTCTTCATTGTTCGAGTTTCCTTTCATTAAAGATGTAACATCTGCTATCTGCGACTTGCATGAGAAGCCAACAAAGGTTATCCGATGTATTTCTTTGACAAACAAAAGTAGGCGTTACTAACATCGTTTACCCAGAGAAGTACGAAGAATATAACAGAAAATAAAGGAATTCTAAAGATAGATTCTATATTCATTGACAGAGAGGTTCGTGGCATGCCAGAAATAGCCAATCAAAAAGGGGATGGTGAAGAATGCCATGAATTTCCCTATCACGAGACGAAATTATTTTCTTCGATTTTATTGAAAGAAAAAAAAAATGTCTTAAAAACACACACACACACACACACACATCATACCGTTTGTAAACATGCACTAGTTCCAGCCATTTCTCAAAGAGGTTACCCACTCTATTCCTTACAATTACCGTCGTATATATTCCTCGTTCGACAAGTGGGTTACGTGCTCGCCTACCGATTCTGTAGTTCCCAGTTCGATTCTCTACCCTACCAACGTGGAATCAGAGGAATGTATTACTTCTCGATATAATGTGGTTCGGATTCCACAATAAGCTGTAGGTCCCGTTGCTAGGTAACCAATAGGTTCCTAGCCACGTACAAATATCTAATCCTTCGGGCCAGCCCTATGAGAGCTGTTAATCATCTCAGTGATTTAGTTAAACTAAGATATACTTAACCGTCATATTGTCGTAACTTCTTTTAACACTTAAATACTCAACGTTCACCTTTTTCAATATACTGAATCTTACCCTTTCTATAAGAAATCCAATAAGTAAATAAACACATACCCAAAGTGTGCGTTTAAATACGTACAGTATGCCTTTACGTACATGTAATTTGTCTGAAGAAAATTGAGCCGTTGTTGTTGGCAACTTTAAACATGATTGTACATTAATAAATACAGCAACTGTTTTTGAACTTCCACATGAAAATACAACTTTTCTGAAATTCCAGAAATCAGTTAAGATTCTGTACAATGAGAAGCAGCTTTCTAAAGCTACGAATTTCAGTCGATGAACTGTGTAACGTAGATTATAATGCCAACGTGGCTTGGATCCATCAGTAAGTTGTAAGTCCCGGCTAGGTAACCAGTTGGTTCCTAGCCACGTACAAATATCCGATCCTTCAGAGCTGTTAATCAGCAGTGGTTTGGTTAAAGTAATATAAATTTAACTTTTTACTCCAAACTATTTCGAGCGATTTCCAACTACATTCCAGGATAAGAATTAAGTCTATCTTAGTTTAACCTAGGAGAGCTGATTAACAGCTCTCCTAGGGTTGGCCCGAAGGATTAGATTTTTATTTACATGGCTAGGAACCAATTGGTTACCTAGCAACGGGACCTACCGCTTATTGTGAGATCCGAACCACATGATATCGAGAAATTAATTTCTAATCACCAGAAATACATTCCAATTGTGGACTGTTTTCGAAGCGTATTTTGTATTTTTATGGACAGTCCTGTATTCAATATTTCCAGAAAGCCTTTGTTTATTCATCACAATGTCCCTTTAAAAAAAGCTTCTACATCCTACAGAGAAAAAAAGCAACAATGCATTTCTACATGCATCAACATTTAGAAGGGGGGTTCTGACCCCTGGAACAGCCCCCTTATTAAATTCGACTACGGCAGTAACCAAGTTCTCTTTGAAGACTGAAAAGAAGTCACGCAGTTCCAATGGAAGGGAGAGGAGAGAGAGAGAGAGAGAGAGAGAGAGTGTGGGTGTAGCGATGACATTAATCCACAGACGATATATATACGTAGTAGGTGGCGTGTGAGTGTAGTGGCATCTTGGAATGGAGGACAAGGATTGTCCAGGGTACATGGGGTTTTGGGGGGAGGGGGGGAGGGGGGAGGGGGGAGGGATTTGAGATCACGAGAGAGATGAATGGTGCAGTAGCAATACTGGTTGTTGATTCAACTCCAAATCCAACCCCCTCCCTCCCCCAGCTTCCCACGTCTCTCTCTCTCTCTCTTCTCTCTCTCTCTCTCTCTCTCAGATTAAGCGGCAAGCAATATATTTTGCTTGCGCTTCAGCAAGCGCATCTGTTTGTCTTTGTTCTTCTTATCATTTCTTATTTTTCTTCTTTTTTTCTATCTAAGCCTTCATTTTATACGTATACGCAGTGCCATAGAACTACAGCGTCTGCTGTAAAAATCTTGGCAATCATCCACATACAGAGAGAGAGAGAGAGAGAGAGAGAGAGAGAGAGAGAGAGAGAGAGAGAGAGAGAGAGAGTCTTTTTCTTTTTCCCACACCACTCGAAACTTTTAGTTTTTTTAAAAGACTGATATTTTACGAGATACTTTTATGACGCGGACTTCCCGGTTATACAATCTCCTTTCTGTCGTAAATTGCCTACCAGATGGAAAAGTCTCCTTTGTGCAATGCATGTGGACGTTACTGCAGCTTACTGAACTGTAAACAATGGTTTGCGATTGGTTTAAAATTGGCTGCGCGAGCATGGTTCATAATGATGGAATGCCAAAGACTTACATGGCTTGCAAAAGCAAATAATCAATAATAGAAGCACTTGCAAATAAAAGGGAATTCAAGGTAGGTGTAATGAATTAAGAGACAGAGATGTCTTTAAAAAAAAACCAGACATGTTTGATAAAGAAATACAAAACTATGTGTTTATCAAAAGGTAGAAAAGTCAATGGTGTTAACAAAATGAGTACTGACTTGAAACTATCTCATAAAGGTTCGTAAAGTTAAAATAATTTCCTTAAGACTACAACCATTATATGGGTTGACAAATGAGCATTGATTTACATATTTCTGATCAAAGAATTACGGTACCGTATGAAGTAGAATTAATCAAAGGCGTCTGATGGTGGTACGGAAGATGACTGAGAAATGAATATAGTATCTGATGACAGAACAAAGAATAACATTGTTTGACAAAGGAAATAAAACGTTTAGGATAAAAATCTGACGCTTCTGGTAGGAGAGTAGAGTGCCTCTTTCTTACTCTTCAAGTCTCAACTTCTAAAGTAGTTTTGAAGTCAAGTAGCTGATTTTCGTCACATCTGAGGCCATCAACATATCTTGAATATAACTAATTTCATCAATGGATAACTTTTCATTGCATATCTTTAATTCAAAAAGCTATGTAAGTAATTCCTTTATTTTTTCAATTGATTAGTTGGAAAAATAAAAGTTAGACTTGCTTTCTTTCATGAATCGTGAATCCTGTGTACCACAAGCGTTGAATCCCAGTCCAGAGAGACACAAAGAAGAAATAAAAGGAAAACCCAAAGCAAAAAGCATTGTATTGTTTATGACTTTGCACGGTTAAGAACTTAAGAGCATCAGGCCGAACAAACTGATCTTTTCTTCATGCCTTTCGGGGGAAAGTATCTCGACTCTCCTACAAAGGAAAAATATTACAGGCACCTTAATCGAATAAAAATGTCTGATAGTCAGCCAGTATCTTCATCTACTAGTCTCTCTCTCTCTCTCTCTCTCTCTCTCTCTCTCTCTCTCTCTCTCTCCCCAACCCTAATCTCTCATTCAGCAAAGGCTGCTGTAATCACTGCCAGTAAGCAGACTAGTACTTCCCAGCGTACGTGCGTGCGTGCATATTCCCACTGGGGGTCATTGCCCTGCGTCCTTCGAGCTCTCTCTCTGAAAAGACGCCCCTGGAGTTGCCAAGGGGGAGGGGAAGGTTTGGGGGGAAGGGAGCCGGGTTGGTTATCTCCCATCCTGAGAACGAGACGAAGGAAGGAAAAGTACAGTAATCCTCTTGTCAGGAGGAGTAGACCGACATGAACCAGCGAGGGGCGAAGAGAGGGGAACTCCTACTTTCTAGGGAGCTGGGACTGAGAAGGACTCTGCTCACCCGCGCTCGAAGGACTCCTTTTCCCTTTCCGAAGCCGGAAGACAATTGCGCATTACTATGCTCTGCTTGTCTCCGGTCGATGAGTTATTTGGTCTACACAGCCTAGCGGAGGATGAGGTGGGAAAGAGGCTGTCAGCCGCCATTTCAGGATAAAAAAAAAAAAAAAAAAAAAATTCTTATTGTAGTAGTGTGGGCGGGGAAGCGAGTGCAAAGGAGAAAAATACCACGCCCATTAAACGCCCACGTTTAAAAAGGCCTACTTGAGCGTGCTCTGTAACTCCTGCGCCCACACTTACCTACCAGGGGATTACTTTCACTCATAAAATATGAAACAAGATGGAGACAGCACTGGGTCTATTTGGTTCGGTCTTTTATTTCATCCCCTTTAAATTTCTCTTTACTTATGATATTATTATATATATATAACTGTATATATATATATATATATATATATGTATACAATATATAGATATATATATATAATATATATTATATATGATATATATATGTATAATGATATAAATATGATATATATAATTGTGTATATATATATAACTATTATGTGTATATAATAATAATTATCTAATATAGATAATGTATATATATATATATATAATTATTTATTTAATATGTATATATAATATATATATATATATATGTATATATATATATATATCTATATATATGTATATACTATATATATATATATATATATATATATATATATATTATATATATATATGTTTTTATGAAGCGCCTGCTAAGAAGGGCGTCTTTCTTTCCGGCGGGTCATTGCTGACCAATTCCCATTTTCTACTTCTTCCCTTTTTCTGTGTAAGTAACTAGTCGGTTTTTCTTTGTCTCTCTCACTTTTAGCTCTCTAGACCTATATGTACATCCTGACACGCATATATATATATATATATATATATATATATATATATATATATATATATATATATATATATATATTACAGTGCCTTCAACAAAAATACGATACAAAATCGCTGCACATTCGTAATTAACAGCTGAATTGTGAATGAGGTCTGATGCAAAAACTTAGACAACATAAACCTCTACAGACACTTTCACTACAGATTGATCAACAGCCGTTTGCTGTGCCAGTCACAACTATCTTGCACAAGCTCTTGAGCTTTCTATATAAAGCTTTACTACTTTTTTTTTATCTCCCTATAAGGAGATTGTTAGTCCCTGTTTCCTGTCCAAAACTTATAGGCCACTGGTATTTTGTCTCCCTTGGTAATCACCCATCCAAGTGGTGATCAGGCTAGATTTTCAAAATATTTAACATAGCTAATACAGAGTTCTATTACAGAGCTCTTGAAAGTGCAATTGGCCAACGCTGGCACTATGCCTGTATTAATAGGATGTCGATCGTTCTAGTTCCTCATTGGACGAGCGGTTTTCGTGCTCGCCTACCGATTTGGTAGTCCCGAGTTCGATTCCCTGCTCTGCCAACGTGGAATCAGAGGAATTGGTTTCTAGTGATTGGAAATTTATTTCTCGATATAATGTGGTTCGGATCCCACATTAAGCTGGTGGTCCCGTTGCTAGGTAACCAATTGGTTCTTACCCAGGCAAAAATATCTGACCCTTCGGGCCAGCCCTAAGAGAGCTGTTAATCAGCTCAGTGCTCCGGTTAAACTAAGATATTCATGTAGATCGTTTTCAGCCATCTGCTTCACCAGTTCACAAGCTGTTCCTGGGTCTCTCGTGGTCTAGAGACATGGCATGCTGTCGCATCCTTCTCCATAGACCATCGAGTGCCTCAGTGGCGTGGTTAGTTTGGTGTTTGCTTCTCACCTCGGTGGTCGCGGGTTCGATTCTCGGCCATTCCATTGAGGAGTGAGAGATGTGTATTTCTGGTGATAGAAGTTCACTCTCGACGTGGTTCGGAAGTCACGTAAAGCCGTTGGTCCCGCTGCTGAATAACCACTGGTTCCATGCAAGTAAAAACACCATACAAACAAACAAAACCATAGACCATCGCACAGAAACTGGCAGGTTGTACCCTTCAGGCGCTGCCTACTCGAAAGGGGAGGAAAGGTTTGGTGAAAAATATTCTCTTGGGCGAATTTTCTCTTTTATATAGTTCTTATTTCGTTCAGCAGTATTGACTGGAGATGATATTTTCAATATGTTGTATTTGTCCATATATCTTTTCTTCGTTCTTCAGTTAACCCTTCTAAGAATGCTAAATAATCGAGTTTTCCTCCATCTAATAACAAACATTGTGTAGCAGCTATTTCTTGCCTGGTGGCATTGAATTCAGGACTAGATGAGCGAGGCTAAAAAATATATACATTTGTGTAATACAGCTGTTTGAACAAAAACTAGAACAAAACCAACAAAAATTGCAACATCGTGTAAATGGCCACTTTCCATAGGCTGTTGGATTTCTTATTTGTTTCAGTAGACACAGTTGGATGGTATGCAATTTTCTAGCTTCAGAAATCACTGCATTTTCACTGGGGCATATTTAAGTGGGCATTGGGCATTCCATAGGTTTGCAGTTCGTCCTTCTGGTTTCTGAAGGTATTAGCAATGACGTCGCGCAGTCTTCTAAAACCGGAAGGATGATTTCCGTCTTTCCTTACAAACTGGGAGTTGGCGATTCCTATAGTAGATTCACATCAACTGTGCATTTGAGTCTAGGCCAGTCCCTTACGACGCTCCTGATTGGCTGTTGATAAGCCAATCACAGGGCTGGAAACTCTCAGTCTCTCTCGGGAGTTCACATGGGCAGGATGTATGTTCCACCTCTCCTGAGGGATACGTGTTTCAGGAGAGGTGAAACCTACATCCTACCTATGTGAACTCTCTCGAGAGGCTGAGAGTTTCCAGACCTGTGATTGGATTATCAACAGTCAATCAGGAGCGTCGTAAGGGACTGGTCTAGACATCGGATGCACGGTTGATGTGAATCTACTATAATGGATACTTGGGACCTTCATTCTTAGCAGTTGGTAGAAATGGAGTTGTTTGTGAATTCTTTGTGCTCATATTAACTACCAATGCTGGAGGATGGCATAATTTTTGTGGATCTTTCCAAAAACCTTCACGAGGCTCTTATTGTGTCCACTATATACCACCATAATTCGATTTCAGTTTATATTTTTCATAATCCAATCTCAACTTGAATGTTTTTGCGTTGAGTAACAAATGACATATAAATGCATTTGTAAAATATACATCAGCTTATGTCTACGTTTAGTCAACAGGAAAATATGAAAATGTATATAAGAAATGCATATATAAAGGCATTTGTAAAATATACATCAGCTTATGTCTACGTTTAGTCAACAGGAAAATATGAAAATGTATATAAGAAATGCATATATAAAGGCATTTGTAAAATATACATCAGCTTATGTCTACGTTTAGTCAACAGGAAAATATGAAAATGTATATAAGAAATGCATATATAAAGGCATTTGTAAAATATACATCAGCTTATGTCTACGTTTAGTCAACGGGAAAATATGAAAATCTGCGAAACCAGATTACAGAAAATTTGCGATAATAAATTTTCTCTGTCTTTCCTTCTTCCACAGGAAAAAAAAAAGTTACGAAAATCTGCGAAACCAGATTACAGAAAATTTGCGATAATAAATTTTCTCTGTCTTTCCTTCTTCCACAGGAAAAAAAAAAGTTACGAAAATCCACTAAATCAGATTTTGAAAATAGGACGATCTCTCTCTCTCTCTCTCTCTCTCTCTCTCTCTCTCTCTCTTACACACACAAATGAATGCGTAGGTAGTACGAGCACTGGACGAGGTGCATAGGATCCAAGGATTCAACATCCTTTCCGAAAAGCGGATGGAAACGGACGGACTTCCAAATAAGGAGCCTAACGGATGTCGCCTTAACCCCCTTCTGACAGGGAAGCTGCAGCAGCTGCTCTTTGCAGATTACGCGCCATCCAAAACAAACTAACCTGAAAGCACAACAACAAACAGCCCTTCATAAATAAACATAGGGAACCGTATAAACAAAAGACAGTAGGCTAGGCTAGAAGTCCCTAAGCCAGGGGAACCGGTTCTCTCCACGCGGGCCAGTTCCAACACCTCCCTAGCCCTAGACCAAGACCTAGCCCAGGACCCAGAGACCTAGTAGACCGACCTCCTAGGGTCCGTACAATATAATAATCCCAACGGAAAATGAGACAGGAAGTACAGAAGGTTGACACGGCTGGTGTACTCGGTTCATAACAATTTTCGCCCCACATTTCTTCGCTAACAATAGTTATTGTCACGGAGGGATTGTTAACGATGTGACGCTCGTTATTGTGTCACCCCTTAGGCGGAAGACCGTCTTAGGCTGCAGCTGCGCTGTGTTGTGTTGTTCCTTCGTCTTTATTGGTATTTTTTTTCAGTTCCACTGTGAGACTTACCACGGCACAGTAAACAAAGATAATAACAATAACAATGCCCAAGAGGCATAAGGTACAACTAACAACGAGATCTTGATTGTACTCCATTACTCATTCTAAAAGAAATTTTTTTTTTTTAATTTTTTATACAAAAATCTTTATCGTGATGAATTATTTACTCCACTGTCATGATGACTCCTAAAGGCTGAAATGAATCTAAGCACTGATAAAAAATAAAGCCTAAAACCTTAAAACAATCAGAAGAAAGCTACTGTTGATAATTAAATTTTATCTTATCTGTTCTCTAAAACAGACATTATTACCATTCGACATCAGACATTACGTAATGATGTTATGCACTTGAGTGTAATGGATTCCGGTGGTAACAGTTGTCCTGAATTAACCCGAGATCAGTTGTCTTGAAATGACCCCCAGATGCAGTTGTCCTGAATTAACCCCAGATACAGTTGTACTGAATTAACCCCAGATGCAGTTGTACTGAATTAACCCCAGGTACAGTACTACTGTCCTGAATTAATCCTAGTTGCAGTTGTCCTGAACTAACCCCCAGATACAGTTGTCCTGAATTAACCCCAGATACAGTTGTCCTGAATTAACCCCAGATACAGTTGTCCCGAATTAACCCCAGATGCAGTAGTCCTGACTTAACCCCAAATACAGTTGCCCTGAATTAACCCCCACAGCTGTCCTGAATTAATACCCAGATGCAGTTTTCCTGAATTAGCCCAAGATACAGTTGTCCTGAATTAACATTAGATACTGTATCATTGTTACAGTTATCCTGAAATACCCCCAAATACAGTTGTCTTGAATTAACCCTGGATACAATTGACCTCAATTAACCCCAAATACAGTCCTAAATTAACCCCAGATACAATACAAAGGAGGTTTTACTGCTTACTGCTACCACTGTACCAGTAATCCTCAGTAAACAAGACTAACTTACGAGGTTGGCAATGGTATCGAGTTAGAGAGGCTCTTCTACCATTCAGGGGCGTCTCCCCCATCGCCCCCTCCACCCCAAAGGGTATCACAATCCCTGCATTAGGCTGTCTATAAAATATTATGAGATTCCGAATTGACACTTCCTCCATAACCACACTCACCCCAAATTAACCCTTCAGTCCCTCTCAGGCTTCACCTTTCGAGGGTTCCAGCCGATGACGTCGAGGTGCCAGAATTCTCGAGGACCCTCGAAACCTACTTCGAGGATTCTCGACGCTAAAGGGCGGGAACCACGGATGATGACTTTGAGGAGGTCTGCCTTCACGCCTCCCTACGAAGGTCTTGAGTGACAGGAACGAACGGAAGGGCGTAAAGGAACGGGAATAAAAGGAGAAATGGGGTTATGGAAGAGAGTGATAGGAATAAGGATACGATGGATAGAAATCGTAAGGTAAGATTTAGGTATTCTACTTCGCAAAGGTAATTAAATGAAAAGAATAACACAAGGGTACGAAAAATAAGAAATAAAACTGAAGAAGAAGAAAGATACTTTTACCAGAGAACGTACAGAAAACCAAAGAAAGAAAAAACGTAAGAGAAGAATAATAAAAGGTAGAAAAAAGGAAAAAAATAAAACTGAAGAAGAAGAAAAACGCGATTACCAAAGTAAGCACAGGAAACCGAAGAAAGAGAAAACGTAGAACAAGAAATATCCTTTTTACCAAAGAAAGTACAGAAAACCAATGAAAGAAAAAATGTCAACAAGAAAAAATCAAGAGATGCCATCCTTTCGTCCAGTGGTCACCATTTGTAATTCGACAGATAAATGCGCTATTTACTTTTCCAAACAACATCGTGTGTTTCAGCCTCAAGCCTTTAGTTGTGTCCTAAAGTTATGGATATGTCGAAGACTTGTCAAAACCGATGCAAGCAAGCATTGCGTTTTGGTTTCTTTCAAAGAAATCGATTCAAAGTCAGTGTGGAGACAGAGAGAGAGAGAGAGAGAGAGAGAGAGAGAGAGAGAGAGAGAGAGAGAGTAGAATTTGCTGAAATTACACCAGAGCAGAATAAAATATTTTCCCTAAATAAGGGAGTTTCATTTATATTCATGTAAAATTTGTATAGCTACGAGTATGCAATCATTTCTATTCCTATAAAAACTTACATAACTACGGAGAGAGAGAGAGAGAGAGAGAGAGAGAGAGAGAGAGAGGAGAGTAGGCATGTTAACGGCAATGTCTTCTCCGAGACAGCAGAGGTTGAAGGAATTACGACTAAGCTTCTCTTTATTTCCTCGAAATTAGACTTTTTGTTTTCCATCTTCCTTCCGCTCACATACACGGAGAGGGGGGTGGGGGAGAATTAGGGGAGGGAGAGAGAGAGAGAGAGAGAGAGAGGCAGGCGTCAGGTTTCTACAGCAAGGCTTCCTAAGGCTACGATGCCCTGCTCTTTGAAGAGCTCTTTAATTCTGTAAAAACCGATAGACTGTACTCCATAGTGCGCAGTATTTTGTTGTCTATGAAAAAAAAAATAATAATAATAAGAGTACTCGCCTCTAATGTGATGTCTTAAGCAGACTGTCCTTTCTTTATTTTATTTATTTATTTATTTATTCTTTATTTATTTCTATTTATCTATTTTTTGTAAATGAAACTATTGTTCTTTACGTTTATAGGAGCCGTGTGTGTGCAATTTAACTGTTACTCTCTATAATGTTACAATTCTCATAGTTTCATTGATGCTATGCAAAACTTGTATGCTTTGTTTTTAAGTATGGCTTGTAATGCAGTAATACATTATTATCTCGGGTTAAAACAAATAATGAATATAGTTTATTTGCGAACCACAAATCAACCCTCATCCGTAAGTAATACTGCAAAGCACTTTACTCTTTATGTATGTTGTGATATATATATTATATATATATATATATATATATATATATATATATATATATATATATATATATATATATATATATATATATATATATATTTCTTTCCTATATACCCAATATACTTGGTGGAAAAGATGATTTGATGTTTGGAATCTAGGAGATAAGGCGGCAGCGTAACAGCCTATCCCTTGCCTTCCCTTCCAAGTTTTTAACAATAGGGAATATGGTAAGACTGGATAAAGCAAGTGAATCACACCTCTGAGCAAATTTACTCGAATAAGTAACGAAGACTATGCTGAAATGATATGATTAAAAATGAAGCATGCGAGTGGTATGAATAAAGACGAATTGATCTAATAAACACGAGTCTCAGAAAGACTATCAATACCTGACAGGAGAATAAATGCTAAGAACGACAAAAGTTAAGATCCAGAGAGCGAGGGAGCACTTGAAACAAAAGAGGGGAGAAAGCCGTGGCATGTTTTCAGTCCATCCAAATACAGGAATTAGGCGGCCCTTCAGGGAAGGAATTAGTGCAGAGAACAAAATTGATAGAGTCTTTGCTTCCTATGATTGCTTGTTCCCCCTGTTAGAGGGTTTTTACATTTCGGTTTTAAGAGCAAAAGGGAGGGAATTGTGTTACTGCCTTCCTTTGGTGGAATTTTCATTCGAATTTGTTCTGCTATTCCTGCCTTTTACTTAGCAATGGATGGGAATATATGTTTACTCTTTAGCAAACATAATATTAGGGTAGACTATTGGAAACAATTATTGTTATACGTCCACACAGATAAAAAGGAAAACATGAAACATTCTCAGAATGATACACACACACATATATACATATATAGATTATAATATACAAAAGAAAACTCTACAAGTCCCCATTAATGAATTTGGTATACTCACTTACTCCTACTTCAGTTTTCTTTACCCTGCAGGAATTTATCATCTATTTTCTCCTTTTCGATTATTATTGCCACCTTATCAAATTTTTCTTTAGAATATTTATATCCACATTTTCACCCCTCCCCTCCAACTTAACCATTTATCTCTTTTAATAATGGTTAAACAAGACAGCGATCTAATGAACCTCCAATACTTTTCATCCTATTACTGCAGCCATCAATTTGTCATAATATATCTGTTCTTTAGTAGTAGTATATCTTAGTTTTACTAGACCACTGAGCTGATTAACAGCTCTCGTAGGGCTGGCCCGAAGGATTAGATATATTTTTACGTGACTAGGAACCAATTGGTTACCTAACAATGGGACATACAGCTTATTGTGGGATCCGAACCACATTGTATCGAGAAATGAATTTCTATCACCAGAAATAAATTCCTCTGGTTCCGCGTTGTCAGAGCCGAGAATCGAACTTCGGAACACCGGAATGGTAGCCGAGCGCGAAATGCTCTTGGCCAACGTGGAACTTGCTCTTTAGTAACATAAACATTTTAAAGTAGGAATGTCTAACAATCAAGCCCCTTTCTAAACACAATCTCAGCAAGACTACCCTCTAAGAGCTTCATATCTACCAACAATTCCATCTCTGTCTCTATCACCTGTCTGCATTCAAGTCACTCAGCAAAACCACCCTTTTCCATTCTCCAAGGCCAGCCAAGCCAGATTCACTCTCCTGGAAATGATAACCTTCAATCATTCTGTACCTTTTGCCAGACTCATTCTTATCCATAAAATGCTCAAACTAAGATATTTTTACTCAGTCTTCATGAAGTTACACGCTCTGCAGCCTTCAGCTTTAGAGCTAACCCCCCACACAAACCAACCTTTGTCCTTCTCATTCCTGCATACCCTAGTTTTTTTTATTCATAATTTTTTTTTTTTTTTTTGTTTCACCGAGTCCTAAGTAATCTACTTTTATCCATTTAAAAGGTCAATTACCATACATCTGCACATGTTAAAAGTTAAAAATGAAGCATCAGCTCATGATTATTTTACTGTGTGAGAAATTGATACCCATATACTCTTTAACTAAAATCTCTAGTATATATATATCGCTTAGGAGACGATGAAACTAGTGCAGTAACTCTTGCAGTAGCTAATCATCTGTCGAATCTCACTTAGGAAATATAGGTAACTTGCTGCCTCACTTGGTATTAACTAATAATTTGTAGTACTACTTTCTTACTTAGCCGTATATGACATACACTATTTTCTGTACACAAAGAATACCTTGTGAATGAAAGATAACGGAAATGTTACGCAATACCGAAAATTCCGAAATGACTATCTTGATATCACCTATAACACCTATTAAGTAAATCTGTTTGCATCTGCCTTTCTAGGAATCTATAATAGATGTCTCGTTCAGCTATAATCTATTCACAGCTTATGCTAAGTCGATTAGACTTAGCATAATCTACCGGTTCTCCTTAGCCTTCCTCTGGAGTTAATTATAATCGTAATCACGTCGGAGACATTAAGTGTGGAAGTGCCGACGAGATATTTCCCACGACAGAGTTCCCAACAGTCTTTGGACACATTTCAGTTTCAATAATGTCCGGAGCATAATGCTCAGAGCATAAACTTTACTGGGACTGAAGTGTGACTTGGATGGATCATATTTCCTTTTCAACGAGAGAGAGAGAGAGAGAGAGAGAGAGAGAGAGAGAGAGAGAGAGAGAGAGAGAGATTGGTTTCCTTTACTTCTATTGTGTAACGGTAGTCTAGACCAGCAAGAGAGAGAGAGAGAGAGAGAGAGATTGGTTTCCTTTCCTTCTATTGTGTAACGGTAGTCTAGACCAGCAAGAGAGAGAGAGAGAGAGAGAGAGATTGGTTTCCTTTCCTTCTATTGTGTTACGGTAAGCTAGAACAGCGAGAGAGAGAGAGAGAGAGAGAGAGAGAGAGAGAGGTTTCTTTTTCAACTTCTTATGTGTTTGAGCAAAACTAAACCAGAGAGAGAGAGAGAGAGAGAGAGAGAGAGAGAGAGAGAGAGAAAGAGAGAGTTTCTTTTTCAGCTTCTTAGGTGTTTTGTCAACTAAGTAAGTGAGAGAGAGAGAGAGAGTGTTAATAATGCTTGTTCTCAAGGAACGACCTACGGACTCGTTTCAACTTCGGACGGTTGACATAACTTTTGATCAATTAAAGCCTCCAGTGCCAACGTGGAAAGTCAAACCCTGAACTCGGTCTAAACTTGTAAATAAAAAACAAACAATTTCATTAAAACAGATGAGTAGTGTCAGAGCTCTGTCGTCAATGTAAAGGTACGGTTATGTATTTCTAGTCCTCTATCATTTTCATCCATACATAGATACATACATACACACACATATATATATCTATATATATATATATATAGATATATATATATATATATATCTATATATATATATATATATATATATATATATATATATATTATATATAATAAGGGAAGAGGTGTCCAATCAGACGACAGTCATGTACACGTGTTTTATTATTAAGAAACGTTTCATGTTGTCACCAACACATCATCAGTCTGCATTTGCAATTCAACATTAAATAAACTTAAAAATTACAATAAAATTTAAAAAATTAAAAAATAATCAGAACGTAAAAATAGGGAAAGAGAAGAAAACTACCTATTCATAAAGAAGGAAAGGCGAGCTAGTGACTAAAAACGGTAAGGTCTGCATACAACGTAAACCTCACGCCAGAGAGAGAGGATGACGAGTGTTGGAGTTTAAACTAGGTGAAAGGTGCTTAATAAACAATGACTCAAGGGTAGTTAGATGGGTAGTTTGCTTTGTGGTGCCAATTATAGAAAAATGTTTCTTTTCGATAGTAACCTTACAACTTTTAGCATGTATTCTTATATTAGAGAACTCGGGATTAGAGATTCTGGACCCAGTTTTCTATAAAAAAACTTAATCCCAAATGGCGTAATAAAAAACGGGACTTGTAACTGTAACAGTCTCCGTGAAGAACCAACATAAATACCAAGACATCTTGGGCATTCAAATTTATATATGAATATTGGACTTCATGAAATCCTGTAATTTGTCTTTGTAGATTGAAAAAGAGAGCCCTCCAAATTTTTTTGTGGATTCATGGAATAAGATTTAGTTCAAAAAACAAATTCCTTTTCAATAATATTTCAAACTTTTACACGTAAACTGTCTGAAATGAATAAATGGGATGGGTGCATACATCGTTAATTTAGGTACATTAAAATTAAGGGTGGGTGCTGACAGATACCTCGTTAGCAATTTACTAACTAATGTTAAAAACCAGCTTTTTGGGAAAACGAGTTCTTAACAAAATATTCTAAAAGAAACTCGATTTCATGATGAAAGGAGAGCCAATCAGATGTGTACCGAAGGGCCCTAAAAACCAAAGTAGATATAGCATTAATCTTAAAATTACGGAAACACGAGCTAAAATAGTTGTTTCCGAGCCCAGTGAAGGTACTCTTTCTAAAAACACTTGTGTTGAAAAGGTGGTTATCTCTAGTTATTTTTATATCCAAAAAGGCCAGGGAGTCATCTTTCTCATTTTCCAACGTAAATTTAATGTTAGGATGAGCTTCATTATGAAGCCCATCCTAACATTAAATTTACGTTGGAAAATGAGAAAGATGACTCCCTGGCCTTTTTTGGATATAAAAATAACTAGAGATAACCACCTTTTCAACACAAGTGTTTTTAGAAAGAGTACCTTCACTGGGCTCGGAAACAACTATTTTAGCTCGTGTTTCCGTAATTTTAAGATTAATGCTATATCTACTTTGGTTTTTAGGGCCCTTCGGTACACATCTGATTGGCTCTCCTTTCATCATGAAATCGAGTTTCTTTTTAGAATATTTTGTTAAGAACTCGTTCCAAAAATCTGGTTTTTAACATTATTAGTAAATTGCTAACGAGGTATCTGTCAGCACCCACCCTTAATTTTAATGTACCTAAATTAACGATGTATGCACCCATCCCATTTATTCATTCAGACAGTTTACGTGTAAAATTTAGAAATATTATTGAAAAGGAATTTGGTTTTTTGAAACTAAATCTTATTCCCATGAATCCACAAAAAATTGGAGGGTTTTTTTAATTACAAGGACAAATTACAGGATTTCATGAAGTCCAATATCATATATAATTTGAATGCCCAAGATGTCTTGGTATTTATGTTGTTTCTTCACGGAGACTGTTACAGTCCGTTATACAGCCATTTGGGATTAATTATAGAACTGGGTCCAGAATCTCTAATCCCGAGTTCTCTAATATAAGAATACATGCTAAAAGTTGTAAGGTTACTATCGAAAAGAAACATTTTTCTATAATTGGCACCACAAAGCAAACTACCCATATAACTACCCTTGAGTCATTGTTTATTAAGCACCTTCACCTAGTTTAAACTCCAACACCTCGTCATCTCCTCTCTCTCTGGCGTGAGGTTTACGTTGTATGCAGACCTTACCGTTTTTAGTCACTCAGCTCTTTCCTTCTTTATGAATAGGTAGTTTTCTTCTTCTCTTTCCCTATTTTTACGTTCTGATTATTTTTAATTTTTTAAATTTTATTGTAATTTTAAGTTTATTTTAATGTTGAATTCAATTGCAGACTGATGATGTGTTGGTGACAACATGAAACGTTTTCTTGAATAATAAAACACGTGTACATGGCTGTCGTCTGATTGGACACCTCTTCCCTTATATTCATGGTTTTCCTGATGTGATATATATATATATATATATATATATATATATATATATATATATATATATATATATATATATATATATATATATATATATATATATATAAAATCAGCTGCTATTTAAGTAACAGGATTAAACTATAAAAAGAAACTACTATGAGATTCAGGGCCTCTGTAACACGCTTTTTTTGCAATAACTTTTTATCTATGCATTTCATAAATATAACGCTTATTCAGAATACGCATTATATCTACACATAAATTTTGACCGTATTCTGCATTACGTAGGTTGAATAAATTTGGTACTTATAATGTAAAAGTGACTTTTTTTGAAGACGGGCCAACTTACTCAGAGATAAGGTTTCGAACGCACTCGTTACATAACTTATGACAGCATTTCTTCCCTCTTTCTCGATGGATGATTGGCTATAAGTAACGAAGGCTAGACCTCTGGCAACAATGACATAAAAATTTAAATACAAGCAAAGCAGTACACCTTTATGAACTCTGAAACCTCTCCACTGATAATTGTCATAATGAACAAACCAACAAAATATGTTAATAAATACAAAAACACTTCAATTATTAGTCTAACTCCCAAAATAAGTTTCGTAAGAAATTACAGTCTACTTTATAGGTCATAATCAGATTGACAAGATGTAGGGAATAGTTGGTAATTTTAAAAAACATAGTAGACAAGCTTGATTTGATAACTGCTATATCCAATGCTAAGCAATTTTTATTTATTGGCTATCTACCTATTTACTGAAAAAACAATAGCCGGTACCGTATTTTGGCTTTAAACCTTCACCAATAATTATCGTCAGAATGATGACTTAATGAGGCTCCACCCACTTTGGCCTCGTTATAATTCAGGATAACACCGAAGACTATCATGGGCATTGTTGGATTAGAAAATTTAACTTCTTGCTATAAAAACTCATTTCTCGAGTAGTTGTAAGAAGTGCTAAATGATCCTCAAGGATCCCAGCAGTTGGCCTAAAAGTTTAATTCATGTATATTACTGCTATAATGTTGCGGCACTATTGCTACAGTTGTATTACTACGCTAGCAGAGGTACCCCACCCACATCTATGTATCGTTCCGCCATTCATAAAGTCTGGGTTTCAGAGCCGATGGAACAAGGTGAATGAATTTCTGTCTGGTGGATGGGCGGGGCAGCATTTCGTCAAAAGGTGTTTACGTTGCTTACGTAATGAATGTTTTTCGACTCTTGGCTCGTAATCATTGGCCATGGCGTCGGCTAGATCATTTCTACTCTATAAAAAATAAAACTATCGGGTTTAGGTTATTGATAATCCTGACAAAATTTGTGTGTGGTTGTAAAATATACATATGTCAACTTTCAGCTACATCCGACGCTTTGATAAGGAGCAAAGTCCAAAAAACCGTGTTACAGAGGCCCTGAATCTCATAGTAAGACAGTACATTTTGCGTTCTGACAAAGTGAAGGGGAACATCACAAGACGATACAAATATGACAAATTTTATATTATAAGATAACATCAATTTAAAAATGAAAACGCATATCTTTATAAAATCAGCTGCTATATAAGTTACAAGATTAAACTAGAAAAAAACTAAGACAATACATTTAGCGTTCTTACAATGTGAATAGAAATATTACAAGCCAATACAAATTTTATACAAGATAATAACAATCTAAAAATGAAAACTAAAACTATTCTTAAATACTTATGGTCTAAATTTCTAAAACTATTACTTACAAACTACAAGAATCACAGAAGTAACTGAATTAAGTAAGACGCAAGAAACAACGTATTGATAAATGATCCTTAATGAAATACACAAACAAAGATCAAAAGCTTTGAATGACTAATACTAAGGCCTATCAGATTCAGCATTCCTGTCTGCCGAGCGAAAGACCCACGGCCCAGGTTCGAACCGGGGCGAGTTTGGGCTAATGGACAAGCTCCGTCAAAGCAGTGTTGGGCCTCTGTTGCCATAAAGAGTGATCTAGGTACGTGGAGTTAGTTGGCTGAAGTGGGTAGCAGCCAGAGGACTGGCAACCAAACCCCAAGAGACTTTCTTAAGAGCTGGGAGGTTAACAGATTCTGTAGGACAATATAGGCTATATATCATGTACGTGTGTATGTATTTATGTATATACATACATATAGGTATATATATATATATATATATATAATATATATATATATATATATATATATATATATAATATATATATATATTCAAATATATATATTTACATAAATATATATATATATATATATATATATATATATATATATATATATATATATATATATATATAGAAAAGGGGAGAGAGAGAGAGATGAGAGAGAGAGAGAGAGAGAGAGAGAGAGAGAGAGAGAGAGAGGTGCATATGTATAAATCTACCCATTTTTTCCCCTCAGAAGTAGAATCTCTTACCCTCCGGTTTCCGGCAAAGGTTTATTAAATCTAATATGCAAGCCGCATTTCCATATCCCAAAAAGAAGGTCACAGGGTTATATGCGTCTACAGGGCTTAGAAATTCATTTATTCCCCAAACCGTCACTTCCGCCTAATATACTGAATCAATTATGAACAAAATATGCAGAGAGCACTTACAATTCTTCAGTCCTATATAAACCTGTACAGGAAGTTCATTAGCAGTGTGTCGTTCTATACTTATATCGCAACACTCCTATTCTCCTATTCTCCTTACATTTTAATATATTATTATCTATTAAGTCATTAATTTATTCCTCCGTTTTCAGTAAGCGAGATCTCTTCTTTCTGTATTTCCCTTCACCTCCTCTTACTTGTTCGTAATTGTTTGTTTGTTTGTTTGTATGGTGTTTTTACGTTGCATGGAACCAGTGGTTATTCAGCAACGGGACCAACGGCTTTACGTGACTTCCGAACCACGTCGAGAGTGAAATTCTATCACCAGAAGTACACATCTCTAACCCCTCAGTGGAATGCCCGAGAATCGAAGTCGCCACCACCGAGGTGGCAGGCCAAGACCATACCGATCACGCCACTGAGGCGCTTACTTGTTCGTAATGAACACCATATTCTTTGGAAGCTTGAATTTCAAGTCAATGGCCTCTTCGGGTTTGTTTCATATGAATAGGTTTCATTTTCATAATAATAATAATAATAATAAATAATAATAATAATAATAATAATAATAATAATAATAATAATAATAATATAATAATAATAATAATAATAATAATGCAACATTCACCTTTTCTTGCACAGAATTTGACTTCCATCTTTGCGGAGTGTGGAGAGAAAAGTAATAAAAATCAAAGAGATAAACGATGCAGAGCAATTCGGTAAGAGACGGTACAGTATATTTCTTCCGCATGATTCTAATCACTTTCAAACCCCAGGCGCTCTGAACACGACAAATTTCTGTAATCCATTTTAATGAGCCTTTCTCTATGTCTCTTAGAAATTCAGATTAGCTTTCACCGCAGTCAACACCACAACCCAATTCGATTATCTATGCTGCCGTCTCTCGTAATTTTTTTTTTGAAATTGACGAATTCTCATGATATATATTGCAAGTTATAATGAGCTTAAAGATTTTTCCTTTAGGAGCAGATCTGCGTCAAAAATGAACGCCATATTTTTCAATGGTTAAGACAAACAATGGGAAATATATTCATGGACCTATAAAAAGTCATAAAATATAAGTTCTTGCACGGAGATTCGGTAAGAACATTGATTTTCGAAAATGTGAGTTCTATCGATGTTAGTACTATAGTAGAATCACATCAACGGCGCATCTGATGTCTAGGCCAGTCCCTTACGACGCTCATGATTGGCTGTTGATAAGCCAATCACAGGGCTGGAAACTCTCACTCAGTCTCTCGAGCTCTCCTGAGGGATACTTTTGAAAGGAGAGGTGGAACATACATCCTGCCTACGTGAACTTTCTCGAGAGACTGAGAGTTTCCAGCCCTGTGATTGGTTTATCTCAGCCAATGAGGAGCGCCGTAAGGGACTGGCCTAGGCGTCGAATGCACGGTTGATGTGAATCTACTATAGTCCCTGGGGGATCAAATGTTCGTAAGGGACTAGTACTAAACACAGCGAAATACATTTGACCGCCCAGGGTTAGTACTAATCACGGCGAAACAGTGCAGATGAATCAGTTTCGCCGTGTATAATGCCAGCCCTTGGGAATCAAATATTCATATCGTTCAAAACAGACAGACAGATAGACAGACACTGCGCTTTTTTTTTTTTTTTTTTTGTCTCCACCTTAGCTCCAATATGGTTATGTCTTCACATACTCACATACGATCTGAAAGTTATGTTAGGAAGAAAATGAATCCAATATATAAAGATATACCATCACATCGGTACGAATCCTTGAATAAGACCTTGAACCGCTATTCATTTAATTACATCGCCGATGAAGTTAATAAAAAAAATCATCCTATTATTAACAAAATCAAAGTAAAAGTTCTTTGAATATCTCTCAGAATGATAAAGAATTTTATGCTTGTGACACTAATAAAATAATTTTCCAACCTACAGTCTTTATAAGTTCCTGGCAACGATATTAGCAAAATGGAAGACTATACAACTCTCCATAACATTAAATGAACCGAAGGCTTCTTTTTCTACTAAGCATTGAATTGGTCCAGGACTGAACCAATGATTGAAACCAACGAGTTAATGAGGAACCGATAAGAAAACATAAAGAGAGAGAGAGAGAGAGACAGATCTAATTTTTTCTTGTTCAACTTTACCGCAAGACTTTTCTTCAGAAAAGGGGATATCCCCGCATCGACCGGTGAGAGAGAGAGAGAGAGAGAGAGAGAGAGAGAGAGATAGAGAGAGAGAGTGATTCGGATACAAGATAAATCAGAATACAAGACAAAAAACCCATGTAAGTATTGGGTCCAGTTCCGCTTTGATTAACCTCCCTCCACAGTCTAAAACAACCTTCTAATTTTCCATACACACACACACATATATATGTATATGTATATATATATATATATGTATGTATACACACACACACATATATATATATAGAATTATTTGTACATGTATGGGTGTGCGAATGAAAAATTAAAAGTTGTTACAAAACATTCAATGGGGAAGTGTACTAAATACCTCCTTAGTTTTTTGGTATATATATATATATATATATATCACTAGTGATGTACTTAATATCTAATGAAAGGAGTCCATAAAAAAGCCAAAATATAAAAATACTACATTTCAGAGACTGCTGGCTCTCTCTTCAGCAGTCTGAAATATAACATTACTTTCTATATTTTGGCGTTTTTATGGGCTCCTTTTATTAGATGGAATTCTGTTCTAACAGAACATTTTTACCAGTCATATATATATATATAATCGATTATAATATAGTATATATATATGTATATGCACATGTATATATACACTTCACAGCTTATGTCAAGAGAAACAATGAAATTTAACGGATTTAACCAAACAAACCTAAAACCATCTATAGCAAAGTAATTGGAGATTCCAATGATTGACGTAACTTGCAAATTCTTCAAATATTCCTGTTACAGGAAAAAAGGAAGAAAAAAAAACATAATAAACTGAGGTAACATACTGCAAAGTAAAGAGGCAATTATAAATTCTACAAGGCACGTGAGAATGTAGTTCGTTAAAAAAAAAAAAAAACTTGAGCAGAATAATAAAAAAATGAATGACAGGCCGAATAAAAAATGTACACTTTGTGTGGGTGTAATAATGGCAGAGCAGAGACGTGTACGAAGAGGAAGAAGAAGAAGAAAAAGAAAAAAACGACGCATACAGACACAAAACAAGTTTTCAGATCTTGTTGCAAAAATATGCAACCATTTCGCAGGGAAAATATTGCACGCGTTCGCAACTAGTATCCAAGTTCTTTATAAAAGATTGAAAAGAAAGAAGTCAAGCAGTCTGGATGAATGAATGAATGAATGACTGAATGAATGAATGAGAGAGAGAGAGAGAGAGAGAGAGAGAGAGAGAGAGAGAGAGTGGGTGTGGCGATGCCATAAACCACCTACGGTATACGGAGGTGGTTTTTGGGAGGGGGGGGGGGGGGGGGTGGGGGGGGGGGGGGGGGGGGTTGGTATCCCTTAGGATGGAACTCTGGGATTGTTGGGGTGTGTGTGGGGGGTGGGAGGGGGGGAGGAAATCCTGCGAAATGAATGGTGACGTAGCAATGCTGGTTGTTGAGTCTCTCTCTCTCTCTCTCTCTCTCTCTCTCTCTCTCTCTCTCTCTTCGCAAAGACACTCTGGTCGAAGTGCTGATGTCAACATTTTGGCACTCACCCAGATATGAGAGAGAGAGAGAGAGAGAGAGAGAGAGAGAGAGAGAGAGCACAAGTGCTCTTTGTTTGTTTTTCAGGAGCAGGGAGATTTTACGAGACTTTTTATTAGAAGAATACCCCGGTCATTTTGTTCCCTTCCTGTCGCATTTTCTCCCCCAGATGGAAAGTCTCTCCATTGTGCAATGCATGCGGCCATTTTTGCAACTGCAGCTTGCATGTCCCAATATCGCGGACAGCTGCATCACGTCCCGATATCACGCACACACAAAAAAAAATATATATATCTGCCGATTATTTACGGCTGGTATAAAAGTGGCAGCGCAAATAAGCTGTACCAGAGGTTGAATTTGCCAACTGAATATCACAAAAAAAACATTCAGGGGTCAAAGACACTATTGTTTATGATGCTCTAAAAGAAACATAAGGACACCATTGTTTATAACGCTCTTATAATGCTCTAAATGAATCACAAAGGCATTATTGTTCATGGTGCTCTAAACGAAACATAAGAACACCATTGTTTATAACGCTCTTATAATGCTCTAAATGAATCACAAAGGCATTATTGTTTATGGTGCTTCTAAAACGAAACATAACACCCATGTTTTATAACGCTCTTATAATGCTCTAAATGAATCACAAAGGCATTATTGTTTATGGTGCTCTAAACGAAACATAAGAACACCATTGTTTATAACGCTCTTATAATGCTCTAAATGAATCACAAAGGCATTATTGTTTATGGTGCTCTAAACGAAACATAAGAACACCATTGTTTATAACGCTCTTATAATGCTCTAAATGAATCACAAAGGCATTATTGTTTATGGTGCTCTAAATGAAACATAAGGACACCATTGTTTATAACGCTCTTATTATGCTCTACATGAATCACAAAGACATTATTGTTTATGGTGCTCTAAATGAAACACAAATACACTATTGTTTAAGATGCTCTAAATGAAACATAAAGACACAATGTTTACAAACTGCAATGCTCTAAATGAATCACAAAGGCATTATTGTTTATGATGCTCTAAATGAAACACAATACACTATTGTTTAAGAAGCTCTAAAGAAACATAAAGACACAATTGTTTACAATAATGTAAATGAAAAATAAAGCCACTATTGTTAACGATCCTCTAAATGAAACATATAGACGATAATGTTTACATTGCTGAAAATGGAACATAAACAGGCTATTGATTATGATGATCTAAATGAAACATAAAGACTCATTATTTATGACGCTCCAAATGTAACACAAATAGACTGTTGTTTAAGATGCTCTAAAAAAATCTAATTGAAACGTAAGGAGAGCATTGTTTATAATGCTCTAATATGAAACATAAAACCTATCCTTACACAAATTAATATTACTCATCTCATAAGGCTTAACTTATTACTTCTATGAAAGATAAATAAACTTTACAAGATATCGAATTAAATCCGATTTCAAGTAACAAATAATGTTAAATGAAAGTAGGAAACTAAAATTTATAGGTAGAGAGAAGAATGGTTTGAATCATATATATATATATATATATATATATATATATATATATATATATATATATATATATATATATATATATATATATATATATATATATATATATATATATATATAATATATATATATATATATATATATATGTATATATATATATATATATATATATATATATATATATATATATATATATATATATATATATATATATATATATAAACACACACACATATGTATAACTGAATCACGAAAGTTTGGAACGTGATAAATTCATAAATAAAGGTATAAACCACTAAGGAAATAAAAACACTCGAGTAAGCTGCAAGATCTTTCGACTCACGTCCTTTACTTAGCAGACTGTGAGTCGAAAGATCCTGCAGCTTATCCAGTGTTTCACTTTCCTTAGTGGCTTATACCTTTATTTATGAATTTATCACGTTCCAAACTTTCGTGATTGAGTTATACATATGTGTGTGTGCTTGTGTGCGAGTACAAAATTTAAGTACTAAAAATTAATTTCAATACAGGATTAACTACCAAAACCATAACCATTTCTGCGTCACCGAAAGCAGCAATGATAAGCGAACAAAGGTGCTTCAGTCATCTGCAAAACCAGGTATATAAATTTCTCATTGCTGCAAACCATCAATTGACCCAATTTCGTACAAAAACCTGACACAGAATAATGACGAATATGGAACTCGATGTCCCTCTGGCAGACTCTAATGTACAGAGAGAGAGAGAGAGAGAGAGAGAGAGAGAGAGAGAGAGAGAGAGAGAGAGAGAGGAATAAAATAAATAATAGCCCTGAAAAACCGAATTCAAGCTGTGTCTTGGAGAGGGGAAAAATATGCATACAGATTCCCATCAGCGTCGAAGCACAAAAGCGGCTTTATGTCCTCCGAGACATATGCCGCCATTTCCTTGGGGATATGTTTATATGCACGTTTGCCAGTAGAATCCAAGTCCCCTTTGAAAGACTGGAAAGATGTCAAGCGGTCTAAACGAGAGAGAGAGAGAGAGAGAGAGAGAGAGAGAGAGGGGGGGGGGTTAGGGCAATGCCATGAACTCTTTACAGTATTGTGGAGATGACGTGTGGGTGGTATTGAGCTAAAATCAAAATATTGCTGTGGAAATGCTGATGACTGATTCTACACCATAAGGGCCAGACCTCTCTCTCTCTCTCTCTCTCTCTCTGGTGACTTCAACTTCCTTTCGTAGAAGGAAAGAACGAACGAATAGGAGACTGTGGTTGTACTTATACATATAAAAAAGAGAGTAATAGTAGTGCAGAAGATAAGAGGCAATTTGAAAAGCTATTAGATATGCTACTAGAATAAAACATTCAACAAATAAATCACCTGCCAACAAGAAAGGAAAATACTTTAGACCTAGTATTTGTGAACGAGATGAATTATGTTAAAGAAATAATAGTTTATAATGCGAGTATTTCAGATCATAATGTCATAGAGATAACAGTTCATTCCAAAGCAAGTGAAAATAGAGATAAGCAAGAAATGAAAAAGTGGGAAGGATATGGAAAATACAACTTCTACAGTAAAAATATAAAATGGTCAGAAATTAATGAAGAATTAAACAAAGATTGGGATAACATTTTCGTAAGTGATGACATAAGGGTAAATACGGAGATATTATATAAAATATTGGAGAAAATAGTGGATAAATATATACCGAAGAAGAAAAGTAACATCATTCAATGCATACCAAGAGACAGAAGGATCTTGTTCCAGAAAATCAGAAAGTGGAAAAAAGGTCTTGCAAAAGAAAAAAATGCATGGAAAGTTATAGAACTAAAAAGCAAGATAGAAAATGCAGAACAAAAGATTATACAATCAAAAGAAAATGAAAAACGGGACTTGGAAGAAAAAACCCTATTAAATATCAAGCAAAACCCCAAACTATTATACTCATATGCGAAGAAGATGAATAAAAGAAGAATAGAAATAGGCCCTCTGAGAATTGAAGGGAGATTAACGAATGAAAAAAAAGGAAATTTGCAACATACTGGCAGAACGATATAAGAGAGAATTCACCCCTAGAATAGATAATGAAGATAATGATATAGAAGTAAGGGACGAAAATAGTGAATATTTAGCTGACATAGAAATTAATGAAGCTGATATTGTGCAGGCAATTAATGAAATTAAAAATGGAGCTGCTGCAGGGCCGGATGGAGTCCCTGCTATTTTGTTAAAGAAAGTAGTTCATTCTATCGCAAAGCCACTTGCAATATTATTAAGACAAAGTGTAGATACAGGCAAGATTTATGATGAGCACAAATTAGCATATATCACCACCCCTACTTTCAAAAGTGGATCAAGACTAGAGGCAAGTAATTATAGGCCTGTGAGTCTAACATCACATATTATGAAAGTGTATGAAAGGGTAATGAAAAAAAACATTATGAAACATTTAATAAAAAATATTTGTTTGTAAATAGGACAACACGGTTTTCGTACCCGGAAAAAGTACACAAACCCAACTGTTAGTCCACCGTGAGAACATATTCAAAATATGAAAAGCGGAAAATGAAACAGATGTGGTTTATCTAGACTTTGCAAAAGCTTTTGACAAAGTAGACCATAATATATTAGCAAAGAAAATTAGAAATCACAATATCGTAGATAAAGTAGGAAGATGGTTAAAAGAATTTTTACACAACAGAAAACAGATAGTTATTGCAAACGATGAGAAATCGGATGAAACCAAGGTAATATCCGGTGTGCCACAAGGTACGGTGCTAGCTGCAATATTGTTTGTTATTATGATTGAAGACATAGACAGTAATGTTAAGGATTCGGTAGTGAGTAGTTTCGCTGATGACACAAGAATAAGTAGAGAAATTACTTGTGATGAAGATAGGAAACGCTCTACAAAGAGACCTTAACAAAGTATATGATTGGGCAGAGGTAAATAGGATGGTATTTAACTCTGATAAATTTGAATCAATAAATTATGGAGACAGAGAAGGAAAGCTATATGCATATAGGGGACCTAATAATGAGACAATCACAAATAAGGAAGCAGTTAAAGACCTTGGTGTGATGATGAATAGGAACATGTTATGCAATGATCAAATAGCCATTCTGTTGGCAAAATGTAAAGCAAAAATGGGAATGTTGTTACGGCACTTCAAAACAAGAAAAGCTGAACACATGATTATGCTTTATAAAACATATGTTCGTAGTCCACTTGAATATTGCAATATGATATGGTACCCACACTATCAAAAGGATATTGCACAAATAGAGAGTGTACAAAGGTCCTTTACAGCTAGAATAGAAGAAGTTAAGGACCTAGACTACTGGGAAAGACTACAATCCTTAAAATTATATAGTCTAGAAAGGAGAAGAGAACGCTACATGATAATTCAGGCATGGAAACAGATAGAAGGAATAACAGAAAATATCATGGAACTAAAAATATCAGAAAGAGCAAGCAGAGGTAGATTAATAGTGCCCAAAACTATACCAGGAAAAATAAGGAAAGCACACAGAACATTAATCCACTACGCACCAGCATCGATAATGCAGCGTCTATTCAATGCGTTGCCAGCTCATCTGAGGAATATATCAGGAGTGAGCGTAGATGTGTTTAAGAATAAGCTCGACAAATATCTAAACTGCATCCCAGACCATCCAAGATTGGAAGATGCAAAATATACCGGAAGATGTACTAGCAACTCTCTGGTAGACATTAGAGGCGCCTCACACTGAGGGACCTGGGGCAACCCGAACGAACTGTAAGGTCTGTAAGGTAAGGTAAGGTCTCTCTCTCTCTCTCTCTGGAAAAGATATAGATATGGCGGGAGGAAGAAGTGTTGCCTATAGATGTTCATTCCAAACTTTTAATATTCTCTCTCTCTCTCTCTCTCTCTCTCTCTCTCTCAATACGTATTCTCTGTCTCCGAAATAATTCGTAAATAATTTCACTCTTGATGGTCAAATATATGGTGTTGCCCATTCAATGCTCTCTCTCTCTCTCTCTCTCTCAACGTAAACGGCACTTGATTATTACCATCATCATCCATCTTTTCCTTATCGTTAATATATTTTTCCATTCGTCTTTCTTTAGTGAAGAACCCTATCCCCTATCCCGCATCTATCTACACAGACACTCTTCCAAGTGCTGGTGTAAACTTCTTGGCACTCACCCAGATTCGAAAGAGTTTCTCTCTCTCTCTCTCTCTCTCTCTCTCTCTCTCTACATTTCCGGAAACTAAACGATGATTATTTTCGGTTTTTATATTTCATACGCTTTTAGAAGGACTGAGATTTGACGAGCCTTTTTTTTTTTTTTTTTTTTTTTTTTTTTTTTTTTTTTTTTTTTTTTTTTTTTTTTACGTCGCGAATTTCCTGGCTCTTTTGTCGTCTTCCTGTCGTATTTTGCCTCGCAAGATGGGGGGGAAAGTCCCCTTTTGTTGTTGCGATGCACGCGGGGACGTTATGGCCGCTGTAGCTTAAGAGGTCCCGTTGACACACGGCCGTGAAGTGTACCGATTTATTTGCAGTCCTCACAGAACCAGCTACGCGAATATATTTAGAATCAATAACAAAAGAACTCGTAATAACAGAAAGGAACAGAGACACGTTTCTAAAATATATCGATTCATTCACATAAAATGCGCTATGCAAACATATTAATATTTAATAAGGAAGAAATGCCTGCGCTATAGATAATTTAAGTAACAGAAAGTAACAGAAGGTAACGGAGACGGCCATGATATATAATGATTCATTTTTAGTCCAAAAGAACCAGCTACGCACATATATTTAGAATTCGTAGGGAAGGGTAGGAGATAGATCAGTAGCAACAGAAATGAAAGTAACAGAAAATAGCAGAAAGTAACATAAACACAGTCCAAATACACTAAGCGCCAGACCACTAGCAAAATAAAAGAAAGTAACAGAGACGGCCATGAAATATACTGATTTATTTACAGCCCACACAAAAAGCGCTACGTAAATATACTTAGTATTTAGTAAGGATTGAATAATGCCTAGCCGACATAGCACGAGTAAAAAATATTAATTTACCAGGAAGTTACAGCAAGTAACATGTTCAGGCGATAGTGAACTAGCAAAAGAAATCCAAGAACCACAAAAGATAAAAGTAATGGAGAAAAAGCCTCGATGCGACCTCCAGCTTACCCGGGACGCATGCAAGATTTTCCCCTGACAGGTAAATTGCAAACTTGACGCGAAGCCGTCTTCGTAATTAATAATCATAATTAGTACTATTCATATCAACAAGGATCAAATAAGAACGACATAAATTGTACACGTTCTTATATTCTCAGTCATAAGCGGAAACATTAATTAAAACGTGCTCAAATCTATGGAAAATTAGACCGTTGTTTCACCAACGACAGTACAAAAATATGCCATATTTTATTACAAATAAATTTTCTGTACTGTTTAACATGCACATCATTTATTTTTTACACTTTCATTCTAATAAATAAATCATAAATATCCTATATTAAAATTCCTGCATCTTTAACTCAACGCAAACCACCTTTTTCAGACCTTTTAAGGCTTTTCCATGGGGCTTTCCTAACCCCAAACAACAAAAACAACAACAACAGAGTAGTGCTGTAAGGATTACTCCCCGAGGAAACGAAAATATAAAAAGAATAAAATAAAAGAAGTGGAGAAAAAATACGAGAAAGAAAATCCATTGTTTCTTGACTCCTACTTAGAACAGGCACTGGACCCCTGCACCGAGCGACATAAAAAATAAATAAAAGGCACATAAATAAAACGTGTATTGTTTATGGCTTTTTATTGTTTATTGCATTATGGAGGACGGACAGTATATTTCTTCTTGTGTTTCGCCGAAACATTTATCGCGTTGTCTACGGAGTCAGTCGCTCTCTCTCTCTCTCTCTCTCTCTCTCTTCTTTCTCTCTCTCTCTCTCTCTATTCTTGCTGAGAGTGGGGGTAGGAAAGCCCTAAGAAAAAGCATAAAAATGTCTGAAAAAGGGTGTTTCCCGTTGAGTTAAAGATACAGAAATTTTAGGGTAGGATATTTATGATTTACTTTTTAGAATGCAAATGTAAAAAATAAAGTGTGCATGTTTAACAGTACAGAACAATTATTTCTAATAAAATATAGCGCATTGATTTTAATTTTTGTTGACGAAACAACACGCTATTTGACCATAGATTTTAGCACACACCCCGAGTAAGTTGGAGGTCGGATCACGCCTTTTCCAGAGTCGAAGGGCCTGAGAGAGATTAGGATCAAACCTACCCACCTAGAAGTACTAGGAACCAAAAACCGAATTGCGCATTACTATGCTGCGTTGCTTCCTGTCCACAAGTTACTTGATCTACACAGTAGGCGTCAAGGTATCAAGAGCCAAAGAATCTCACTGCAGTGTGGGCGGGAGGCGGAATGAAACACCACGCCCACAAGGACCAGTCTTTTTTTAAGATGGGCGTAGCAGAGGCTCTTCCAACCTCACGCCGAATTGAAGAAAGGACTTCCATTCACGACAAATAAGAACAAGGAGGAGACAATAGTCAGTCTATCTATCTGGGCCGGCGTCATTTTCCTTCCCCTTTAATTTCCTCCTCGGTTTTTGAGAGAGAGAGAGAGAGAGAGAGAGAGAGAGAGAGAGAGAGAGAGAGAGAACGCATTCTTTGCGCAGGGTCACTGGTGTTTACTTTTTTATTTCCTTGACTCCTCCGTTCTTTAGTAATTAAATCGGTCCCTTCCCAACATTGTACCCCCCACCTTCTCTTTCTCTCTCTCTCTCTCTCTCTCTCTCATCTCTCTCTCTCTCTCTATCTCTCTCTTTCTCTCCTCTCTCCTCTCTATATATATATATATATGTATATATATATATATATATATATATATATATATAAATGCATCAATGTATAATTAAAAGACTGAACAGGCAGGATAGAATATTAATAAGAATGATGCGCAGGGAATGACCAAACACCGAGAGTGAAAAAAAAAAAAAAAAAAAAAAAAAAAAAAAAAAACCATACAAATGTCACAAATTGCAAATCAAGCGAAGGAACACAGATAAAAATGGCGAGAAGGATATACGGCGAGGAGAAGCGTAAATCAATAATACCCTTGAAGGGGAAAAAGAACAAATAAAAGAACATGAAACGAGGGAGGAAAATAGAGCTATATTGCAACTTCATAATGAGAATCTTCTTGCCGGGACCTTCTTTGAATAAATACGGAGACTCTTTTACCAGAATAAGGACTCAGAGAAAGTCTTCAGTGAGGTGGCACGAGATGGAGAAACTTGGAAAGGAGAGAGAGAAAAAAATAAGAAGGAGGAAATAGATATGAATGACACGAGCCAACGTAAAACAGTTTGTTTGTTTGAATGGTGTTTTTACGTTGCATGGAACCAGTGGTTAATCAGCAACGGGACCAACGGCTTTACGGGACTTCCGAACCACGTCGAGCGTGAACTTCTATCACCAGAAATACACATCTCTCACATCTCAATAGAATGCCCGAGAATCGAACTCGCGGCCACCCAGGTGGCAGGCCAAGACCATACCGATCACGCCACTGAAACGCTCAACGGAAAACATTGGAAAGTAAAGCGACATAGGTAAAGCAAGTTGACAATTAGAATTGTCAGGGAACGATGCGTTTGACAGCGCCATGCCGAGAAAAGCTGTCAGAAACATCGACCCCAAATTGATGAGGGAAAAGACGCAAAGAAAGATGAAGACAAACAGAAAAAGTTGCATCCAGACGAAGATGACAAAGGAAAGTGGGTACAAATGAAAGATGTTAATAAAGGGGAAATATGAATGGACCATTGGAGGATCTTGACAGTAAAAGGAGAGGAAGGTAAAGATTCGACAACTTGCCAGGGGAAGTGTTTGATAAAGTACCTCAATGAAGTGGGAAGTTAAAACAAGAACATTGAGAGAAACAACCTTATTATTATTATTATTATTATTATTATTATTATTATTATTATATTATTATTATAATTTTTTGGGGGAGGGGTCTATCACAGTCACTCTATTCGACTGGGTGATTTTTATAGTGTGTGGTTCCGGGTTGTATCCTGCCTCCTTAGGAGTCCATCACTTTTCTTACTATGTACGCTGTTTCCAGTAGCACACTCTTCTGCATGAGTGCTGGAGCTACTTCAGCATCTATAGTTTTTCCAGGTAGCTTTTCAGGGATCTTGGGATTGTGCCTAGTGTGCCTATCATTACGAGTACAATTTACAGTGGCATATCCCATATCATTGTTATTTCTATTTTCAGGACTTATTACTTATAAATTTTCTCTCTTCCTTATTATTATTATTATATTTTTTTATTTATTTTTATTTTTTTTTTTGCTCTATCACAGTCCTCCAATTCGACTGGGTGGTATTTATAGTGTGGGGTTCCGGGTTGCATCCTGCCTCCTTAGGAGTCCATCACTTTTCTTACTATGTGTGCCGTTTCTAGGATCACACTCTTCTGCATGAGTCCTAGAGCTACTTCAGCCTCTAGTTTTTCTAGATTCCTTTTCAGGGATCTTGGGATCGTGCCTAGTGCTCCTATGATTATGGGTACGATTTCCACTGGCATATCCCATATCCTTCTTATTTCTATTTTCAGATCTTGATACTTATCCATTTTTTCCCTCTCTTTCTCTTCAACTCCGGTGTCCCATGGTATTGCGACATCAATGAGTGATACTTTCTTCTTGACTTTGTCAATCAACGTCACGTCTGGTCTATTTGCACGTATCACCCTATCCGTCCTGATACCATAGTCCCAGAGGATCTTTGCGTGATCGTTTTCTATCACTCCCTCAGGTTGGTGCTCGTACCATTATTTACTGCAAGTAGCTGATGTTTCTTGCACAGGCTCCAGTGGAGGGCTTTTGCCACTGAATCATGCCTCTTTTTGTACTGGTTCTGTGCAAGTGCCGGGCATTCGCTTGCTATGTGGTTTATGGTTTCATTTTTCGTATTGCACTTCCTACATATGGGAGAGATGTTATTTCTTAGGGCCTGATCTTGTGCCGCTGTTATCATTCCTTCAGTTTCCTTCTTTAGCTCTCCCCTCTGTAGCCATTGCCATGTGTCATCGCTGGCTAGTTCTTTAGTCCGTCTCATGTATTGTCCGTGCATTGGTTTGTTGTGCCAGTCCTCTGTTCTGTCTGTCATTCTCCTGTCTGTATATTTCTGGGTCTTCGTCTACTTTTATTAGTCCTTCTTCCCATGCACTCTTTAGCCACTCGTCTTCACTGGTTTTCAGATATTGCCCCAGTGCTCTGTTCTCGATGTTGACGCAGTCCTCTATACTTAGTAGTCCTCTCCCTCCTTCCTTTCGTGTTATGTATAGTCTGTCCGTATTTGCTCTTGGGTGTAGTGCTTTGTGTATTGTCATATGTTTCCTGGTTTTCTGATCTATGCTGCGGAGTTCTGCCTTCGTCCATTCCACTATTCCTGCGCTGTATCTGATTACTGGCACTGCCCATGTGTTTATGGCTTTTGTCATATTTCCGGCGTTGAGTTTTGACTTGAGTATCGCCTTGAGTCTCTGCATATATTCTTTCCTGATCGTGTCCTTTCATCTCTTGGTGTTTTATATCCCCTCCTTCCATTATTCCCAGGTATTTGTATCCTGTCTCATCTATGTGTTTGATGTTGCTCCCATCTGTGGCGCCGTGGAGGAGTGGGTTAGGTCGTCATGGACTTAAGTCAAGTTAAGCAATGGGAAACAAAGGAAGAGACCACATATTTAAATAAATATTTAGAAATTAATGAATAAATAAATAAATCGAAATATAACCAAATGATTAAAACAAAATGAGAATTGTATTGTGGTAGTAAGGCACAGACCGCGCAATTTGACGGGAAGTAAATTTCGCACAGCGGAAGAAACAAAAGAAGGTTGCAGACGCGGCAACTTCACAAGAAAGTTATGTGCAGGACGAGCAACCTATCCAGCAGAGATTGACTGATTAATTAGTACTTGCTGGCATCGCAACGATGAGGTTATTGACGCCGTATCCGGGAGAGAGAGCATAAACACGGAGCAACATGATTACTGAAGGACGGTACTGATGAACCGTAATTGAACGAATCCCATTATTAATATTGATTTCAACGCAAAGAAAATCTTACTTGGAAAGAAAATATTTAAAATTTTTAAGGATTTAAAGATTCGATTTGAAATTCCCGTAAACAAGTATATTATCTTTGAACTATCCTTTATCTATACTTCCCATGTTTGCTGTTGAAGAATCATCCAATTCTCATGACATCCATCGAGTGAGCTTATAAAAATGACATTCGCGTAGCATATGTCATTACTACAGTTAGTTCCTCGTTGGACGAGTGGGGTTACGTGCTCGCTTACCGATTTGGAAGTCCGAGTTCGATTCCCCGCTCTGCCAACAAGGAATCAGGAATTTATTTCTGGTGATTAGAAATTCATTTCTCGATATAAAGTGGGCCAGATCCCACAATAAGCTGTAGGTCCCGTTGCTAAGTAGCCAATTGGTGCCTAGCCAAGTAATAATATCTAATTCTTTCGGGCCAGCCCTGGGACAGCTGTTAATCAGCTCAGTGGTCTGGTTAAACTAAGATATACTAATCAGAATCAGCGCTCAACTCCGTCTGGTATTCTATATTTTTTAATGAAGGCAGACGCTTGTTACGTATTAATGATCAAATAAATATACTAAGTAGTAATTACCATTGACGTTAATTTGTACAAGTAAAAAATACAACGCTTAATCAAAGCAAAAATAATCGTAATTAATAAGACATGACTACAGTACTCATGATTTGTAAGGTTCTTCCTATTGAACACCATATTCTTTAGAAGCTTGAATTTCAAGTCAATGGCTCCATGGGCTTCTTCCGTATGAATAGGGTTGATTTTCTGAATACCTAATAATATTAATAATAGATAATAATAAGATGATGAAATATATACATCGATTTGACCCTGTATTTGAAAATGACCTCCATAGGCGCTCTACTAGCCTGTTTAAGTAGTACGGAAAAAGCCCCTATCCGAAAAATATAGAAGAATCTCTACAAGTGTAACGCTGCTGAGGTAGCCATCAGGTCTAATTAACTAATAATAATAATACTAATAATAATGAAGAAATCCACAGTGGAATAAGTGTAAATAGTACATTTCTAATAAATATTTACATTTACACCAGTGCACATTTCTTCGCCATTCTAGTGACTCATGCTATAATAATAATAATATAATAATAATAATAATAATAATAATAATAATAATAATAATAGCACTCTAAAAGACAAATGATATGGCGAAATAATTCATACACAATGACAAAATAATAAGACGCCCCCCAAAAAACAATAAAAACAACTAAAATCAAATAAAAAGCAGTCATCAAATCGCATCAGAGATATTGGGTCCGACGACCGAAAAAATAAGAATTCTAATGACAAAAAATCCAGAGCTGATCTGGAGAGAGCCACAGGGCCCCCCCCCCACCCCTCCTCCCCCCCTCTCCCCCCCCCGTCCGTCTGAAAATGCGCTCGCGGCCGCGACATTACGGCTAAAGCACACGCAATCCTATCATTTAGGTGATATATTCAGGCAGAATATCGACACGCGGGCAAAGGTTCGAAGGGTTAGATATTTTTTACGTGGCCATGAACTAATTGGTTACCTAAGCAACGGGACCTACTCGTACGGCTTATTGTGGGATCCGAACCAATTTATATAGAGAAATTAATTTCTAATCACCAGAAATAAATTCCTCTGACTCCACGCTGGCAGAGCGGGGAATCGAACTCGCGACTACCGGAGTAGTAGGCGAGCACGCAACCCACTCGTCCAACGAGGAACTATAATTTGGAATACAGAGCTAATCCACAAGTGAGGGAAAAGTTTTTCCATAAATGTTCAGGCCGTGAGCAAAGCGGGGAGGAGTAAGCATTGATACGTTAATCGGTTTATAAAAAAAAAAAAAAAAAAAAAAAAAAAAAAAAAAAAAAAAAAAAAAAAAAAAAAATGCGCCGAAGTTTCTTCGACGCAATCGACTTTTCTGTACAGCGTATAATGCCGTATA
>NC_061103.1:28923618-28926118 GCF_015104395.2 Macrobrachium nipponense | reverse complement strand
TTGCCTAACCGATGGTCCAAAGACAGGACGTGTTGTCTATCAAAGGAATAACTTTTGTTTGTGAATCAATAACAACGAATTACTCTGATAAACAGTGACTGGAAGATTCAAAAACCGAGAATTGGCGAGCGAATATTTCATATTCGTGGAGGTCAAGAAAAAGATAGAATTATATAAAGGAGAGAGAGAGAGAGAGAGAGAGAGAGAGAGAGAGAGAGAGTACACCACCCATGCCTCTTTGAGCCAGCGGGAATTGAAGGAATTAAAGAAGAGGCTCTCTCTTTATTTCCTCAAAATTAGTTTATTTCCATTCTTATTCTCTTTCTTTTCCCCTCTCATTTGCGGAAGGGGTACTTGATTACTGTGGGGGGGGGGGGGTCGAGAAGAGGGGAGATCTATCTGGCTTCAATGGTCGTTCCCCCTAGCGCTCTCAATTCTAAAAGTCCAATGGAGACTATTTCCTTTTATTAGATTTGCCTGTTTACGACAAATACATAACGACGATACATGTTTTCAAGTATTCCCTTCAATCTCCATTTCCTTACAACATTTAATTTTAATCTCTCGTAATGAAGCGATATATCTGGTCATTTAAATACGTAAAAAATTCACGGAGCAGTTCGGAATTCGTGATATATTGCAATTGTTTGAATGTTAGGACCTTCGTCAGCCAGATTACTTTATAATGCAAGTGCTACTGCAATTTAATGCCCATGAAATACCTGCTCAAATTTCCATTTGAATAATAAATATAAATAAAATAAAAATGATACTACTTTTTTTAATTATAATTAAATGGTAAAAAGTACCCTTCCGCTACCAATCTACACCAATACACACCAATATGTGAGCTATACTCCAGAAAAAGACTGATGAAAGTTTAATAAAAACTTTTGTAACTAGGATCAAGAAAACAATTTTAAGACTTGCTAAATTGGATTCCTCAGTCAAAAGCCTAATGATAATGACAAGAAGTTTAAGAGAAACAATGTAAAAAAAAAAAAAAAACTCTACTTGAAAAAACAAGTAAAAACTGCACCGAAGAAACGTCTTCTGTACAGCATATAATGCTGTATGAAACTTTCAGGCACAACCCGGTGGTGGCCTGTGTTGTTGGCAACTATAGCGGCACCAGACGCACGATCATGGCTAACTTGAACCTTCAATCAAATAAAAACTGCTGAAGCTAAAGGGGTGTAATTTGGTAAGTTTGATGGTTGGAGGGTGGATTATCCACATACCAGATTTACAGCCCTCTAGTCTAAGTAGTTATTAAGATCTGAGGGCAGACGGATAGCGGCGCCTGAAGCACGATCATGGCTAACTTGAACCTAGAATAAAATAAAAACTATTGAGGCTAGAGGGCTGCAATTTGGTAAGTTTGATGATTGGAGAGTGAATGATCAACATGGCAATTTGCAGCCCTCTAGCCTCAGTAGTTTTTAAGATCTGAGGGCAGACGGACAGACAAAAAGCCATCCCAGCAGTTTTCTTCAACAGAAAACTAAAAACCAGAGATTTCAGAAATGGCCAAAGACCAACAATACAAGACAAGGGAACAAAACCATTAAAGTTGTACAAAGGATAAGAAAGAAAGAACCAGTTCGTTATTCAACACCCGAAAGAAAAGAAGAACGAAAACAAACCTTTTACTAACTTGGGATCTTGTTAGTCCTCCCCAAAGACACAGATTAGACGACCCTGCAATTAAAGGGAAACAAAGAGAATAGAATGAAAAGGGGGAATTAGAAGAGGAAAGCAAATTGGTGAGAGAGTCTTTGCTTTCTGCTGCTGCTGCTCTTTCCTTCGGCCGTTCGGCAAAGAGGATCAAATTGGATTCCAATTCTCCCTATGCTGGAATTTGTACTTTTATTTCCTGCGGTTTTCCTGCAGTCTATAATAAATGGATGTTATACATACATACATACATACATACATCCATACATACATACATACGTACTACATGTATATATATATATATATATATATATATACATATATATATATATATATATATATATATATATATATGCAGTTTATAATAAATGGATGTTATACATACTACATACATACATACATACATACATACATACATACATACATACATACATACGTACATACATGTATATATATATATATATATATATATATACATATATGTATATATATATATATATATTGCTTAAAAATCACAGTAGATATATATATATATATATATATATATATATATATATATATATATGTGTGTGTGTGTGTGTGTGTGTGTGTGTGTGTGTGTGTATGTGCGTGTGCGTGTAATTATTGTGGACACGCATCTCTCATTCACTGACATATTTGAACATACACTACATAGTATATAACAGATGAGAAGAAAAAGATTGATTTAAGAACATCTTGAAGAACTTATCATGCGTAATAGGACTACAATAATTCCCATTGATTTAACTTCAGAGAAACATCCTTAAGAAACATCTGGACAATTAATTATCATACGTAATGT
>NC_061103.1:28911118-28918618 GCF_015104395.2 Macrobrachium nipponense | reverse complement strand
TCAGTATTGGGTATGAAATTTCCGACACATTTTCAGTGTCGGCCAATGATGAAATGCATTTAAAATCAATTGCAAAAATATGAACTTATTCCCCTGCTGATATCAAGATCGACGAACCTGGAATACGATTACAATATCGTAGTCCTTCCTATCACACCAACGAATCTCCAGGGGTTGAATCAATGAATACATTTGTGAATTTCGGATGAAAACCCGAGCAAGAGAGCTGAAGAGCTTTACGAGCTATTGTGAAAATAAAAACAGGTAACCGATCATAGATATGTTGTAGAAGTTTTATGCAAACCCCAGTTAAATTATGAATGTGGTGCGCCAAAGCTTATTTGTTTTGCCACATAAAAATCCCAAAAACAATTTAGTCTAAGGAATTCCCACCAATTGTTGCACCCGCAGAGCCATTTAATAACTGAAACCTTGCTCGACGTGTTTCCAATTCTCGCCGTTCATTCATGAAATTGTCTGAAGTTCATCGGATACGGAAAATCCAAAAAGTCATTTCCTAAACATCAGGGGGAAAACATATTCGCGATATTGGACCTTCAAACTAATCTCCTGGAATCCGTACGACGCAGGCGCACTGCGCATTTGTAAGTATTCATCATCAACAAATTCTCTAGTAAATTATGTTGTTCCAAAAGCACTAAGAAAGTGTGTTACGTCGAGTGGTAAAACTTCGCTTAAAATACACTTGAAACCGATATGCTTTACAGGGACTATAATTCTTGTCATCAAATGGAATTAATATTTTGCATTAGCGAGTGATTTAAATCAGATTGCTACTTAATCTTTTGATAATCTGACCAATCTGGTTAGTTGTGGGTCACAGAGATCATTTATTTGTCGTTCCATTAGTAGAGGATTATGTCTGCATTATTAGCTTTTCTTAATGAATCTTGAATTTTGTTTCTTGCTTATATAAGCAATAAACATACACTATTCCAATAAGGGAAAAAAAGAAATACGTTAATGACGAGAATAAGCATATCACATTAAATTTGAAGAAAGTATTAAAATGTCTTGTGACAATCAGGATTTAGGAAGAAGATAATTAGAAAGAAGATAATTCATGCTCCACAGTTGACATACTGTACAAATGGTAAGGCAAAATAACACGAATAAGCGAGGATACGTCGTAATTAGTAACATTTTTCTTATTCGCCGAGAATGAATACTATACTTACTTAGGAACTTATTCAGTATCAGGACTGAAAAAAAAATGCCTTCCCTATTTTGAAGCAGATATTAAAAACTGAACATTTCAATAAAATCGTGCAGAAAAAGTAAGTGCTAGTTCGCGTAGCAATTCTATTAATCGATAACTAAAGGGTTTTCAGAGAGAGAGAGAGAGAGAGAGAGAGAGAGAGAGAGAGAGAGAGAGAGAGAGAGAGAGAGAGACTCTTAATTCAGATGAAATTCGTACGGACGACTGAATCGCGGACGCCGGTGGCAGATTTGGGCAAAAAGTTGTATGAAATATATCGATTTATGGATGCCTGCAGACCTGTTTTTGCAGATGATAAGGACGCCACCAGAGCAAAATGATTTAATGCACTGGAAAATGATCCGATGTTCTCAGGTCAAAATCGACAATAACCTATCGTCAAATCTAGAGATCTTCAAGCAATACAAATATACAACTTAAAAAAAATAAAGTTCTTTAATCATTGGAAACTACTATGATAAGTGATGCATTCTTTAATTAATTGTTTGTTTGTTTGTTTGGTGTTTTTACGTTGCATGGAACCAATGGTTATTCAGCAACGGGAGCAACGGCTTTAAGTGACTTCCGAACCACGTCGAGAGTGAACTTCGATCACCAGAAATACACATCTCTCACTCCTTAATGGAATGCCCAAGAATCAAACTCACAGGCTAAGACCATACCGATCACGCCACTGAGGCGTTCACTTTTTAATTAAACAAACAGAAAAAGGTAAAAATTTCTAAGTGTGAAACCGAACTCTCTGACTTTTGACATTGAGATTTAATCCCAAGTTTCCTTAATAATAATAATAATAATAATAATAATAATAATAATAATAATAATAATAATAATAATAATAAAGGAATTATCCAACCTACGCAACAAGCAATCAACGGATTCCATCTTTGTCTCGCAACATCCATCAGAGAATTGACCTTTCAGTCCCCTGGGTATTTACACGAAGGCCACTTAACCGGATGGATTTTGCGGTATGGATACCCATCCATCCTTTTCCCCTTCAGTCACACAAACTGGGATGGAATAATATGCAGGAACCGCAATTAGTTGTATCTCACTCCCCTACACAGCAGGGTTTGTCATAAATGTCGCTGGGACTGTCATAAATGTAGATGGAACTGTCACAAATATTGCTGGAATTGCCATAAATATCGCTGGAACTGACACAAATATTGCTGGAACTGTCATAAATATCGCTGGAATTGACATAAATGTTGCTGGAACTGCCCCAAACATCGCTGGAACTGTCAAATATTGCTGGGACTGTCATAAATATGGCTGGAACTGACATAAATGTCGCTGGAACTGTCCAAAACATCACTGGAACTGACATAAATGTCGCTGGAACTGACATAAATATCGTTGGCACTGTCATAAATATCGCTGGAACGTGCATAAATTTTGCTGGAAATGTCATAAATATCGCTGGAACTGACATAAATGTTGCTGGAACTGCCCCAAACATCGCTGGAACTGTCAAATATTGCTGGAACTGTCATAAATATCGCTGGAACTGACATAAATGTCGCTGGAACTGTCCCAAACATCGCTGGAACTGACGTAAATATCGCTGGAACCGACATAAATATCGTTGGAGCTGTCATAAATATCGTTGGAACTGACACAAATATTGCTGGAACTGTCATAAATATCGCTGGAACTGACATAAATGTTGCTGAAACTGCCCCAAACATCGCTGGAACTGTCAAATATTGCTGGAACTGTCATAAATATTGCTGGAACTAACATAAATGTCGCTGGAACTGTCCCAAAAATCGCTGGAACTGACATAAATATCGCTGGAAATGACATCAATATAGTTGGAACTGTCATAAATATCGCCGGAGCTAACATAAACTCCGTTGGAACTGTCATAAATATCTCTGGAACTAACAAAAATATTGTTGGAACTGACATTAATATAACTAAAACAGACATAAATATCGTTTTCTGTACAGCATATAACCAAGGCTAACGAAAATAGATTTATCTTTCGGTGGTTTCGGTATAATGCTGTCTGACCCGCGGCCCATGAAACTTCAACCACCCGGTGGTGGCCTGGCCTATATCGTTGCCAGACGCACGATTATGGATAACTTTAGCCTTAAACAACATAAAAACTACGGAGGCTAGAGTGCTGCAATTGAGTATGTTTGATGATTGGAAGGTGGATGATCAACATACCAATGTAAAGCTTTCTCGCCTCAGTAGTTTTTAAGATTTGAGGGCGGACAGACAGACATACAGCCATCTCGATAGATTTCTTTAACAGAAAACTGAAAACGTCGTCCTTGGAACTGACAAACTATCATGCTTAGCTACTTGTTCTAAATCTAGTATTCAGACAGCTGCAACATTGTACTTCACTTTTACTTACGTGTCTATACAAATATTTCAAGGTGATTATGCGTCAAGTTCTGGGATTTTTACCTGTTATATATATATATATATATATATATATATATATATATGTATATATTTATATATGTATACATATATATATATATATATATATATATATATTAATATATATATATATATATGTATGTATACTAGATATATATATATAATATATATATATATATATATATATATATATATATATAATAGTTATTATGAAAAAATTCTCGAGGTAAAACTTAGATCATTCCCCTTTTATATTAATACAAAATATAAATACTTCATCTCTAACTTAAAGCAGAGTATGCCATTAATCGCATCTTTTCCATTTGCAAAATACTAAATACATGGCCATCGATCTTTTTTTTCTTTCTTTTTTTTGTGAGCGATTCCGAGGTATTAGAGGAATGCATTAGCATAACACAGACAGGTAATGAACGTATATCATACCTGTATTGCGGAAGCCATTCAATGGAGGTATTTCATTCATTCACGCGAAAGCGATGCATTGGGACGTCCAAATTCCCCCCCGAATATTCGTTTGAAGCCTTATTATTTCTATCGTATGTACGCGCGGGTACTCACACAACACACACACATATATACACACGCCACTCAAAACACACAATGAGGTCAATAGCTTCGTATTTAACTCCGGTGTACTACAAGTGGTTATGGATACTGATCCGTTGTCAAAGCTGACAAAGTATTTCTCTTGTGAATTTCACGAGTCAGAATATATTCATAACCTGTGGAGATTCATGTCAAATTATAGTATATTTTCATAACCTGTGGAGATTCGAATAAAAAAAAACAGTATATATTAATAACCTGTGGAGATTCATGTCAAATAATAGTATATATTCATAACCTGTGGAGATTCATATTAAATAGCGGTATATATTCATAACCAGTGGAGATTCATATCAAATGGATTCGAGTGAATACAGTGATTAATGAATATAATACAATATTGTATTTTATATCAATGTTTTTCATTAAAGTAATTTTGACTTCATCAAACTGCATCAGAACGAACAAAGAATGCAATTAAACATGTAAAAAATGCGCCCAAGTTTCTATGGCGCAATCGAGTTTTCTGTACAGTGGATAACCAAGGCCAACGAAATAGACCTGTGTTTTGGTGGTCTCAGTATATTACTGTATGAGACGCAGCCCATGAAACTTTAATCACGGCCCGGTGGTGCCCCTGCCCTAAATCGTTGCCAGACGCATGATTATGGCTAACTTTAACCTAACCTTGATTCAAAACTACGGAGGCTAGAGGGCTGCAATTTGGTATGTTTGATCTAAATAAAAAAAAAAGTGGAGGTATGGGGGAGGAGGGGGGGTGGGGGGGAGGGGACCATGAAGCGGTTACGGACATTCTTCTGTAAAGCACGATTCTTCCCTTTCCCAATGGAATGTCTCCTATGAACTGATTTTCCCAATGTCGTCAACAATGATAGATATTCTTTCGAAATAGCACCGTAAAATAGTTTTCCGCATAAAGTTCTACAAACCATCACTTACATTTTCAATACTCGTAATCCATTCATAACATTTTTTCAAAGATCATATTACGTATATATGCAATTTATGTACATATTCATATATACATACACACACACACACATACATATATAATATATAATATAATATAGATATATATAAATATATATATAGATATATATAATATATATGTATATGTATACACATACGACATATAATATATATATATATATATATATATATATATATATATATGTGTGTGTGTGTGTGTGTGTGTGTGTGTGTGTGTGTGTGTGTGTGTGTAAAAAGGAGAGTGAAAACAGGTAACTGGAAAAAGTATGTGGTCGTAAAAAAAGTTATATTTATACATTTCAAGTTGAATGTAAATCACATTATATAATATATATATATATATATATATATATATATATATACATATATGTGTATGTATACATACATACATACACACATATATATGTGTGATGTGTGTATGTGTGTGTATAATAGCGTAAGATACTTCCTAGAACCTATAGCAAAACATTTTCCAATATGACCTTCGATCTAAACCTCGAATCCATACTATGGTGGATATCCACAGGTTTCCCGATATTTCTCATAATAACCCGATATTGAACGGAAAACTGAATTTCCCAAAACACAACTCTAAGAAAATATTTCTCTAAGTCCATTATAGCAATTTTTTTGTCACTATTCGTACTGAAATATATTTTTCGAATTACTAAGTTTTTTGGTCGTTCTATTCTTTTTTTTTTTTTTTTTTTTTTTTTTTTTTTTTTTTTTTGACCAATTGTCGATAGTGAAATGTATTAAAGCAACTGGCAAATTTGAGGGTGATAATTTCGTTCTGTCATTCGGTGAGTTAATCGTATTAGGTTGATTCCATAGTCAACAATGATTAATGCTACTAAATTATTCACTGCCAAGATAACTAGGAAAACCCACATGGTTAGTTACGCCTCATGCTTATAAGAAAAATATATTACATTTCTCCTTCACTCTGTACCTAGGAAATTCGGTATTGGTAAGAAGTAACCAAACTTTTTAATTATCTCCTGTTACTATAATAATCGTAATCACTTAGTCTATATGTTAAGTGTAGAATAATTATGTTGAGAATTAACTGACATTTGAGACCTTCAAATTTGTAAAGACGAAAATAATAACTACAAATATACGACCATAAAAGATCCAGTCGTTTGGTCTAACTCTTTCAGTGACCATTTATTTCGCCCCCCCCCCCCCCCCCCCCCTCTCAAAAGCGGAAACAAATGAACCTACCTAAATAATCATCCCTTAACAGAAAACGGGTAGCAATGAGCCTACCCAAATAATCTTTTATAAGAAAATGGGAAGCAATGAGCCTACCAATATCATCCCTTATAAGAAAACGGGAAGCAATGATCCTATCTAAATCATCCCTTAACAGAAAACGGGAAGCAATGAGCCTACCTAAATAACCCCACATAAGAAAATGGGAAGCAATGAGCCTACCTATTTCATCCCTTATAAGGAAGCAATGATCCTATCTAAATCATCCTTTAACTGAAAAACGGGAAGCAATGAGCCTACCTAAATCATCCCTTAACATAAAAATGGGAAACAATGAGCCTACATAAATCATCCCTTATAAGAAAACGGGAAGCAATGAGCCTACCTAAATCATCCCTTAACAGAAAACGGGAAACAACATCTACCTAAATCCTCCCTTAACTGAAAACAGCAACCGATGAACCTACCTAAATCACCCCTTGGCAGAAAAATGGGAAGCAATGAGCCTACCTAAATAATCCTTTATAAGAAAATGGGAAGCAATGAGCCTACATAAATCATCTCTTAACAGAAAAACGGGAAGCAATGAGCCTACCTAAATCATCCCTTAACAGAAAACGGAAGCAATGACCTACCTAAATATCCCTTATAAGAAAATGGGAAGCAATGAGCCTATCTAATTCATCCCTTAACAGAAAACGGGAAATAATGTATACATAAATCATCCCTTAACTGAAAACGGGAATCGATGAACCTACCTAAATCCTCCCTTAACAGAAAAATGGGAAGCAATGCGCCTACCTAAATCATCCCTTGTAAGAAAATGGGAAGCAATGAGCCTCTCTAATTCATCCCTTAACAGAAAACGGGAAATAACGTCCACCTAAATCCTCCCTTAACTGAAAACGGGAACTGATGAACCTACCTAAATCATCCCCTAACAGAAAAACGGGAAACAACGTCTACCTAAATCTTCCCTTAACCGAAACGGGAACCAAAAACCCTACCTAAGTCATCCCTCAGCAGAAAACGGGAACCGATGAACCTACCTAAATCAT
>NC_061103.1:28901118-28906118 GCF_015104395.2 Macrobrachium nipponense | reverse complement strand
ATGGATATATTTTTATGTATGTATGCAAGTGTATATGTACGTATATATATATATATATATATATATATATATATATATATATATATATATATATATATATGTGTGTGTGTGTGTGTGTGTGTGTGTGTGTGTGTGTGTGCTGTGTGTGTGTGTGTTGTGTCATAATTTAGTTGATAAAGGCATACGTATAAAGTAACTAATTCTAAATTATGTTACATTTAGCAGTTATAATATTTTTCTTCAGTTTTCTCAGCTGTCAGTGCAATCTTAAAACATTATGCAGTACTAAAGCCTAGGATAGCTTTCCTCCTGTTTTTACTGACATTTTTAGAAACCCGCACGAATTAATTTTTTTTTTACTCGCCTATTGGAGGGTTTGTTAAATTTGTTCTTAAACTGCGCATACATTTTGGTATGATAATTATCTTTCTTATTTCGGGAAATAACAGTAATGTTGGATCCCACCACCATCAGTAAGTTGTAATTTATTGTCTAACTAAATTACTGTCAATTATACATCATAATATTATGCAGATGTGTAAACTTGGTATCAAATTTCATTCGAGAAATAAAGCAAGAGCCCGTGCTGGCATAAGGCCAGCTTAATCTCAAACAAGATAATGCCTAAACTCTGCACACATTTTTGGGTAATAAATGACAGATGCCATAAGACTAGACTAAGAGAATGAATTCGATAACCGGAGAGAGAGAGAGAGAGAGAGAGAGAGAGAGAGAGAGAGAGAGAGAGAGAGAGAGAGAGAGATGCTTTAACCTTAGTATAGAAACGCTGGAGCCATCGTCTGAAGCCTAAATATAGCATACGTAATAGGCTCAAAGGATTTGGTCGCGAGAGCAGATTCTGGCTTAGTGTTTAATTCGTAGAATGGAGGCGATTATGAAGCCAACTGACAATTCATGTATTCAAATCTCTCTTCCAGCTTCGCCTGTCGAAGAATGAAGCTTCAAATCCCGGTCAGCTATGTGATGTTAATCAAATAGATAATACCACTGTGAACTCAAACTCTCGTAGGGACGTGAATATTCGTTAGAATATGTACGTTAATACAGGAATTGTACTTCAAAATTCATGATGACTTGAGGTCATTCTGGTGCCTTGATTAAGAGGTCGTTTATCACCTGAAAATCGTTGGAAATCGATGTATGGCATCTATATCCAGAGAATATCAACATTTGCATACGTCTTGTGGGCAAATGCTAGCAATGTAATTATACTGAAAATTTATTTCAAAGATCAGGCTTTCTAAGAGAGGAACAGCTTTAGAAGCTACAAGAAAAAAAGGACCATAATACGTTTTTTAGTTGAGTAGTTTCTAATAATATGCACTGAATCAACTGTGCCTACTGATGTGTGCTATAAAAATGCTGTATCACTTTTTTGATACTGAACATTACCGCAGATCTCTTTCTTAACAATAATTATAGCAACTGAAAGAATGGAGAGCCTGTAAAACGGTTACTGGCTCACTATTGTAATAATTTGCTGAATTATTATTCGTGGCCTGTAAAGTAAATTTCCTTCAGTTACTTTCAATTCAACTTGTTTTTATGCCACAAAAAAGAGAAAAAGCTGGTTAAGGTTTTCCTCGCTCCCGCCGAAGCTTATTATTAAGTGATACCTCGCCCATAAGAGTTGTTTTTTTCTCTTTCCATGTATTGATTTGGCTGGATGCTAGTTTGGTGATTTGCGGGTCGTAGGCTCACTTTTGGTGGGGACCGTTGGCTGAGGATGAGAGAAGAATGGATTCTCATTATCTTGGAGGTTTCGCTAACCTTATTCCTACAGGACGTTAATAAGTTGAAGGTACTCTTGGGACATTATACTCTCTGTAGGGCCACCCTTTTCAACTGTTGACGTTGAAGGTGTTCCCCTCTGACTGAAGTGCAGTCGTCGTGGAAGCTGCAGCCCTGTTGTTTGAGAGTTGGAGAGACATCTCCTGTGCCCTGATGGGGCGCCCTTCCTGCGCGCTGTAGAGGGCACTATAAGTACTCCCCTTTATCTACTACGTCTCTGCATCTCTGGACCTGCCTGCTGCCCTTGGGAGGGCATTTTCCCCTGGTCCTGCTTTCTCCTGCAACCTCCGGAGTCTTGGAAAGGCCTGATTCTGTTTAAATAACCGGTAAGGACGTAAACTGAATGATTCATTATTGACGTTACTGACGCGGGTCAGTGTATCCTCCTGCTGCAGACCCCATTATGATCCTGGAGCAGTTGACTGACGGCCGTATGTGTGTGAGTGGTGTTGCTACCACCCATATAGTTTCTGCGTTGAACCACCTTTGATGTTAGATCAAACGTTATTTGTGTTTGCGAGTCATTTATAGTTATGTATGTTAATATTTTTGGATAATTGTATAATCTAGGATTAATGACATTTCCCCCTTTTATTATCTTCTAAAAGTTGTCTTGTTCTATCGTGTGAATGAGGGGATTATTTAGGTAAAAAAAAAATTTCTTTCACCGTAATCAGTTTTTCTCTGTGGGTTCAACTTGAGATTTATTTGTGATAAATACTCAAGTTTGAGTGTTATTGTTTTGTTTTTCATTGTTTGGAGATCTTATCCCTTGGCCTTAAATGTTAACCTTTGTGGCACTGATCATAAAAAGAAGAGAGCCTGTTTATGTCAATTACAATTCTTTTACATAGGTGAGTGATGTTCATAACACTATTCTTAAAGAATGTGCTTATCTAGGCTTAAGTGTCTAGATTAAATTCCCTCATATTCTGGTTCAAAAAAAGAGCAGGCATAATTGCTTTTGTCACGAATAATAAATAAATGCAGACATGCAAGTAAATAAGCGTTCAGATTTATGGCACAAGTTAATTACAGTGTAATGGATGCAAGCTACCTGACGAAATTATTACACACAATACCGTTATGCTTGAACCGCTAAAAACTATATAGCAAAAGCTTCAGATATATCATTACAATTAATATCACGGCAAGCGGAAATCGTAACGACCCCTGAGGTTAGTTATTGCAAAAGGTACGTTATCTAAACAAGCTGTTAAGGCATAAAAACGCAGTAGCTAACGGTTTCCTTAATGAATACAAATCACACCAGGCGAAACTTTCCTTCGCTTCAGGTGAGTGGGCTCAACTCTACTTTCTAATCTCAGATTTCCCACAGAATAAACGAAGAAACGATTTTCAAAGTAGAAAATGTGAAGACAATTAGAAACAGCTTTCAGATTGTAAATAAATGAAGAATTAAACAAAACAGAAAGAGGAACATGTAAAGTGCATTAGCAATGTAATAACGAAAGGATAATAGCAATATCGCGATAAAAAATATACACATATATATAATGTATATATATAATATATATAAAACAAAAGGATGCAACAAAGCTAAAACTTGAGGGAAACCATTTACAAGAGGGACGACTAGTCATATATAACCAAGAAAATCATACATATGAAAATGCAAAAAAAAAAAGAAAAAAGAAAATAACTAAAACTATATTAAGATGAAACTTACATACAACAGGAGTGAAATGAAATACTAACCAGGAATGAAATAACAGTAAAATAATATTCGAAAATGGATATACTGATCTCGTGAAATATAAGGAAATAAAAGTTTCACAACAAATGTTAAAACTGTCCGCAATTCTTATGTCAAGTAAAGGAAATTCTTTTGGGTAATCTTTCCTTATTTTGAAATCTGCACCAATACAGATGATCCTCTTATATTACAAAAGAGAGAAATTCAGCCTCTTAGACAGCAAACTACCATCACGAATCACCTAAGAACCTTGGCGTTTAGATTAAATTCTGTCCATTCATTTCAAAGCAAATGTATCTACGACACCATCTGGCAATTACGGGAATGCGATCGCCTGTCTAGCAACGTCTCCTAAAGAGATGGGGGCCTTCGTGCAACACCTCTCCCCCTACCCACAGCCCCCATCCCCTCCAGGAGACATTTAAGCGAAGCATACGCCAACACAAACGCCCACAACGGACATACGTATATCCATCTGTCATTGTCCCCTTCGATAACACGAACCTGAATGGAATATGAAAACTCGAATGCGAGAACCAACCCATACCATATTCCCCCTACACTTTCGGAAATATCCGGAATATCGCTGCAACTGACGACTGAATAATTTCCACGGAGCTCTTAGGTCAGCGAGGGGGAAAGGATTAAATTCCTGAATGTATTCGGTAGTTCCTGTGTGTTTTAGCATTGGTATAATTCAATTTAAAAAAAAATACACGTATATTCTTGGCTAAAACAGGAAATTAATTATTTTCATTTTTTTACGTACCTCCTCGTAACAGTCAAGCTTTAGTCAACATAGGCCGTATCCCCAACTGTTCATAATCTATTCATACTTCAGGATATATTCATCCTTCAGCATCGAAAAAATCTGTAATTCTGCTGAAACATGAAAGGCTTTTCACATTGAGTATATCTAATCGGTGGAAAATATAAGTGAGGCTTCAGTATTTCTGAAAAGTCCCTTTTGCATCTCAGTTCTGTTACTCAATGTTGCATGTCATTAGAATATTTCATTACAAAAGCATAAATAATAATTCTCCATCTAGTGACAAATGGGGTTAATATGTGCTTTTTCTTTTCAGGCAAAATGAACGACTGGTGCAGACGTCTGTCTCTACCGAGCAATAAGACTCCTCCCCCGTAGGGAGGTAGTGCCGTCTGTGCACCTCATGCGGTGCACTGTAGGCATTACTTAAGGTTCTTTGCAGCGTCCCTTCGGCCCCTAGCTGCAACTTCTTTCATTCCTTTTACTCCTTTCAAATGATCTTTCTTCCATCTTATTTTCCACCCTCTCCTAACAATTGTTTCATAGTGCAACTGCGAGGCGTTCCTCCTGTTACACCTTTTAAACCTTTTCAAATTTCCGCTTCGGCGCTGAATGGCCTTAGTTGCCCCAGTGCTTGGTATTATGCCTAAAACCTATAAATCAATCGATCAATCGATCAATAAGATTCCTCGAAGACCAACT
>NC_061103.1:28878618-28896118 GCF_015104395.2 Macrobrachium nipponense | reverse complement strand
CTATGCTTTTGTTTTTCAAGCAGATAATGTATAAAAAAACTAGCCTCCTAGTCTTTAAACAGCGAACGTTTAATCAAATCCATATTTCACTCATTTCGAAAATTCCTCCCCCATGAACAAGAAAGAGAAACATTTCAGCTACTCTCATTTGAAGATTATGAAGCATCTCTTTATACCAAGGGGTTCACAACCATTTATCGAGCACTTATCTACCTTGGAGTATGGTTTGCTAGTACCAAACGCCATTGGGAATTGACTGAAAGCTTTCAGAGAGTCACCACTTATGATCACAAGCCTTTGGCAAATCTAGGTCTAATATCACAGTGGTAAACTGAAAGACATCCTCCTTGACTCAGTGTTAAGAAGGGTGAATGTAGCCAACGGCAAGTTGCTAAAAAAAAGAAAAAAAGAGAGGAAAATAATAAGTTATTCCATTAGAGAATATAGACTGCTTATATAAAGTATCTGTGGGATAATGTGGACAAGGGCATTAGAGTATGGTCGAGGATAGAGTGAGGAGTGACCTAGATTTGTTTTTTTCTTTAATGCAGCCCCACTTAAGAAGATGGATGCGAGGATTCATGGATATCCGTCTCCTTTACCCCTATGGATTTCGCACGGAGCAAAAAAATAAGTGGGTCAGATGGCGATTTAAGATAATGCATGGAATGACCTCCATTTCGTGAATATTGGGGGCTTGGTCTCTCTCTCTCTCTCTCTCTCTCTCTCTCTCTCTCTCTCTCTCTCTTTAGAAATTTAAGAGTGCTGGTATATGAGAGGAGAGAGAGAGAGAGAGAGACGAGGAGGACGAGAGGAGGAGAGAGCGAGAGAGAGAGAGAGGCTTTCTTGACAGCTTTCAAACGCCAAATCAAGAGAACATTCCAGAAGTTCAGTGCCGATTGAAATAGTCGAAACTCGTCGCTTCCACAACGTAATCAAGTTTCTGTTTAGCTATCTGACTACTATATAAAATAAGATACTCCTTTTTTTCTTTCTCCTTTGTTTTACATATCTTTCTTTTAAACCACTGACAAAAAAACGTAAGTAATCCAGATTCCCCACTTCCGGATAAAATCGGGTCTTTTCATCTCGTATCCGTGATCGACAGAGAGAGAGAGAGAGAGAGAGAGAGAGAGAGAGAGAGAGAGAGAGAAAGGGGGGTGGTGGTGTTAAGACGTATATTCGAAGTAACTTGGACTGTTACAAAAGACGTTGTGAACTTAAAGTATCTGGTCTTTGTGACTTAAAAATGTATCCTGTAATTAATAAATAAAAATATCTCAGTGAATATAAAGGGAAAGAAAATCACAATAAAGTATTTATGATTACTCATCTAGTTTGCTGTCAGTTTTAAAATCGTCGTCCATATACTATTATATATATAATATATATATTATATATAGAGATAATATATATTTATATATCTGTATATACCATATCTATTTGTATTAATACTCTATATATATAATAATATATATATAATATATATATATATATATATAAAACCGAAGTAATTAATCAAAATCCCACTCTTACCTATAACCTAAATTACATTGGAGAGAGAGAGAGAGAGAGAGAGAGGTAAAGCACGAACTGGCGTGGATGAAGCTATTTCATAACCAGGTAGGTAATCATTCGACATAACAGAATTACTTTGTTATTGTGCTTTACCGAAAGAGCAAAGTGCATAAGTAAAAGCAGATGATCCCCCTCAGAGAAGCTCAATAACTATGCAAGCAATTCACTCCAAATTTAAAGTCCGGAAACGGGCGTTAACTTGTCCAGAAAGACCTCACCTGAGTCTTGAAGACTCCGTGAACTGGTAATGCTCAGGGACACAACTTATCTCAAGTTTCAACAATTCTTGCAGAGAGAGAGAGAGAGAGAGAGAGAGAGAGAGAGAGAGAGAGAGAGAGAGAGAGAGAGAGAGAGAGAGAAGGACATCTGCTACATGACGCTGAACATACCTCAGAAAAATGGACAGAAAACCGGTGATTTAACATTTAATTTGATTTTAAATATCCGATTGGAAATACTTAGCTTTTTATGTGGAAAATAATCATATGGCATTGTAGTGAATAAGCGAATAGGTTAAATAAGAGTTACCATTAAATTATAAACCTACGATGCATTTTTTGTAACAAACCCAAGAAAAAATAATACTGAATACAAGGTTTGATTCATGGTCAATACTTCCTAAAAATAACTCCTTTATGTGTAATGGTATTTTTAAGCCATATATTAATTTGTCAGTCTTATTTTATGTTTTCCTTCTCAGTGACGATAGAAGCAGAATTAGTTCATGTAATCAACTCATTTCGATCATCTTACTGACAAATAGTTATTTCAATACTCTTTCTGATACTTTAGGGCAGAACTAATTAGGAGTACCATCCTGCTGGCAGTTGGCTGCACAGAATAAGAACTGATAGTCACTATCTCCCAACATTTGTGCAATGAAGAATAGACTATTCGCTCGTTAATTAGTTTGCTATCTTCCCCTATTTAAAGCAATGGAATTCTCTTCCAAATTTTGTTCTCCACGAGGCATAAAAATGTCTACTCTTTGGAGAAGGGAATCTCATCTAATAGGTTAAATTTCGGCATTTCAGGCCACCACTCGACGTACCTCCAAATGGGCTTTGATAAGTATAAGTTAAGTATGTCTTAGTTTTACCAGACCACTGAGCTGATTAACAGCTCTCCTAGGGCTGGCCCGAAGGATTAGATATTTTTACGTAACTAGGAACCAATTGGTTACCTAAAAACGGGACCTACAGCTTATTGTGGGCTCCGAACCACATTATATCGAGAAATGAATTTCTATCACCAGAAATAAATTCCTCTGGTTCCGCGTTTTTGATAAGTATAAAAATAATGATGTTGATGTATGAAATGGTACACAAAAAGGGAATTTCAATCAATCTCGTTCCTGAATAGCATCGAATAAATAAACAGTCGGGAATTCATGTACGGGAACCGATACATTTTCATCCTCATGAAAGTGAAAATAAAAAAAAAGTTCATCTTGCATAAAGCTGCTTTGTAAAAGAGCTTTAAACATTCCGTGATTTTACCATTCTCTGCAGGAAGTAATTTCGTAAAAAGCTACTGAATCCTAATGACTACCATAGTTCATTCCATATACAGGCTACGTTTTGCTCGCCACAAGCTGATACATTTATGTAAAAGGAATTTGGACAGTGTCGAAAATATATATACATTAATACAAAAGCAAAGAATCAGGCTTGTTTTTCCACGAATATTACTGTTAACTAAACTCCAAAATCTATCGACAGGCATTTGCATAATAAAATGACACATTCGAATTCTAACCTGTTTCACCTACTCAATTTTGTTGAACTGGAACTAGAAAATCTATTTTAGGCCACAGGCCACGCTCTGGGACTTTTGAGGTCATTCGGCGATGAAAAGGAAAATAACAGTAAAAAGGTGTGGCAGGTGTAACAGGAGGAAGAAAGAGAATAGGAACGGAGGTACAGTAAAAGGAATGAAAGGGGTTGCAGCTAGGGGCCGAAGGGACGCTGCAAAGAACGTTAAGTAATGCCTACAGTGCACTGCGTGAGGTGCACTGACGGCCTTACAAAAATTATGAATTTCTCAAAAATTTCCTAGATTTAAATATGAATTTCACTAAAACAATTCGCAGTTAAAAATGCGTGATCCGACCTCCAGCTTACTCGAGCATGTGCTAAAATCTACGGTCAAACAGACAGCCGTTTCACCAACGAAGATTAAAATAAATACGCCATATCTTATAAGAAATAATACTTCTGTACTGTTTAACATGCACGTTACTTATCTTTTACATTTTCATTCTAATAAACAAATCATAAATATCCCATCTGAAAATTCCCTTTTCTTTAACTCAACCTTTTTCAGACCTTTTATGGGTCTTCCATAGACCTTTCCTACCACACCGTGCCCCCGCCACAATAACAAAAACAACAGCAACAAAGTGGTTTGTAGGCCTACTCCCCGAGTAAGCTAAAAGATAAAAGTAAAGTATGAGTCCAGTTGCTGTAACGGAAGCTAAACTGTCATGAGAAAAGAAAGACTTATTTGTGGAAAGAAAAACTGAAAATTCCAAGAGAAAACAAGAGACTGACTCCCTGATTAAAAATGACTTCGCTTCACGACGTGTCAAGGTTCGTGACGCCGCCGGCGGCAGTGAGAGAAAAAATAAAGGTTTTTATAACGGGAAAAATAATTACCAAAACAGAAAGAAGTAAATATTCTCTCTCTCTCTCTCTCTCTCTCCTCTCTCTCTCTGTCGCTCGGTATTAAATCTATACGCACGAGAAAATGTTTGAAAAACGACAGACCTACTTTGATATTAATGAAGGTATTTCCCAGTTAATGAATAATCCTCAAGGAATATCATTACCTGCGATCTTCTTAAAACACAGGATAGTGCAACGAAAGACAGGAGGGTATATATATATATATATATATTATATATATATATATATATATATATATATATATATATATATATATATATATTATATATATATATATATATATATATATACATATATAAATTAATCTTATATTATATATTATATATAAATATATATATATATATATATATTATACTAATATATATATATATATATAAATATAATATATATACATATATATATATATATATATATATATATATAATATATATATATATATATTATATATATATATATATATATATATATATTATATATATAATATATATATATATATATAGAGAGAGAGCGAGAGAGAGAGTGGAGAGAGAAGACGAGAGAGAGAGAGAGAGGAGAGTCATTCATCAAAATTCACTGTTGCGAAACCAAAGGCAAAGGAAGGAACCCTAAAATAAAAATAAGCCTTACCCATCTGAGACCAGTGAACACTACACACTGCTACTGCAGTATTAGAAAATGCGAAACTTACACAATGTTGCCCAAGGATAATGCCAATGGTTTAGGGTACAGATATATTATGTATTCAAGGTAGACTAGCGCCAACAAAAGTTTCAGACCCCTGACCAATGTCAATCAGTGTCCCCCTTCTTTTTTTTTTTTTTTTTTTTTTGGCAAAGTGAAGAATATCTTTCAATTATTTGAGTTATCTATCGACGGTGATTTTATCAGAGACTTCTTGTTTCAGCAAAGTATCAAGTACGTCTCTCTCACTATCCTGGATGTATGGTGAGAGAGACCCATTTAATAGTCTGCTGATAAAAAAAATCAATGATAAAATTACCGTCGATGTAGATAAACAAATAAAAAACCGATATTCGACACTACTAAAAAAAAAGAGGGACGACGCATTTAACTCTTGTAGGATTGCAGAAAAAGGAAATAAAGTTCTCCTCAGTTATTTGCCTGTGAAGCTCGCAAAGACAACTGGGCATGAAATTTGCAGGCCCATACCCCCGTGCTGTTATTTTGAAAGAAGAGCCGATCTTCGGTCTTTGACTCCTGATAGCACTTGTCAAGGAGAGCAAAGGCAAAAGTGAAAGGACGAGAGAACGTAGGTCAAGTGGTACGAATAAAACACGAGAAGTCTGACAGCAAAGGGATCAAGTTGCAGACGACCTACAAAGGCCTAAAAAGCTTGACAGCAACGACGCAGACGCTGCAGGTGGTGGAAATGTCTGGTGCAGTAGATAAGTGACTGAAAGGAAATCGAATGCCTTATATTGACAGTGGAGCAACAGATAAAATACGTTGTCACGAGAGTAACTAGAATTCGGGGCATAACTGGGTTTAAGAAAAGGGTGCACAAGGGTGCACAAGGGTGCACTATGTCCACAACCCCGATCGATATTTTTGTGGATGAAGAGATGCAGGTGAAAAAGTTGTGGGGCAAGAAAATGATCAATGTAGATGAGTCACGATTCTTATGGTCCCTGATGCCAAAGAAAATGAGAAGAGAATGAAATTTGGATGGTTGACGTTTGCAGATAAAACAGCACTGATTTCGACAACGTAAAGCAACTGCAAAAACTAGTAAATGATTAATGTTCGCAGAAAGCGCAGGTTGTGAGTACATGTTATTAAAAGTAAGGCTATGAGTCCAGTGGAAACCATGAAGGCAGAACGATGAATGCTAATATGCATGGTGGAAGAATGAAAGCAGTTGATTCGGATAAGGTGGTAATACTGTCAAAAGCTATTGAATCCAGATGACTACCATACATCAAGATATGATCCCAAACCCTCATCCCATGTATGTTTTGTTCACCAAAAGGATGGTAAATTAATCTACAATGAATTTTGAAAGCACTGAGTGTATATATATATATATATATATATATATCTATATATAATATATATATATATTATATATATGTGTGTATTTTATTACAACACCATCCCTTGTTCCTATCATTAAATATGAATGGAAAATAAGCTGTCACGAAAAAGGAAAGCATATTCGCATATTCGTTTTCTAAAGAAGTGCAAGTTAAGAAAACGTTGATTTTTTAAAAATTCAGATTTGTATTATAACAACCTTAAAAAGCTAATGATTGAGGAAAGCGATAATAAAAGCTTTATCTTCTGTTAAGCAATCTTTGCAATTAGAGCGGATATATTCGAGTAAAGAGGATTACGTGTAAGGAATTTAACTTAAGTGTTTTAAGAAGTATACCTGGATTACTTAAACGGTGTCACGCCCATTATAATAATATGCAAGCACAAAGGCACGGCAAGCAAACTGAACATTACGACGGATATCGAGTATTTACCTCACTTCCTGATTTATAAACACATGACTAACAGACATACAATAAATTTATTATTATTTTTTTTTTTGCAGCAAGAATGGAGTCATATGAAACTGAAAATATTTTGCTTTGGGTTCCCTATGAATAGTTGCGACCTTCCTGGCGTTTATTAATTAAATGTTTTCCATCATCAGTTGACACATGGTTGACAACAGATACACTTAAGTATATAAAGGCATAAGCCACGAAGGAAAAATAAACAACGGAGTTTCTCTGCTGAGTAAAGGACGTTGAACGTCGAAAGATCTTGCAGAAACTCCGTTGTTTATTTTTCCTTCGTGGCTTATACCTTTATTTATGGATTTATCACGTTCCAAACTTTCGTGATTCAGTTATACACACTTAAGTATGTGGAAGTTATTTCTTGCGGTTAGGAAACGCGAAACACACACACAAATACATATACATATGATATGAATATATTTCCATATACATAATTACTCGTGTAGTACTATTATATATACTATATATATATATGCACATTGAAAATTAAGTAAACAAGCTTCCAACCTAATAAACGACAACACAAAGAGCATAAAAACATAAAAAAAAAAGTACTGGACAAACCCACCCAAAATAAATTCGAGGAGACCGGCTGCGCTTACGTCAGCCAAATCGCCCAGCCTACGAAGCTAATGGAATTCTCCAAAGGTACAGATCAAAGGCCTGCTGGCTGCTCCATTCTTCTTCTTCTTCTTCTTCAGAGCAGACATGAGAAAAGAAGTAGGACAGGAAAAGAAAAGGACCCAATGAAAGGACGAGAGGGAGGGAGGGAGCGGAGGGAGCGAGAGAGAGACAGAGGATAATGAACCCTTCCATTTCTGTCACCTGTGATCAAGGGAGTTCAGCTTCTCAGAGTTTCTTTTTTGTTTTTCCAACCCTAAGAAAGGCGGTGTTATGTAACGTGCGTGTCTGTGAAAGGCTTACATACAGGTAAATTACATTTACAGATATTTGTAGAGACGTACACACACAAACACACAAAACATAGTGCATGTATACGCTTAAGCTACAAATGTCCTTTGGTATCTAATTCGCTCAAACTCGGAATTAATATATTTTCATATATGTTAACCGAAGGGGAATTTTTCAGATGATAAGAAATTCGTCGGCTCATGGGCTTACTAATTGCGTGGTAGAGCCATATCGTATATACGTATATGAATCATGGTGATGTGATAAGACATAGTATATTATATATATATATATATTATATATAGATAGTATATATATAATATGAATGTATGCATATAATATGCATGCTTATACATATATACATACACACACACACACACACACACACACACACATATATAATATATATATATATTATATATATATAATATATATATATATGTGTGTGTGTGTGTGTGTGTGTGTGTGTGTTTGTATATGTATGCATGTCTGTGCGTTGAAGTACCTGAAGGAGAAATGGCCCACCAGATATAAATCCTGACCAGTTTCACAATTAGTTTTGTGAAAACTCTTTCAAAAAACTGATACAAAGTGACGGCCATTGTACAACAAATATACTCAAGAGACTGTACTAAGGAAAGTACAGGTAGCTGAAAAAATAACATTCGCACCTCTGATTAGCCAATAAAAAAGGAAGGAGCAGTAAACATTATGGACAGATGTGAGTGAAAAAAAAAATAATATGAAAACGATAGCAAAAGAGAATAAATTAACATCTATAAATGAAGCTAACAAAGTCACAGCCATCAGAAATGAAAGGAAAATAATAAAATACTATAACCCTCAACGAGTACAGACATTACAGAGAAGTCGCCGCTATAAAGCAACCTCGACAATCCATTGAAGTCTGATAAATTCTTTATTGACAGTGTAGAGTGAGGTGATATTTTAAAGACATTGTCGTCCACGATATGAAATGATGAAATTCTAACCTCCAAGAAGAGAAAAAGTCACAGGTCTGACATAACTTGATGAATGGGAAGACATATGACAGTAATAACTGTATCTCATTATTCTACTACCAGTCAATGACTAATGGATATATAATATATATATATATATATATATATATATATATATATATATAGTATATATATATATATATATATATATATATATATACATATATATACACACACACACACACATATATATATATATATATATATATATATATATATATTTATATATCTATATATATTATATATATAGAAAGAGAGAGAGAGAGAGAGAGAGAGAGAGATCCATTATGGTTGAAGGGAAACTGTCAAAAGAGTTGCCTCTGAAGGAAGCATAAATAATCCAGAGAGAAAACTGACCGCGTGACACTTGGAAAGAGGGAAATAAAAGCGAAAAATCCCGGAGCAATTATTCACAAATGAATATCTTCGATTACGGGAAATTTCTGTCAGTCATCATTAAACTCATTTAACAAGACATGACCCGACCTCCAGCTTAATCGGGACGCATGCAAGATTTTCCCCTCAGGCATACTTTGTGAACATAATATTCTTGACGCAAATCAAAACGTGCTAAAATCTTCAATCAAATAGATCCTTGTTTCACCAAAGAAAATTTAAATAAGTATGTTATATTTTATTAGAAATAATAATTTTTTTGTAGTGTTTAACATCACATTTTTTTATAATTTCATTCTAATAAATAAATCATAAATATCCTACCCTAAAATTCAAGTATCTTTAACTCAACCTCTTTAGGCTTTCCTACTCCCCAACAAAAAGAGCAACAACAACACCAACAACAAAGTAGGTTGTAGGCTTACCCCCCGAGTAAGCTAAAATCACGCCTTGGATTTCGTTGATATTCACCAACAAACGTCAAATGCTTTATCAAATAGAGCATAAATGAACTTGAACCTAATCACTGATGAAACAGTTCACAACAATTCTCAATAACCCGTGATTGTGGGAATGTAACTGGAATTTATTCCTGGGGATCATTTCCCCATACAGGGATCACATACGCCACAGTACAAGACGCAGTGGTTTGGTTAAACTAATCTAATAATAATAATAACACAGCACAAGAATGAATCTATGTTCGGTAGACTCTACAATTCTGCATTTGTTTTAATATTAATGAATTGATGTAAAAAAAATTATTACATCAAAGAAATTCCTAATGATCCCTTCCTTTGTATTATGATATCTCATTACACCAAATTCCATTAAGAGGTTTCAATTTCTCCATTTAACTTGCGTCGGGGGATAAAGCATCAAAGAACAGCGCACGAAAAAAGGATAGAATTAATAACAGGCGGATAATTATGTTTCACTTGAATAAAGGTTAATTAGCGTAGGTTCATACCTATGGAATAAACGGACCCACACACACACACACACACACACACACACACACATATATATATATGTATATATATATATATATATATATATATATATATATATATATATATATATATATATATTGTGACAATTTAATTAATAGTAAAATAATACATTAAGACTAAAATATCAAGATAATAAGTAATTAAAAACTTAGAGAACATTTAAAACAAACAATAGACTAAAAACTTTAAGAAATACGTTAATTAAAATTTACAGAAACATTTAAAAACAAATAATGAGAGGACAAGTACAAGTACCCTAAGTACAGGTAGAGAAGGGAATGATTTGAAAAACACAGTTCGGCCCAGATCTCAGTTATGCTAAATACAACGTGGCAGCAGCTAAGTTTGCATTTAGAGAATGGAAACCAGTCGTTTGATGTATAATGACTCAAGTGTCGTTAAGTAATTGTTGGGAGTGCTGTAATGATTGAGAAATGTGTTTTATCAATATTAATTTTACATATTTTGGCTTGGTTACGGATATTGGATAATTCTGGGTTTGTTATCCTTTGTCCTGTTCTGTAGCTAACACCTAAGTGACGAATATATATATATATATATATATATATATATATATATATATATATATGTGTGTGTGTGTGTGTGTGTGTGTGTGTGTATGTGTGTGTGTGCGCGTTTATATATATATATATATATATATATATATATATATATATATATAGATATATATATATATATATATATATATATAATAATATGGTATATATATATATATATGTATATATATATATTATATATATAGACATCATATATATATATGTGTGTGTGTGTGTGTGTGTGTGTGTGTGTTGTTACGAAAAATCCACTAACGATGCTGATAGGCAGACTGATGTCAAAGTCACCATCTCACCGCCAAAGGCCTAAAAACAGTATCTGACCTTGAACTTCACGAGATACAGGCTAAAGATACCAACGCGCGGAATGATGCCAAGGTCAAAGCCATAAGTAAAATTCGCAGTTAAACAGGACTGAAAATTTGACGCAAAGTATGAACTGAATGAGCTTTCAATGACGAACTTGCTGACTTTAGAGTTTACTTATTCATTTTCTAATGAGTGCTCATAAATATCAATATCTTATACAAGACTGATACGAGTTTTAACCGTTGCAAGGAAGCCGAGGCAATTGGGCTTCAGTTCCAAAAGATGATATAAATCCTTTTTAGCCTTTGTACTTGTTTCAGTGTTTTCCAAAAATTAGCCGCTATACAATCATTACGCCCTAGACAATTTTTTCTCTATTTTTTTTTTTTGCGTTTTTAGAGGAGTGAAAGGAAAAATAACTAGAAAAATCAGGCAACTTCAGACACCGTAATTACAACAGAGGACAACGCTAAATGAGGAACCAAAACAAAATTGGCAAAACCACCTCCGGTACCATGCAAACGATAATACTCTAAACTTCACGGACAATAATCATTTAGCTTTTGATTTAATATTATACATATTCAGCGAGGAGGAGGAGGAGGAGGAGGAGGAGGAGGAGGAGGAGGAAGAGGAGAAACACTTCCCCGAAGCAATGCTTTCCCGGTTGTTGCTGCAGCCTTGGCAACTAATTCCTTTAATCTCGCTTGTGCCTCAGTAAACTCCCGGAGACTAATTGCCTCTCGCACCGTGATGATGATATTCATACGTAAACATAGAAGCGCACCAGACGCTAATCATAAATGTATTTAGAAGATACGATCGCATTAGGCGACGTGGTGCTCTGGACGCTAAAAGAGCCGCTGTAAAAAGGGAAAGAAAATGGGTTTTTTCTCAGGCGGTGGAGGTCTACGGAATCCTGTCCTGTCAGGCATTCAGCGCATGCGCACATGCACACATACAAATTCTTGGAGCGTCTTTAGAAAAATAAATGGAATTTACAGTTGGCTATTAATTCAACTCTTCTTTACGGAAGCAATACGTAAATATTAAATGTGAACGAAATAAAAAGGTTGAAGTTATAGTAAGGAACTGCTTTAATAGTATATTTAGCATATATGTTTTAGCAGTATATGTAGCATACTATATGTTTTAATAGTATATGTAGCATATATTAAATATTTTAATGGCATATGTAGCATACTATATGCTTTGATAGTATATGTAGCATATTAAATGTTTTAATAGCATATGTGGCATACTATATGTTTTCATAATATATGTAGCATGCTACATGCTTTAATAGTATATGTAGCATATTAAATGCTTTAATAACATATGTATCACACTAAATGTTTTAATAATATATGTAGAACATTAAATGTTTTAATAGTATATGTAAGTTAAGTAAATCTTAGTTTACCCAGACCATTGAGCTGATTAACAGCTCTCCTAGGGCTGGCCAGAAGGATTAGATATTTGTACGTGGCTAGGAACCAACTGGTTACTTAGCAACGGGGGACCTACAGCTTATTGTGGGATCCGAACCACATTATATCGAGAAATGAATTTCTAAGCACCAGAAATAAATACCTCTGATTCCTTGTTGGCAGAGTGGGGAAGCGAACTCGGACTATCAAATCGCTTGGCGAGCACGTAACCGACTCTTCCAACGAGGAACAATATAGTATATGTAGCATAGTAAATGTTTTAATAGTATAGGTAGCATATACTAAATGTTTTAATAGTGTATGTAGCATATATTAAATGTTTTAATAGTATATGTAGCATATACTAAATGTTTGAATAGCATATGTAGCATATACTAAATGTTTTAATAGTGTATGTAGCATATATTAAATGACTTAATAGTATATGTAGCATATATTAAATGATTTAATAGTATATGTAGCATATATTAAAATGACTTATAGATATTAGCATATATTAAATGTTTTTAATAGTGTAGGCAGCAGATTTAAATGATTAATAGTAATCTGTACGCATATAATTAAATGTTTTATAGTGTATGAGCATATATGAATGACTTAATAGATATGTATACATTATTCAATGATTTCATAGTATATGTAGCATATATTAAATGATTTAATAGTATATGTAGCATATATTAAATGTTTGAATAGTATATGTAGCATATATTAAATGATTTAATAGTATATGTAGCATATACTAAATGTTTGAATAGTATATGTAGCATATACTAATGTTTGAATATGCATATGTACATTATACTAAATTTTTTGATAGTGTTATGTAGCATATATTAAAGTGACTTATAGTATATGTACGCATATATTAAATGATTTAATAGTATATGTAGCATATATTAAATGATTTAATAGTATATGTAGCATATATTAAATGACTTAATAGTATATGTAGCATATATTAAATGATTTAATAGTATATGTAGCATATACTAAATGTTTGAATAGTATATGTAGCATATATTAAATGTTTTAATAGTGGTATGTACATATATTACATACTAATATTATATGTGCATATATTAAAAGGTTTTAATAGTGTATGTAGCATATATTAAATGACTTAGTAGTATTGTATCAATATTTAAAATGTTTTAATAGTATCTTACGCATATATTTAAATTGAGTTTAATAGTATATTTCGCATATCTAATGTTTGAATAGTAATGTAGCATATATTAATTATTAATAGTAATATGTAGCATAGATTAAATGATTTAATAGTATATGGTGCATATAGTTAAATGACTTAATAGTATATGTTAGCATATATACATGATTTAAATATATAGTGTAGCATATATTAAATGATTAATTAGTATAATGTAGCATATACTAAATAGTTTTGAATAGTAATATGTAGCCTATATTAATGACTTAATAGTATATTAGGCATATATTTAAATGAACTTAATAGTATATGTAGCATATATTAAAATGATTCAATATTAATAGTGTTGCATATATTAAAGTGACTAAATAGTATATGTAGCCTATATTAAATGATTTAGTAGTATGTGTATCATATAGTAACTGGATTTATATGGTAATGTCTCATATACTAAATGTTTGAATAGTATATGTAGCCATGCATATTAATGACTTAATAGTATTGTAAGCATTACTAAAGTTTTGAATAGTAATTGTATCTCTATTACATGCAACTTCATAGTATATGTGCATAGATTAAATGACTTATAGTATATGTTGCATAGTATATGATTAAGCATATATTAAATGACTTAATAGTATATGTAGCATATATTAAATGTTTTAATAGTATATGTAGCATATATTAAATGACTTAATAGTATATGTAGCATATATTAAATGATTTAATAGTATATGTAGCATATTAAATTAAATGATTTTAAAGTATATTGTATTAATACTTAAATGGTCTTTGATTTAAGTTATGTTAGCATAATTAAAAAAGTTTAATAAGTAATAATGTAGCATATACTAAATGTTTACCTTTAATAGTAATTAGCAATTATTAAATGTTGACTAAATAAGTATAGTAGCATATTATTAAAAGACTTTAATAGTATATGTTGGCATATATTAAATTAAATTGACGTTAATAAGTATATGTAGCATATACTAAATGCTTTAATAGTATATGTAGCATAGTATAAGTTACAATAGTATACGTAGCGTACAACGATATGGAAAGGTGATAAATAAGAGATAAACAAATCACTCGTGAAGAAGACTGAAAGGTTAACGCGTAAGAAAACATGGCCCCTAAAGTTTTGAGATGGTTCAGCCCCTAGTGTATAGGGACGAGGCAGATGATAAGATGGACTGAAAGACGTACTAATTACGGGAGGCCTACATATTCCAGAAAGCAAGATGGGAGTGAACAGCCCTGTGTGTGTGTGTGTGTGTGTGTGTGTGTGTAGATTGTTGGACTCCCAATGCTGATTAACCTTCTGTACAGTCGTCTTAAAGGGAAGTTGGAAATCTTATGCATAAAGGTTTCAACCACGATTCAACACTGAAGGTAGGAATGTAGCAGTAAATTATTGCTTTTTTTTTTTTTTTAATATCCTTTCAAGTTTTCTAGACACACACCTATATATATATATATATATATATATTATATATATATATATATATATATATATAATATATATATATATATATGTATAGTTTAAATAAAGTCCTCTGTTAAAACAGGAGACGTCTCAAGTATAGAAGGCCCATTAAAACACTCTGGTTTAAAGCTAAGGACTATGTTTCCACCCTTGTCAAGTATGTGTGCTTGCTTGTATCCCAATAAGCATAAAAAACTCCTTAAAAGAAAAAAAAGAAAAAAATACAATAATCCTTCTAGTCTAGATTTCATCTAAGATTCCAAAGACACCCCAAGATTTAGTATTATAGTACGTTCACATTACCAGTGCATCTGATGACTAGGCCAGTCCCTTACGACGCTCCTGATTGGCTGTTGATAAGCCAATCACAGGGCTGGATACTCTCAGTCTCTCGAGAGAGTTCAAATAGGCAGGATGTATGTCCTACTTCTCCTGAGGGATCCTTTTGAAAGACGTATCCCTCAGGAGAGGTGGGACATACATCCTGCTTATGCGAACTCTGGAGAGAGACTGAGAGTTTCCAGCCCTGTGACTGGCTTATCAACAGCCAATCAGGAGCGTCGTAAGGGACTGACCTAGTCATCAGATGCACTGGTAATGTGAATCTACGAGTATTATCGTAAATGTGCCTGACAGAATTTTGTATAACTCCAAAGCAACGCTTGCTTCACCGACTGAAAAACACCCATTTACTTTTTTAACAGCGGCTCTTAACGTCCTGAGTACTACATCGCCTAATGCGTCCCCATCTTCCAGATACATTACAGAATAGCATCTGGTGTGTTTCTCTGTTTCCGTATGAATATCGTCATCAGTGTGCGAGAGGCAATTAGTCTTCGGGAGTTACAGGAATTAGTTGTCAAGACTGCAGCAACAACCGGCAAAACATTGCTTCGGAGAAGTGTTCCTCTCCTCCTCCTCCTCCTCCTCCTCCTCCTCCTCCTCCTCCTCCTCGCTGAATATGTATAATATTAAATCAAAAGCAAAATGGTTATTGTCCGTGAAGTTTAAGGTATTGTCGTTTGCGTGGTAGCCGTGGATACTTTGTCATTGTTTTGGTCCTGCATCCAGCATGTCATGTTGTTCTCTGTAGTAATTACGATTTTTGACGGTCCTTCATTTTCCTAATTACTTTCTCTCTCTTCGCGAAACTGTACTCTCTCTCTCTCTCTCTCTCTCTTTATATATACCTCAAAATGAATATATTTTCATATATGTTAAACGAAGGGAATTTTTTTTTTAGATGATAATAATTTCACCGAATTGTAAGGTCGGAATTGTTATCAACTTATATACCTCACTTGTTGGCCGAGTCGGTAAATTCACTGAAGCCCTGATTTCTCCTCTGTACGCTGGTTCGAATCCACGAAATGACGAAATTCTTATCAACAAAAAAAAAAAAAAAAAAAATTCCCTTCCGGTTAACATACATGAAAATATATTAATTCCGAGGCAGAGCGAATTGGGTATTAAAGGACATTTGTAGCTCGATGTGTGTATATGAATCGCAGCGATGTGATTAAGATTCATATATACATATATATATATATATATATATATATATATATATATATATATATATATATATATATATAAGTCATATCACATTACCGTGATTCATATACATATATCGAGCTACAATGTCCTTTAATATCTAATTCGCTCTACCTCGGAATTAATATATTTTCATATATGCTTAACCGAAGGGGAATTTTTTTCTCGATAATAGATTTACCTGTACTTGGGCGCGAACGCAGGTACATTATAAATCCAGGAACGTCAGTGGAAGCGGTACCACCCAACCGCGAGAGGCTTAAAGGTATACGCGTCTCTCACCTCAAATACTTTCTCCGCGGCTGAAGTATTCGTTGGTTTGGAGACAACATCAACCCGCCTCGACTCCGGTAGTTAAGTAGCGCTTTTGACAACACGTAGCATTTTACATAAGTCATATCACATTAAACGTGATTCATATACATATATCGAATACTTCAGCGCGAGAAAGTATTTGAGGTGAGAGACGACGTATACCTTTAAGCCTCTCGCGGTTGGTGGTACCGCTTCCACTGACGTTCCTGGATTTATAATGTACCTGCGTTCGCGCCCAAGTACAGGTAAATCTATTATCGAGAAAAAATTCCCCTTCGGTAAGCATATATGAAAATATATTAATTCCGAGGTAGAGCGAATTAGATATTAAAGGACATTGTAGCTCGATATATATATATATATATATATATATATATATATATATATATATATATATATATATATAATATTCCGTCTCTTCGGCACGCAATTGCAGCTAATCTCATCTGAGCCTCTAAGCCGACTCCCTGAATGATACGAAACGTAAGATTCAGCCG
>NC_061103.1:28863618-28873618 GCF_015104395.2 Macrobrachium nipponense | reverse complement strand
AAATATCACGTATAAATCCTAGTACTAATCCTCTAAAAATCTACATAAACCAAAATACAGAAGAACAACGAATTAATGCTATTACTAACCCTCAAAAAATCTACAAAACCAAAGTACAGAAGAACGACGAATTCATCCCATTACTGATCAACAAAAAATCTACAAACCCAAAATAAAGAAGAACAACAAATTCATTCCATCACTGACCAACAAAATATCTACAAAACCCAAAATAAAGAAGAACAACGAATTCATCCCATTACTGACCAACAAAAAATCTACAAAACCCAAAATACAGAAGAACGACGAATTCATCCTATTACTGATCCTCTAAATATCTACAAAACCCAAAATACAGAAGAACGACGAATTCATCCTATTACTGAAACTCTAAAAATCTACAAAACCCAAAATACAGAAGAACGACGAATTCATCCTATTACTGAACCTCTAAAAATCTACAAAACCCAAAATACAGAAGAACGACGAATTCATCCTATTACTGAACCTCTAAAAATCTACAAAACCCAAAATACAGAAGAACGACGAATTCATCCTATTACTGACCCTCTAAAAATCTACAAAACCCAAAATACAGAAGAACGACGAATTCATCCTATTACTGACCCTCTAAAAATCTACAAAACCCAAAATACAGAAGAACGACGAATTCATCCTATTACTGACCCTCTAAAAATCTACAAAACCCAAAATACAGAAGAACGACGAATTCATCCTATTACTGAACCTCTAAAAATCTACAAAACCCTAAATACAGAAGAACGACGAATTCATCCCATTACTGAACCTCTAAAAATCTACAAAACCCAAAATACAGAAGAACGACGAATTCATCCCATTATTGACCAACAAAAAATCTACAAAACCCAAAATACAGAAGAACGACGAATTCATCCCATTATTGACCCACAAAAAATCTACAAAACCCAAAATACAGAAGAACGACGAATTCATCCTATTACTAATCCTCTAAAATCTACAAAACCCAAAGCACAAAGAGCAACGAAATAATCCCATTACTAACCCTCTAAAATCTACAAAACCCAAAATACAGAAGAACGACGAACTCATCCCATTACTGCCCCTCTAAAATCTACAAAACCCAAAATACAGAAGAACAACGAATTCATCCCATTACTGACCAACAAAAAATCGATAAAACCCAAAATACAGACGACCAACGAATTCATCCTATTACTGACCCACAAAAAATCTACAAAACCCAAAGCACAGAAGAGCAACGAAATAATCCCTTTACTGACCCTCTAGAAATCTACAAAACCCAAAGTACAGAAGAAGAACAACGAATTCATCCCATTACTAACCCTCACAAAAGTCTACAAAATCGCAAGTACAATAGAACACAAAAGTACACCAAAGGCTGCGTTCCCGAGCTAGCGCACCGGAGAGCGCGCGCGGGTCATAGGAAATGAACAAGCGAGAATATAATAGTAATTACATAGAGCAGGAGCGCCTCTTAAAATCCTCGGGGATTATCAGGTGCGGTTCTGCAGGGCTTAACGATCGCCGCCCTTAATTGCCGGAATCTTCAGGACGCTGGTATCGACTTCTCCCGGGAAGAGGCGCTGGAGAGAGAGCGAGATTAAAAAGAGAATTGAAGAAGGGATAAAGGGAGGGTTTTATTTTTCTTTTTCTTCTTCTTCTTCTTTCGCGGGAAGGCATTCGAATACCTGACACTTATATTAAGGTTGCCAGATATACACGAAAGGCTGAGAGAAGGTTCCTCCCTCCCTTTCTCATCCTCTCTCTCTTAGATAAATATATACATACATACGTATGTTTACGATCACAATAACACATGATGTACGTACAATGGATAGATATGCCCAGCGTGTATTCAGGGGAAAATAAAATATAGGGTATACATCCTGGTTGGTTGCGTCTTTACTATTTCTAAGACAAACACAGACACAAACATATCACGCACACAATCACATACACACACACACACACACACAACACACACACACATATATATATATATATATACATATATAATATATATATATATATATATTATATATATATAATATATAATATATATATATATATATATATATATATATACTATAAACCTTTAATTATATATATTTAAATTTCCACATACGCGAGCAGAGAACATAACGAAAATACCTAAATTGTCCAGAAAGGTTATTCTTTTCACCTGCAGCAATATTTCAAGAACAAACTCCACAGAAAAATAACAGAATATTTTCAGATTCCTTTCTTCAATACTACAAGAAGGAATTTAGGAATCTTTGTATATATTCGAGAAAACAATGCAATTCAGTTTGGGACGCTGGGTTGCTACGGAACACATTTCATTCTAAACCTATGTAGACGACATGGAAAATGGAATTAAAACTTATCTTGAAAGGGCAAAATGAACACACAAAATATCTTAATATTTTCAATTATATAAAAGGAGATTGTTTGTCTCTTTGCTGTTATAAGTTGAAATTTAAATTTACCTTGGTGACCAAATGAGTAAGGAGACTATTTCAAATTATATAAAAGTAGGGATGCGATTGTTTCTTTACTTAAATCAAAAACTTCAGTAAATATGAACCAATCTGCATCTGCTTTATGCCGAAAGCCTTTTGATTTATATTCCTTGTCACACTGATACACTTTCTCAAACATTTTTACCAGAATATCATTCACCAATCACGTTTAAATCATTATAGTTTCTTATTCTTGGTTGTAAAACTTACATGACAAATTGTTTAATTCTATGATTAGATGAATTCACATATGCAACAATCAACTTATGAATAACTTAAATTACATTGCTTTTGTTTAGACACTGAAATCTCAGATTTATTCAAAATATATCTCAGCTAACTCTTAAACAAGAAATCAAATACTTTTAATTACCTGAAAACGGATTAATTCCATTTGAACTCTTGAAAATAAACTAATATATATATATATATATATATATATATATATATATATATATATCTATATATATATATATAATTCGTATATATTTATTTATTCATACATACATATACATATACATACATATATATATATATATATATATATATATATATATATATATATATATATATATATATATATATATATATACTATATCATATATATATATATATATATATATATATATATATATTATATATACACACACACCACATATATATATATATAATATATATATATATTATATATATATATATATATAATATATATATATATACATACACACACCACACACACACACACATATATATATATATATACTATATATATATATATATATATATATATATATTCAAACTTAAAACAAAAATCAGTATATTTTCATTCTAGAACGAATCTTAAAAAGTATCTTAGAGTCGAAGTCTACATATTTCTTATCGTTCAATGTCATTCTAATCGTTCGGTGAGCATTCCTTCTCTGTGAAATATACAACCAATCTTCCTTACCATGAACGAACACGCAACACGAAAACATCATTAAAAAAAAAAAAAAAGCAGACACAAGGCCACCGCGCGCCACACACAAAATTAATTACGAGACAACAAAAGCCAATAAGGAAGCCCCTCTCATCCTTGCCAATTGGGTCCGAAACCTCCCGAAAAGGAGAGAGTCGGGGAAACGTTAAATCGCGAAATCAAGAGAAACGACTTCATAAACCTGGTAACGCCATTTGCAACACCAAGAATCTAATTACCGAGAGCTTCGATGCAGGGGTGGCGGCGGCGGAGGGTAACGAATGAGATTTATCTCTCATAATAGCATTACATTCCAATGCAGGTAATGAGGATTAAGGTGATTTACTTCCAGACCGGATGCATGTATGTATGTATGTAGATATTATATATATATATACATAGATATATATATATATATAGTATATATATATATATATAAGGATTCTATATAGGATATATATATATATATCTATCTATATATATATCTATAATTGTTATATATCTTATTTTTCTAATATATTATATATATCTATATGTATATATCTATATATAATATATATATATACATATATGTATCTATATAAATATATAATATATATATAAATCTATGATATATATAACCTATAGATATATTATATAGATATAGATATATATATATATACATATAGATATATATATATATATATATATTATATATATATTACTATATATATATATATATCTATGATAATAAACAATGAAACGTTATTTTTATATGGTGATTAAACTACAGGTCAAGAGAAAACCTACTGGGTATAAGTCCTGACCTGTTTCGACTTTATCTCCAAGTATGTTATCTCTTTACACATGATTTAACTGATACACACACACACACACACATATTATATATAACTGTTTGAGTTTACATCTGGAAGTACCTGAATCTGTGCATGGCTGGATTCGCTGAACAAGGAAAAGGTGGTTCTAGTTTGTAAAAGTTAGATGCCAAAGAAAGGCATAGGGCTGATAAAGGCAAATGGATGTGAACTTAGATAAAAGAAAGCTATGGATAAAGGCTTCGTCATGAGACAGTTATGAAAAGGAAAACGAAAAGCTACAGGGACATACATGACCAAGAAAAAATTAATAAAATAGTAGCTAGAGGGACAATGTGAACTGCAGTGTAGGTAAAAGGTATAAAATTTTATTTTTTTATGACGCAAATGAAGCAGGTGTTAGAATATCTATAAGACAGAAAAACTGGTTAGGTGTACAACTGGGTTTATGAAAGGATTTTTATATTATTTCTACAAGGCTGCTTAAAAATTTTGAAGGAGAGAAAATGTTGATGCAAAGTTGTGGGATTAGAAAATGAGTTGTGCAAGAAAGTGGAATGACTTTTATCTACAGATGATATGGTATTAATTAAGATTTGTGAAGAAAACCTGATATTAAAAAAAACTGGAAATGTTTGCAATATGGGGAAGTTGAGAGTAAATGTAACCAAGAATTAAGAACTTGAGAGTAAATATAAACAAAGGTAAGGAACCTGATAGTAAATATAAACCACGGTAATGAACTTGACATTCTAATATTCATAGCCACATTTGTTCTGTTCTCCAATAAAAACTGTCTTCTTCAACTGGCAACTTTATGCATTTTAAAAATCGAATATAGTTGACAACAAGGAAGAAAGGATTTTTATAATATCATTCTCAGACTTCACCCTTACTTCCAATACTCTTAAGTTCCTCGCTGGACGAGTGGTTTTCGCGCTCGGCTGCCAATTCGGTGGTCCGAAGTTCGACTCCCGGAATCGGCCAACGCGGAATCAGAGGAATTTATTTCTGGTGATAGAAATTCATTTCTCGATTTAGTGTGGTTCGGATCCCACAATAAGCTGTAGGTCCCGTTGCTAGGTGACCGATTGGTTCCTAGCCACGTAAAAATATCTAATCCTTCGGGCCAGCTCTAGGAGAGCCGTTAATCAGCTGAGTGGTCTGGTAAAACTAAGATATACTTAACTCCAATACTCTTAAACACGTTTGTTCTAATCTCCAATAACAACTTTTCTCTTCCAGAACCCAAAACCATAATCAGCCAGAGCTGATTTTCTTTCTCCACCAGATAAACCCGAAATGAACCTCATTCACCAATACCAGAGGACTCCACAGAAGCCAAAGGAGGTGGTGGGACTGAAGGCCTCACACCTCGAGAGAAGAAAGTCAACAACTTTTACGATTCAATATAACAGACGTCGGATTTTTCGAGACGGCCTCCCGACACATCCAATTAATTTTAAATCCCGGACATTCGGCGGATGGAAAACTCTAATAAGGTTCCGAAGCGTAATCCTGAGTAATCCCGCTGTCAATGACTCCATTTGTGAGAGTCAGAGTCTCTCTCTCTCTCTCTCTCTCTCTCTCTCTCTCTCTCTCTCTCTCAGACAAACTGATAATAATACAAATTTCAATCAGGATGATGAATCAAACTTCATCCATGTTTTTTCAAGTTACAGAAACATAAATGACATTAACAGTTAGAAAGGAGATAAAATGTGACATTTTCTATTTAGAAAATTCATCTTTAACTTAATTTGTTGATATTAAACAACAATTTAAGTAATTATTTAACAAGCAACTTGAATGTATAATATTTTCCTATATTTGTGGAAGTTTTTATTCACGAGATGATGATGATGATGATGATGATTATGATTATTTTGTTAAAGATGATGGCAGCATCAGTGGACTTGATTATTATTATTATTATTATTATTATTATTATTATTATTATTATTATTATTATTATTATTATTATTATTATTCCAAAAGAGTTTAATTTCTAATAAACAAGAGACAGTGTCGTAAATCTGAATATCGCACTTGCACAATATATATATAGATATATATATAATATATATATATATATATATATATATATATATATATATATTATATAATATAGTGTTCAAATGAGAACAATGACATAAGAAAGGCACAAACACATCAATATATATAATAGTAAATAGAGATACTTCAATCAATTATGTAAAGATAAATTGCTAGGTTTGAAGTTACGATGAGCACAATCATGTACCGTCAGTGTAATGGACGAAACAGATATCACTGACAAAAGCCGACTGATTTGTCACTCATTTCAGCAAGGAAATATTATGTAGACTTCGATCACACGAAGGTCAGATGGAACTGGGACCGATAACTCAGTCAGTTACGTTACCAAACTGGAATTGTTTGTTTGTTTGTATGGTGTTTTTACGTTGCATGGTACCAGCGGTTATTCAGCAACGGGACCAACGGCTTTACATGACTTCCGAACCACGTCGAGAGTGAACTTCTATCACCAGAAATACACATTTCTCACTCCTCAATGGAATGGCCGAGAATCGAACTCGCGACCACCGAGATGGGACGCCAACACCATACCAATCACGCCACTGAGGCGCTTCAAACTGGAATTGTTTTAAAATTTCGCGGGGAAAACTTCGGCATACCACACTCCTGAGAATACCTAAGACCAATGAAAAACCATACATTATGCAAGCAAATGAATAGTAAAAAGTGAAAATAAATTCCCTTAGTTTGAGGCATTAACCATTTCGCTCAGAAAGTATTTAAATAAAAGTTGAAAAGTGGAAACTCGTCCCCTTAGTTGGAGACATCAATGATTTCGTTCAGGAAAAATTTAAATAAAAACCAAAAAGTCAAAACTCGTCCCCAATTGGTGACATCAATTATTTCGTTCAGGAAAAATTGAAATAAAGGCCAAAAGGGAAAAACTCGTCCCCTTAGTTGGAGACATCAATTATTTCGTTCAGGAAAAATTTAAATAAAAGCCAAAAGTGAAAAACTCGTCCCTTAGTTTGGAGACAATCAATGCATTTCGTTTCAATGAAAAAATTTAAATAAAAACCAAAAAGTAAAAACTCGTCCCCTTAGTTGAAGACATCCATTATTTCATTCGGGAAAAATTTAAATAAAAGCCAAAAGGGGAAAACTTGTCCCCTTAGTTGGAGACATTAACGACTAAACGTTCCGAAAGGCCCGATTCCCCTTTACGCTGGGCTCCTGGTCTCCCTCAGTCTCAGCTGGATGCATCGAAGGACCTTTGCGTCTGATCCAATTATCATCCCTGCCCTTCCAATACCCGTTCACGCATCAGCTGCCCATGAAGAATGAACTGGGGTCACTAGCGGCCGTCAACAACACCTCTCAAGTATCGGGTCTACGAAGAGAGTGACCTTAGCATATTTGTCATTCTCTCGCAGTCTCTTTTTAATAATGATTCTCTCTCTCTCTCTCGAATGTCTCGCTCTCTCATCCGTCTACTCTCCAATGATTTCTCTCCTCTCTCTGCTCTCCCTTCTCTCTCTCTCTCTCCTCTCCCTTCTCCAAATCCTCTCTCTCTCTCTTCCCTCTTCTTCTCCATCTCTCTCTCTCTTCCAAAACGCTCACACATATGTTTGTGTGTGACACATGGACTAAACTGCCACCAGAAGTTGTAATCAGCAGAAGTGTGGAAGAGTTCAAAGGGAAGCTAGACGAAATCATGAGAACATTGTGAATGAATAGCAAAGCCTGCTCCTAGAGATAAGTGAGCACATGATGTCTCCTCGGTTGGACTAATAAATCTTTTGAGACATCCTAAACCTTGTAACTCCTTGAACCCTCTCTTTTCTCTCACACATACACATATTTGTGTATGCGCGCGTGTGTGTGTGTGTATATATAGAAAGAGAGAGAGAGAGAGAGATTCCATAGATCGGTATCAGCAACAGTGAGGAAAAGAGGTAATATGGAAAATGACGCTGAGAGAGAGAGAGAGAGAGAGAGAGAGAGAGAGAGAGAGAGAGAGATCGTGCGTCTTTTACATGTCTGTCTTTAGAGATGACAACGATGAAATTTGTAAAACCAGTTTGACATCTGAATGCCAGCCTGTCTCTCATTTCTTGGGACACTGTAGCAGTCTATTTTTTTTTCTTTTCTATCAAATGCAGCATTGAGTACATAAGGGTTAATGTCACTCTCTCTCTAGAGTGTGGAGTGACTGAAGTTACAGATGATAACATAGTGACAGGAAACAGAGAGTGAAAACTTTAAAGGATCTCTCTCTCTCTCTCTCTCTCTCTCTCTCTCTCTCTCTCTCTCTCCGTGAGAAGAAAACTTCAGCAAACGCAGCTAAATCCTTCGTTTTGAGATGAATTAATGGTGCCTTTCAAAAGTGCTAATGGCGCATCCATTTACATTTTTGTCTCTGTGGAATTGTATAATGGGACGTATGCATATTCAGTATCATACAATACAAAAGAATATCTCCGAATTCAAAGTCCATCTGCAGTCGTTTCAAAAATTAAATTTTGTTCAAATATGCTGGGACAAAGATACCTTCATATTCTTCTTGCACTACTGTGTGTGTATTGCGAGAAGGATATGAAGGTATCTCTGTCTCAGCATATTTTGAACAAAATTAATTTTTGTTGTTAAAAAATTATATTTTTGAACAATATATCATATATATATATATATATTATATATATATATATATATGTGTGTGTGTGTGTGTGTGTGTGTGTGTGTGTGTGTTTGTGTGTGTCTGTGTCTGTGTGTGTGTGTGTGTACAGTTAGCTCGCTGCCCTAAATACGTAGAAGACATTCCCATAAATGGAATTACCTTTGCCGCCGGTTAGTCTTCATTTACCTGTTTATTTAATTTTCTGCCTGTCAAGCAGAATGAACACACACATAGTACGTCAAACAACATATTAGCTATCATGGAATAATAATAATAAAAAAAAATTATGGTTATCACTTCCCCCGAGATGGTTAGGATTAAAGATACTATAAAGTTTAATATCTTTGGTTAATATGTATTCAGTTCGGTTTATTATGCCTGTTAATTATTTTGGTCATCTGTTTACCCGCAAGCATTTATAATACTTCATGCACAGCTTCACATGAAAATTACACTAAAAGGTGGCACTATAACAGAGGTAATCTGATACTATACGGTAAAGTAATAAGTATTTTTTTAAACAATGCAATACCACCTTAAGACAAACTGGTCATCTGTATAACTGAGATAACAAGCGAATAAAAATCATTATTTGTTAAGCCTACGTGAGCTTGGAAATATTTTTCCTCGCCTGCAGAAACGTCGTGTTGCAAAAGGCAAAAGGTTCGAAGGGTGAGATTATTTAATATATTGTTATCGATGGGAAAATCCTGAGAAACGATATAGAGATGACAGACGGTGATGAAAATGAATGATGAAAATGATATGCAGGAGTGATACGTGCAGCAACGACTTACTTATATTTTTAGATTTAACTTGACATTTACAAAAATGTCTCATTAAAATAGACCGCTGAGCAACGCTCTGTTTACCACTATTATGTTTTGAAAGAACGTAATGCATTTTTTGTACCTCCTGTTGCTTCTATGCATTTGTTGTAACTCCCGTTGTTGCTATGCCTTTGATGTAAATCCTATTGATTCTA
>NC_061103.1:28823618-28861118 GCF_015104395.2 Macrobrachium nipponense | reverse complement strand
AATTGAAATCATAAAACGTCCATGAAAATATAAAAGATCAGATAAAAAAAAAAAGATATCCCTTGCGGAATACAGACCACCGAGTTGATCTGGTGCAGCACTACGTAAATACAAGACATGTTAGAAATTCACGTCATGAAAATTAGAAATGAGCAGTTGAGACATATTCCACGAGGAATTAAGTAAGGGAGCGAACGCTGGTTTAGACTATTGAATGTTTAATATCTTTACCACGAAGAAGTGAAATCTGAAATCAACTAAAATTTAGAAAAAAAAAATCTTCTGATATTAAATATATATATATATATATACATATATATATATATATATATATATATATATATATATATATATATATATATATATAATATATATATATTATATATATATGCAGAAGCCAGGTACTATGTCGTACCTCTAAGTAAGTGGGGATACAGTCCACAATATATATAAATATATATATATATATATATATATATATATATATATATATATATATATATATACATATACATATAGTAGATGATTCCCCGCAGAAACCTTGAACCTTAGGTGAACTTATGCAAAACCAAGAAATTCTCAACGTTATATTTTGAATCCCTCGTCATACATTCACACTCAATTTTCTGGTAAATCTTATGTTCTGGTACAGAAATCGTGAAACGAAACACTGCATTGCGAACAAAGTGATCGTCACAAAATAACAAAATGAAAATAAAGAAGGATACGAATCAATGGATACAACTGCCTTTCTCCTCCTAACACTTTGTACTGACCTCATTCACTACTGACCCACATCTCTATGCAATCACGAAGAAAAGAATCGTGCTTAACGATCGTTAAAGATCGCTAACCTTGAGATTAACAATGAACATGTACGGAGGGTTATAAAGCTTTTATTTCTCTAGGAAATAACCATTCAATATCAAAAGACTGAAACAGGTGTGTTTGAACATGATACTACCAATTTACAAAAGCATATAGTACGTTTTATTCCTTTGTGTTCCCATTTATTGAGTGCACTGAACTCTGAACGGCAAAGATGGATATTTTCGCTTATTGCCGTTGTTCTTGTTCTTGTTCTTGTTAAGGGTGGGGGTTAGGAAACCCCTGTGGAAGAGCCTAAAAAAAAGGTCTGAAAAGGGGTATCGCCTTGAATTAAATATACAGGAATTTTAGGATAGGATATTTATGATATATTTATTAGAATGAAAATGTATGTTAAACAGTACAGATAACTGATTTCTATCAAAATATAGCGTATTTATTTTAATTTTCTTTGGTGAAACAATGTTCTGTTTGACCGTAGATTTCAGCACATTTTAATCTACGTTAAAAGTTGGTAATATAATGTTTAGAACTTAAGAGTGAGGGGAATATCTTGCACGCATCCCGAGTAAGCTCGAGGTCGGATTATACCTTGTTATTTATAAGAACATAAAGCTCAACGGTAATCACGCCCATACAGAAATGTTCAATTGAATTGAATATAGAATTTAGGCCAAAGGCCAAGCACTGGGACCTATGAGATCATTCAGCACTGAAACGGAAATTAACCGTAAAAGGTTTGAAAGGCGTAAAAGGAGGAAAAGCTCGCGGTTGCACCATGAAACAATTATTTGGAGAGTAAGCTGAAAGATCGAGAATGTGGAAGAAGATGCAGTAGAAGGTACGAAAAGGTTACAGATAGGGGCCGAAGGGACGCTGCGAAGAAAGTTACGCCTACAGTGAACCGCGTAGGTGAACTGATGGCACTACCCACTCTTCCAACCCCAACCCCCTACGGGGGTGAGATGTCCTTTTGACCTTTCTTTTCTCTTTTTGTAAAAGTAAGCGTCATGTTTCACAGACTACACTCAAAGGGGTACACGAGCTGATGGTTTCAGTTTCAGGGAGGCCTCGTATATAACAATATTGACTTGCAAAACTAAAAGAAACTAACATCAATTGCAGATACATGGACAACTAAGGCCTTAAAATCTATATACTGCACTCAATTCAATGAGGCGTTATTTAAAACCCAAATTTCCAGTCAAATATAAAATATGTAGAATAAGCAAGTTGAAATCAGACGTTGAAACTAAAATAACCCAGGGGAACAATAAAACTGACTACATTCCTCCTAAAATTGCTATAACCTTATAAGGAGACAGCATACGACGCTGCCTCTCTCGTTTCTCAGTACAGATTCTACTCAAGTATTCATTTCTGGTTCCGATAAATCACATGGGAATCAAGTCTATCTTATGCAATATGGGTCATTCCTAATGCTAGTGATACACGCATCCTAAAAGTGTGTGAAATCGAAAAGTTATCTTTTCAGAGGTTATTTCATTTTCTACACATGTCTAGAAACGTAAGGAAAAAGCTGAAGAGCGTATGCTATCAAATGGAAAAGGAACTGTGTAAATTACCGTCTATCTAGTGAACTTGATTGCCAAATATAATATGGCATTTGCTCATCAGTAGGAAAGAAGAAAATGTTTAACATCTAGCAAAAAAAAAAAAAAAAATGCAGTAATAAGTCACTCGTGAAAAATACAATATCAAACTAGAAGAGGACACCACAGCAAAAAAAAAAAAAAAAAAAAAAAGAAATCCACGTCACACACGATATATATATATATAAATTCGACACCTGAGAAAAAAATACCCATCGTAAGTGTGATGAACGCAGCAGTTACAGTGATAAATCGAGCCTGCAACGGACGCCTTCATCGGAGCTACATTATATCTATAATGACGCTTCCCGTATGACTGATAGTATTCACAAGAAGGGGGGCGATTTTTGCTGCGTTGTACACAACACACACATAAACACCACATAATGTAATCTATAATATATACATATACATGTGTATGTAACACACACACATACATACATACATACGTAGGTATAATATTGTTGCTAAAAATTATCCTAACTGTTACAAGTTTTACGAGAGAGAGAGAGAGAGAGAGAGAGAGAGAGAGAGAGAGAGAGAGAGAGAGAGAGAGAGAGAGACTCATAATTCGTAACAGGACATTGAAAAGAGCCAATTTTAGAGAAGTTCTACGTCTTCTGATTGTCAACAGATGATGAGTGAAAATTATTTTTTCCTCGAAGAGGGTTTTGAGGCAGACATCCAAATCACATGTGAAGAAGAAAAAAAAAAGACTTGGGGAAGCGTAAACAAGGTAATATTACCACGGACTCTTCAATATCGTGATGTTTTTCTCCGAGTTTTCAACAAAAAGTTGCAAAAGTAAAAATAAAACACTGAAAATGGAAGGTTGCTAGATGCTGTTCATATGCCTTAAAAAATAAATAATAAAATCTTCTTAAATTGCATGGAAAAATTGAATACAGCCATAAAGTTATAAGTCTAGTTAATCAAAGTCAAATTTAGAAAACCAATCTAATATACCTTATGTTGTGAAACAGATTCAGATATTTTACAATCAGAAATGCAATACGTAATGACGATTGTGAGGCTTGTTTCATATCGTTAAAAGAAGTAAGTTTTATGCATAATAACAACGCCAACTATAATAATTATAATAATAATCCTAATTTTACAGGCTTTCACATTTACTACGAATTCTGTGCGCTTACAATCATTTTGAAAAACCATCCATTGTAGAAAAACTTTTTAAGGACATTACTGTACAACTATTCCCAAAGTTTACAACTCTGACTATTATTAACACTGTCCTGGCCTCTGTATTATTCAACCATTCATGAACTGACTATACTCATATCCCAGATATTTACAATTGCTGAACATATTTTCATCAGTTAAGCCCTGCCCACGCTAGCGGGCACTGCCCGACGGGCAAACACTGTTCCCATAACCCGTTCCACTAAACTGACCGACCGAGTTTGGAGCCAAAACGATGTGATTCTCTGGTAACACTGCTTCAGAAGCAGTGTTACCAGAAGTGCACGACGGGCATGCCAGCTATTGTAGACAGGCCTTTACGCACCTCTTACGCCCAGTCAAAACATGGGCGTTGGTTTCGTATCCAATAGGCTATTACATTAATCAAAAATCTTTCACCAGTTTCTTACAACTCTCTCGACTGTCACCAGTCCATTTCAGGGCGGTGGGGTTTCTATCCCACCAGTTTTAGAGTTATTAAACAATTCTTGCTGATATTTAAACATCTATTTATTAACACTAATAATGATCGTTTTATCATAAAAAATAAGTACGGATGGTGGAGGAAAACTTCAGTATCAAAGAGTTGATTAAAAACAAGTAATTACATATCGCGCATGTCAAGAATATTGATTCCGTTGATAAAAACATGACAAAGTCTCGTAAAGTTTGTGAAAGAAGGATGACAGGCAACAACAGATTATTACCAAGGAACAGATGAAAATGTTGTAAAATTCTCACTTATGCACAGATTGTAAAGTGTAGTTTCCCGTTTCATTAAAAGATAAACATTAATTACAGGAAAATACCGACTGTAATTAATGAAAAAGTAGGACGGACCGAGAATTTCCAATCAAAGCGCACACGACATTTTTGACAAGAAAGGAGACAATCGAAAAATTCACTCAAAACCCAGGAATACATCTGGAGTCTGGAAGGAGAACGGCCATAATCATAAGTATGATGGATGCAGTAGTTACGATGATAAATCGCTCCCGTAATGGAGACTTTCATCGGTGTTGCATTGTATTCACAATGACGTTTCCCGGGAAAGATATCGCCGGGTTCGGATCATCATTGTAGCGTGTAACGTATCTTTAAAGAAGTCATATTGAACGGATAATCATCAGTATATAAATGGGGCCGCATTGGATCGAAGAAAGGGATATGGATTGTCAGGAGAGCAGGAGGTCAATCAAGGGAGATATAAAGAAAAAGAATAAGAAGAGAGAGAGAGAGAGAGAGAGAGAGAGAGAGAGAGAGAGAGAGAGAGAGAGAGAGAGAGAATATGCTCCACGAGTGTACTTGTGAAAATTGAAAGGAGCTTATATGGAGCAATTTTCTTCTTCCACTTTGATGTGTCAATATGATATCCCGCGATAGATATTCCTTCTTCTCTTTACCTTACAAAAGCCGTGGAGAAGAGAGTACCCAGCGAGGCTTTTGATCGGCCTCCTTTAAAAAACTGAAAAATTCATTACATTTTTTGCGGTCCGGGGAAAAACAAACATCCACCTTGGGAAAGGAGTGGAAAAATAAAAAAAAATATTTGTTTATACATATAATATATATAATATACACAAACTATTTTTTTTATTTTTCCACTCCTTTCCCAAGGTGGATGTTTGTTTTTTCCCAGAAACGCAAAAAATGTAATGAATTTTTCAGTTTTTTAAAGGAGGCCGATCAAAAGCCTCCTTATATATATACCGTATATATATATATATTATATATATATATATATATGATATATATATATATATATATGTATAGTATATATATAATATATATATATCTATATATATATATATATATATATATATATATATGATATATATGTATATATACTATAGTATACATATACATATATATATATATATATATCATATATATATATATTATATACATATATATACGTAGATATATATCTATATATATATATATATATCTATATATATATCTATATATATATGAAAGGCTCAGACGCTTTGAAAGAATCCCAAAAAGGAATAAAAAAAACGGTATGTTCTTCAGCGCTAGAATACATTTTCACTCTCGGCAGTGGAATGCTGTGAACATTATGGCGATTAAATGAGAAAGCATCCTATTCTAAGCTTCCAATGAATGCTTCCCTGTATTAATTGATTATACTGTTTTTTTCCATTTGTCCACCGGCCTGTGGTGTTTTTGTATGGTAACACTGCGTCCCGGGGCTTTAGATGGTTACGCTATGTGTAAGTTTTAGGTAAATAAAAGGATATCTGGGTGTACATTTGCAACTAAAAAAAAAGTGTAATTAATAATTTACTGCATGCGAATTACACCGTTAATATTCGAAATAGGATATTATTATAATCGTTGAATGTAAGCTGAATGTAACTATCGAAAGCCCGGGACGCAGTGTTACCATACAAAAACACCACAGGCGGATGGACAGATGGAAAAAAACAGAGGATAGTTGTATGTAATAGTCAGAGATACTATGGCATTTACCATTCTATTTTTTCAAATGTTGCCTTCAAAATCTCATGACGGAAGACGGTATCAAATTTCTTTCATTCACCAAAAATGATGATCCTAACAATGAAGGAAAACAGGCAAAAAAAAAAAAAAAAAAAATAAATAAGTAAAAAATAAACCGCTCCGAAGTTTCTTCGGCGCAATTGAGCTTTCTGTACAGCGTATAATCAAGGCCTCCGAAAACAGATCCATCTTTCGGTTATCTCGGTATAATGCTGTGTGAGGCGCGGCCCATCATACCTTAACCACGGCCCGGTGGTGGCCTGGCTCATATCATTGCCAGACGCATGATTCTGGCTAATCTTAACCTTAAATAAATTAAAAATACTGAAGCAAGAAGCCTCCAATTTTGTATGTTTGTTCCATGTGAATAGGTTTCTTCTATGGAAATAATAATAAACAATAATTTTAATAAACGGTGAGTGACAGAGCCAAAAATATCTTCAAAGTTCCAGAACACCTAAAAACACCTCATTAAAATAGTCAGGACTCCCTGAGGACAGAACATATCGGTTAGTGGAAGAGAGTCTGGATATCCAGGTTTTGAAAGAGAAATTACCTTCTTAAACTCACACTGAAAAAAAGAAGGGCTACGAGAATTAGGATCGATGTCAGCTCTCAGCATCACCACAGAAGAGTCGACTTCAATAGCAGCCACGAGAATAAGGAACAAAAAAACAAAAAAACCTCAAACTGAAATTAATGGGACCATTACGATATAAAGCTGTCTTGGGAAGAACGATTTATTTTCATTAATAAAAATGAAGAGGACGCTGTAGTACGTCCAGATTGAAATAGTGGAGTCGGAGGCATTACCAAAATTCAGTTATGTAAGATGTAGTTTCCTCTTTAAGTAACTTTGGAAAAAATATTAATTTGTTTAATTTTTTGTTGTAGTATTATATTTTCCTCCTTCACTAAGATCTCCGAAGAATGATAAATGCCTAACTTAAATATGTTAAAACATGGGTATAACATTCCAAGAACCAACTCGTAAGTTGTTCAGTGGTTGGCAATTACTGAACATACCTTCATCAACTTAAGTGCCCTTAATAGAGCCCACATCAACCATAGGAGATTCACATCACCCATGCATCTGATGTCAAGGGCAGTCCCTTACGACGCTCCGTATTGGCTGTTGATAACCCAATCACTGGGAGAGTTTCCAGCCCTGTGATTGGCTTATCAACAGCCAATCAGGAGCGCCGTAAGGAACTGGCTAGACATCAGATGCACGGTTGATGTGAATCTACTATAGTATCAACTCGCCTTAAACTTTAGAGATCTGCGACCATCCCAGAGCTAACACGAACCTGCCATTTCGATAATAAATGTCTGAAATTGCATAGAAGAGGTAGAACAGGTAATCTGATTTTATCCAGATTTGATCTATTTAGATTTGATTTATGTAGATTTTTGGCATTATGCCAAGCACTGGGGCAACTAAGGCCATTCAGCGCTGAAACGGAAATTAGACAGTAAAAGGTTACAAAAGGTGTAACAAGAGGAAAACCTCAGAGCAGTTGCACTATGAAACAATTGTTAAGAGAGGGTGGGCAGTAAGACTGAAGAAAGAATATGAACGGAGGTACAGTAAAACGAATGAAACTAGTTGCAGCTGGGGGCCGAAGGGACGCTGCAAAGAACCTTAAGTAATGCCTACATTGCACGGAAGATTTTATCAAGAGAAAGACAATTTCCTAAGAGGGTAATTTATTCACTTTGTTTTTGTTTTCTCAGAAAAAACTATATCTTAGTTTAACCAGACCACTGAGCTGATTAACAGCTCTCCTAGGGCTGGCCCGAGGGATAAGATATTTCTATGTGACTAGGAACCCATTGGTCACCTACCAACGGGGCCTACAGCTTATTATGGGATCCGAACCGCACTATATCGAGAAACGAATTTTTATCACCAGAAATAAATTCCTCTGATTCCGCGTTGGCAGAGCCGGGAATCGAACTTCGGACCACCGGATTGGCAGCCGAGCGCGAAAACCACTCGTCCAGCGAGGAACTTTCTTTTCTCAGAAACATCAGGAGTTCATTCATCAGTTGAGTTTCCGAATCATTCAACCAATGGTATTCAACCACAAAACCGGGAAGACAGAATGCCATCACATCACATGACACACACACAGCCAAAATCATTGTATGAGAGGTTGTTGGACCACACTTCGCTACACGCTACAAGTCGTTCCTTGGGCATAATAATCCCAGAGACATGTAAAGCAATTATTCAAGTTATGCAACACGAGTTTACAAAGGTAAACAGTAACTATGTTGCATACACAGCATCTTTCATATTCTAGTGGTATACAGCCTGGTGTAGGTACAGTAGGTCTACAGTTCTGTTAAAGCAGAATAGGCCCTTAAACTTAAGATTCTGCACCCAAGTAAGAATACAAATTTCACATCTTTGCTACACAAAATTCTTTATTTAAACGAGGAAAATTTAAATATTATTGAAAGCATTGCCATAAACAATGTAATTTAAACAACAGTGCTACTAAACACAGTACCAGATATAGCAATACAAACAATACGTAAATACATAATTATACTCCACACACAAGTGTAATGTATATTTGTATATTATATATATATATATATATATATATATATATATTATATATATAATATATATTTATATATATTAGTATATATCACCCTTCAATAATTTTCCAAGTAATTTATCATAAGCCTAATTTCGCTCTCCTACGACGTTCAATAAACTCCTCCAAGAACTCATTATCTGCGGACGCAGCTGCCATGTTGCCGCTTCATCGTCTCGTTGAAACTAAAGTAAATCTTCAGATCACGCCATAGACGTGAAAGGCCTCGGGCTACCTGAACTAAATCGGATGCCGTGAACCTGGCAGCGGTAGGTTGCGAGTTGCCGGAGAGGCCGACGGACTCCGCCCACTTTTGGTCGGACGATAACCCCATAGACAGTGAGATTTACTTCCAATTCTGATAACCGGATCCGGCGATCGTAACGTCTTTGCGGCCCTTAATGCATTGTATTCGGGTCAGTTTCTTTAGCAATATCGTTAGATGTGTCTTTAATACCCTTCTCTAAACTAAATATGATGCTCTCTATTGAGCAAGCTTTTTAAAGATATTGTGGAGTTTTAGTTTTCTGTAAAAGAAAACTATTGTGCCGGCTTCGTCTGTCCGTCAGCTCTCAGACCTTAAAAACTACTGAGGCTAGAGGGCTGCAAATTGTTATGTTGATCATCCACCCTCCAGTGATCAAATATAACAAATTGCAGCCCTCTAGCCTCAGTCATTTTTATTTCATTTGAGGTTAAAGTTAGCCATAATCGTCCTTCTGGCAACGGTATAGGTATCAACAATACAGGGTACCTACCACAGGACCGTGGCTGAAAGTTTCATACAGCATTATACTCAGCACAGAAGACTCGATTGAACCGAAGAAACTTCGGTGCATTTTTCACTATAGCTGGTTCACTTAAGGTAGATTCTTGAATGAGCCTTATGATTGCAAGACGTTTGTTTGGCGGCCGGTGATTGGCTGGTATACCGGGAGGTAGGCAGCGCCCAGCCAATCAGCGGCTGCCTAACAAACGTTTCGTAGGCATAGGGTTCACCCAAGAATCTACTTTAAGTGAACCGGCTATAGTTTCTGACTGAGATGGCGTCCTCTACAAAGACTAAGTCTGACAACTTACGTAGGTCTGCTATTTTTAATGCAATTTAAACATTTTCATCCATCTCTAACAATTTTGTTCAAGTCAAAAGACAAGAGCCTACAACAGAGGTCACAGAACATTTCCCTCCAGCACCACAGTATCATCTACTTCAGTACTAAAGATAGGTTTCTCATAACAGTGCTCTAATAACCTGCATGTTTGTTTGTTTGTATGGTGTTTTACGTTGCAGGGAACCAGTGGTTATTCAGCAACAGGACTGACGGCTTTACGTGACTTCCGAACCACGTCGAGAGTGAACTTATTCTACATCTCATAACCGGTTGATTGGTTGATTAATTAGTACTTGCTGGCGTTGCAACGAAGACTAATAACCTGTCTTTTCACTTAAGTTCAATATAACGAAGGGTTGCAACCAGTAATTGAGCGTCGGAGATCAAAGTATTATATTAATAAACGGCATCTTCGCGCGGCCGTCTACTTGACATTTACCATACGGTGTCTATAGTAGACTCACATCAACCGTGCATGTGATTCTAGGCCAGTCCCTTACGACGTTCCTGATTGGCTGTTGATAAGCCACTCACAGGGCTGAAAACCCTCAGTCTCTCGCGAGAGTTCACATAGGCAGGATGTATGTCCCAACTCTCCTGAGGGATACGGTTGATGTGAATCTACTATAGTACCTCGGAGTGGGTGACTCGTAGATAACAAGCCAGAGCAACACCGAAAAATTGCTACTATGGTCATATTAAGGTGTGACTTAAACCGAATTTCCCGCAAATGCGTGATCCTAAGGCTGGTGTAAACGCAGCCTAATCCTTCTATAAATGAATAATGGATAAATATGTGTAAAAATGTAAAAATCTTCATTATATTTTTTATTAGCAAAAAATTCCGGAAACTTAACCTAAATCCTTCTTAGATCCCATTAAGATACTAAAGTAGAGAGAGAGAGAGAGAGAGAGAGAGAGAGAGAGAGAGAAATCTGATATTCTACTCTCGTGGGTCACTTGAGCCTAAAACTACCTTCTTCCCCTAAACCAGGTCACGACTGACTCTGCTGGGTCGTTTGTCTTGCTTAGTACTAAGAAAATCTTCTAAAAGAGGAAAAGAAAGTGTTTATGTACACATGCTTTGGGCTATGTACAAGAATACATACACTAAAAGTGGATGGTATCTAGCGGAGATATTTATTTATAAAAAAGTTACAAGCTTTCCAGGAAAAACAGTCCTGGAAAGCTTGTAACTTTTTTTTTTAATAAATATCTCGGCTAGATACCAACCACTTTCAATGAGGTCCCGTTAGTAATTGTACAAACGCATAGAACAATTGTGTAAGTGATATTGTTAATATATATATATATTCTTTACCAAAGAACACTAAATATTTAACTGGGCAAAGTCCAAGTAGATTTGGATGGACAAGAGATTCAAGTATTATTCAAATTCTAGTGACAAGCCACAAGAACCCTTCATGATTTGCCCAGTATAAACTAACAGACCATAAATGTTATTGGAAATAAACTTGACGATGTCAACCACAGGAACTGGGATTCTGGTGGACAAATGCTCTGATTTAGAGTGAAATTTACACTATATATATATTATCTCTCTCTCTCTCTCTCTCTCTCTCTCTCTCTCTCTCTCTCTCCTAACTGGATGGCATACCATGGAAAATCTTCGGTAATTTTATGAAGATGTTCATCCGTTTGTTATAGCTTTCGAAATCTGTAATACTACAGACTATTCTGATCATAATAGATGAAGGTTATTCAATATGGATTTTCATTTCCCCCTGGATTTATAAATCCATTTCATTTTTCCTTAACCATAGCGAAGTTGCACTATTCCTCTTTACAACAGCTGGCAACTTAAGAAGGAGATTGAAGGTTCAGTTTTGCGCTTTGATATAAGTTCTCAAAGAAAACCTCGTTTTTTATATATATATTTATAAGGAACGGGTTTCTTGGGTTAGGGATATTCTGTCACAGATGAAGAACATAATAAGATCTTAAAAAATTTATATGAATTATACAACCTTTCATTCGTAAAATAATCTTACTTACAAGCCATTTCCTCTTTCTTTGGTGCGGGGGAGGGGGGAGTGTTATGGATTTGTAAAAATATTTCATAATGGACGAGATAATATCCGCCAATGTTTCCATATACGACTGAACTGACTATTTCCATTAAGATCCAAGTATTTCTCAGCGGACAATTTCCTTTTTCGAGGAAGTTTTAAACATTAATGGGAAGAGAATCTCACCTATAGGAAGTTAGAGCCTTCAAGCAAAAAGAAAATTGTAAAATATTTCTATATCTCTTTTTCGAACCCTTCAAGGGGCTGTTTACTCAACACCCACCCAGGGAAATCAGCAGAACACATCGCCGAATCTGGTAGTGGAAAAATCGATGTTTGTTCCGATACTCTAAGTTCTTCCCATTGTGCTTGTTTTCGAAGTTTCTACTCTGTTGTTCCCTTGGGAGGAGGGCGCGAGTACCTAAATCTCCCTGGGCTTTGTATCTACTGTCAGGGAAGCCAGCTGCCCAGTTCTACGGAGAGAATTATTCATGGCCTTGTTTGGCCCAGTTTCTGTTTGCGCTTGGAATGTTCTGGCTTCTCTCGTTCTTCATCATCGTCCGCAAAGTCTTCTACCTCTTGAACGGGCTGACTATTTTTTTTTTGTTTACAGAGTAAAATACTCTTTTATCGCATTAACCTGCTCATCAGGGGTTGATTCATTACTCTTGGCATGGAAGTCTTTTGCATAAATTTCTTGTTAAATGTAGCCATCAGATTCGCAGGCCTATCTAAAAAGACGAAGGAAATAAGAGGTTGAGATCTCCATATGCCTTGCTATACCTTAGGAATAACAGTGAAAAATATTGCGTTTGGAAAAATTGGTAAAGATGAAATACTCCACTCTCTATCACCTCCCGTCTGGAACTTGCATTTGCTAGGTTACGTCATAACAAATACTCTGAAGACCAACTACCTCTACCACAGGTTCTCAGATCCATGGGAAACTGCAAAATAATTCCCTAAGACTGACCCGTGACTTTGAAAATTGGGAAAAGGTGAAAAAGTAACAAAGTTCGTGAAAGAAAAATACAGACCTCAATGACATTTAGTAACCTACAAAATAAGTTTCATAAAAATTATGCAATATACATACATATATATATATATATATATATATATATATATATATATATATATATATATATGCAAAGTCAAAGGTCAGTTAAAAGCTAAAAAATCATATATATATATATATATATATATATAGATATATAATATTACGTATATCTATATAATATACATATATACATATATAATATTATTATATATATATATCTATATATAATATATATATATAAACAACATAATATATATATATATATATATATAATATAAAATAAAAAATTATAGATCGATAGATAAATAGATAGATAGATAGATAGACATAGATAGGATTTTTTGGCTTTTAAGTGACCTTTGACCTTGCATAGGTGGGGATCAAGGTAAAATATAACAGAATGTACCCACCTACCTAGTTTTATCAAGCCAGGTGGTAAAATGAGTAAAATCACAGAAAATATGAAAAAAATATCTTAAGAAAGCTCTGGTAAAATGATTACTTATGTCATGATATCCGAGATCTTCCGAGATTACAAAAACAAGGTGAAACATTTCATGACTAAAAGTAGGAAAAATAAGATCTCCACTATCGTTATCACTAACTTCTTTCTGTTAACTACTCTCTCTCTCTCTCTCTCTCTCTCTCTCTCTCTCTCTCTCTCTCTCGACCTAGATCTCAACATGTCAACGATATTTGCTATCAAGACAAATTGTTGGCGAGATAAATTACCAAGCTTCAGACATCAACAGACGGTGCATGTTGCGATGGGTACAATTTATATGAGATTAAAATCTAATGCGCACGCTCTCTCTCTCTCTCTCTCTCTCTCTCTATATATATATATATATATATATATATAAAAAAAAATATATATATATATATGTATATATATATATAGATAGATAGATAGATAGATATACATATATATCAATTCCTTATAATTGCAAAGTTATATCCAGGACATTCCATTCAAAGGAGGATGGTTGAACCAAATAATGTTGGGCCTATACTCTGTTTTTTTTCATCTGTCCATCCGCCTGTGGTGTTTTTGTATGGCAACACTGCGTCCCGGGCTTTAGATAGTTACATTCAGCTTACATTCAACGATTATAATAATATCCTATTTCGAATATTAACGGTGTAATTCGCATACAGTAAATTATTAAAACACTTTTCAGTTGCAAATGTACGCCCAGGTATCCTTTTATTTACCTAAAACTTACACATAACGTAACTATCTAAAGCCCGGGACGCAGTGTTACCATACAAAAACACCACAGGCAGATGGACAGATGAAAAAAAACAGAGTATAGTCAGTAATTAAAATGAATGATAGCCACCGCACTCTGCACTCTATTAGCATATTACCAAAAAATGATATTTTGGATGCAGTATATTGTTGTATAATAATCTCCAGGCCTCCTATCTTAGTAAACACTTTCTTAGCTTTTCGAACCAAAATTCAAGAAATTTATAAGCCATTCTTCACCCCCGCCCCCCTCTATGAAAACAAAAACAGTTATGGATTGAGTTTATTGCATAATAATCTCCAGGCCTCCAATTTCTGAAAATATTCCATCAGCTTCTTGACCAAAACGCTAGGTAATTTAGAAACCAGTTCTTTTCCCTTTCCTTCTATGAAAATTTATGAAAACAAAAACAAACAGTTATGGATTGAGGCTATTGGATAATAATTTCCAGACCGCCGATTTCAGGAAATACTTCCTAAGATTCTTTAACAAAACTCTAAGTAGTTTATAATCCAGTCCTTTCTCCTTTCCCTCCATGAAAACTTATGATACCAAACCAAACATTTTGATTCAGGCCGTTGCATAATAATCCAGGCCTCCGATTTCTGAAAATACTTCCTCAGTAAAGTAATTTATTCGCCAGTACTTTCCCTCCCCCATCTATGAAAACAAAACCCAAACGACGTTAAAAAAGGAAAGACTTCAAAATTCCAGCTCCTGTTCCTTTAAGCCTAAATCCAACTCCTCTTACCTAAACCAGTTAGGCAAATTACCCTTAACTTCCTGGGGACATTTTTCTTGCTTAGGGGAAAAGGCAGCCAAGGCCAGAGCGAGATTAACATCACTTATATATTAACCGCTTTTTTTCTCTTCTTTTTCTACACAGAAAAAGTCTAACACGTTCAGAGGCAAGTGTGGAAATTCATGCATTATATATATTCGAGAAGTTAACGAGGCTTTGTGGCTATTACAATTATATATGTAACTTGTAGATTGTATATGTATAATAAAATGTTAATAAAATGTACTACGTAAAGATTCACAGTCTACAATACTGCAGATTGTTGCTTCTCTCAGCGTTTTAACTTTGAGGATAAGAGGAAATTTAGAAGAGTAGTTGTCTTTAAACAGTGGATGCCCTCTCTCTTTCTCTTTCTCTTTCTCTCTCTCTCTCTCTCTCTCTCTCTCTCTCTCTCGTCTCTCTGCTGATATATATATATATTATATATATATATATATATATATATATTATATCTATATATATATATATATTATTATATATATACATATATATATATATATATATATATATATATAATATATATAATATATATATATAATCTCATATTTGGGCTCAACTGAGCTCCTATGGGCGCAAGTAGAGCTGACGGACCCAAACTTGCTTAGAAATGAAAACAATGAGGCAGTACAAGGCTGGACATGACTGAAGCTTCGCGGATTCTCAGAGGTTCTTTACGTCACACGACAATAGAGGCAACGATGACGATAATGATAATGATGATAGTAACAAGATCTAGAGGAATGCAATGAACGAAACACACAAACCTTCTGATTAGGTACACAACAAATAAGTCAATGATTAAAGGGACACTTTCAGAAAAAGCTGAATATAACTTGCTTATGAAATCTTGCGGCTAAATGCACAACAGTGACTTAAAATATAAAATAGATGACACTGGGCCTGGATAGTTTGTTTATTCTCTATTTAGCTCAAAAAGCATTTCACTTCACCTTTTGGCAACATGAAAGGGCATCTATGTACGCATCTACAATATGTTGTAGGTCGACCACTAAAATTTGGAAAAATGTAATGTTTTTATCTAAGCTTTCGGAGAGTACATTCTCACCCTCTTCCAGAGAACGAAATCAATTTTAGTGCCCGGATACAGTGTTTATAACTTTGCTATATTCATACATACTGTGTCCGAATACATCTCGATGGCTATCAGTATAAACTGCGCTTATCAGAACTCGGGACATTGTGTAACTCAAATAACACGACACAAACATGAGAGTCGTGTGCCCCCGATGATTAGAGTACAGGAATGCTGTACTGACGGGAATGCAAACGTATGCGCATTCCAAGCCGTTAAGTTATGCAACTCATGTCATGAAACGTCAATAACATGCAAATCAGGGGACAGAGTTGCGACTTTAAAAACAATAACTATTCAAATGTCCTCTAGCTCATGAAAACATTACAGTCGAAAGAGAATGTTAAAATGGTCTGAGCAAACTTCACACTGTATACAATGTGTTACAAGGATAATGATTCGATGGATAGATCTAGGAAGGCATAATATTCACATTCATTCAATAAATGGGCAAAGCCAAATCGAACATTTAACCGTGCAATGAAATACCACTGAAGATGCTTTAAATGCTCAGTATTTTCAACTATCAAATCTTACATAAGCTAGCAATATATGTTAGAAAAATTCCCATGTTTGCCAAATTCACACATATACTATATTGTTTAAGGAAAGCGATATATTATTCTTATATTATATATATATATATATATATATATATATATATATATTTATACGTATGTATGTATTATATATCACACATACACACACACACACACACACACACATATATATATATATATATATATATATATATATATATATATATATATATATATATATATGAAAGAGCTAACAAACTTTACACTGAAGGGAATATCCCTAATAGAATGAAAGTGTAGATCGATTCCTGAACTATGTCTAAAGCGAATTCCAATTCCAACTGAAGGCAATAGGCAATGGCGACAGGCAATAGGGAGGTAATACTATCTGAAGAGGGAGAGAATGTCGACTCTGTAATGACGCCCTGGTGACTATCCGATTGGGTCTCTGGCGCTAACGATCTCCAAGATAACTGCAGGTAAGGTCAGAGGGGAACTGTGTGAAATTCCCTGGAAAATGTGTTGAGTGGTATATACGAGAATATCTTCTGGTGGAGGTCGAAGTTTTTTTTTTTTTATTTATATAGCAAGGAAGACCTTGTTTAATACGTGAATTGAAGTGTATTTTTTTTTATTTATATAGCAAGGAGGACCTTCTTTAATAAGTGAATTGAAGTGAATTTTTTTTATTTATATAGCAAGGAGGACCTTGTTTAATACGTGAATTGAAGTGATTTTTTTTTATTCATATAGCAAGGAGGACCTTGTTTAATAAGTGAATTGAAGTGTATTTTTTTATTTATATAGCAAGGAAGACCTTGTTTAATAAGTGAATTGAAGTGTTTTTTTCTTTTTCAATATATAGCAATGGAAGACCTTCTTTAATTCGTGAATTGAAGTGTTTTTTTTTCAAATTATATAGCAAGGAAGACCTTCTTTAATTCGTGAATTGAAGTGTTTTTTTTTTTTCAAATTATATAGCAAGGAAGACCTTCTTTAATTCGTGAATTGAAGTGTATTTTTTTTTTCAAATTATATAGCAAGGAAGACCTTCTTTAATTCTGAATTGAATGTCAAATTAATAATAGAAGGAAGACCTTCTTTAATTCGTGAATTGAAGTGTTTTTTTTTCAAATTATATAGCAAGGAAGACCTTCTTTAATTCGTGAATTGAAGTGTTTTTTTTTTTCAAATTGTAATAAGCAAGAATGACCTTCTTTAATTCGGAATTGAAAGTGTTTTTTTTTTTCAAAATTATATAGCAAGGAAAGCCCTTCTTTAATTCGAATTGTGTTTTTTTTTTTTCATTTATATGCAAGGAAGACCTTCTTTAATATCGTGAATTGGAAGTGTATTTTTTTTTTTCAAATTATATAGGCAAGGAAGACCTTCTTTATTCGTGATGAAGTGTTTTTTTTTTTTTTTTTCAAATTATATAGCAAGGAAACATTCTTTAATTCGTGGAATTGAAGTGGTTTTTTTTTTAAATTATCTAGCAAGGAAGACCTCTGTATTTCGGGAATTGAAGTGTTTTTTTTTTTTTCAAATTATATAGCAATGAAGACCTTCCTTAATTTCGTGAATTGAAGTGTAATTTTTTTTTTTCAAATTATTAGCCAGGAAGACCTTCTTTAATTCGTTGAATTGAAGTGTTTTTTTTTTTTCAATTAATATATCAAGGAAGACCTTCTTTAATTTCCGTGAATTGAAAGGGTTTTTTTTTTCAAGTAAATATAGCACGAGACCTTTCTTTATTCGGGAATGAATGTTTTGTTTTTTTTTTTTTTCAACTTATATCGCAAGGAAGACCTTCTTTAATTCGTGAATTGAAGTGTTTTTTTTCAAATTAATTATAGCAAGGAAGGCCTTCTTTAATTGTGAATTGAAGTGTTTTTTTTTTCAAGATTCATATAGCAAGAAGACTTCTTAAATTCGGGAATTGAAGTGTTTTTTTTTCAAATTCATATAGCAAAGGAAGACCTTCTTAATTCGTGCATTGAAGTGTTTTTTTTTTTCAATTATTAGTCAACGAAGTAACCTTCTTTAATTCGGGAATTGAAGTGTTTTTTTTCTTCAAATTATATAGCAAGGCAAAAGGACCTTCTTTAATTTCGTTGAATTGAAGTGTTTTTTTTTTTTCCCAAATTAGTTATAGACAAGGAAGATCCTTGCTTTAATTCGGATTGAAGGGTTTTTTTTTTTCAAATTTATAGGAAGGGAAGACCTTCTTAATTTCGGGATTTTTTTTTTTTGAAGTGTTTTTTTCAAATTATTATAGCAAGGAAGACCTTTCGTTTAATTCGGGTGAATTGAAGGGTTTTTTTTTTGTTTTTTTTTTTTTTCAAATTAATATAGGCAAGGAAGACCTCTTTTAATTCGGGAATTGAAGGTGTTTTTTTTCTTCATTATAGCAAGGAAGACCTTCTTTAATTCGTGAATTGAAGTGTTTTTTTTTTTTTCCCCCCAATTATATAGCAAGGGAAAGACCTTCTTTAATTTTCGTTTTTTTTTTTGAATTAAGTGTTTTTTTTTTCAAATGTATATTAGCAAGGAAGACCTTCTTTATCGGGAATTGAAGTGGTTTTTTTTTTCAATTATATAGGCAAGGAAGACCTTCTTTAATTCGTTTGAATTTGAAGTGTTTTTTTTTTTCAAATTTATTATAGCAAGGAAGACCTTTCTTTTACTTCGTGAATTTAAGGGTTTTTTTTTTTTTTTTTTCAATTATATAGCAAGGAAGACCCTTTTTTTTTCTTTAAATTTCGTGAATTGAAGTGTTTTTATTTTTTTTCAAATTATATTAGCAAAGAGAAAGACCTTCTTTAATTCGGGAATTGAAGTGTTTTTTTTTTCAAATTATATAGCAAGGAAGACCTTCTTTAATTCGTGAATTGAAGTTTTTTTTTTTTTCAAATTATATAGCAAGGAAGACCTTCTTTAATTCGTGAATTGAAGTGTTTTTTTTTTTTTCAAATTATATAGCAAGGAAGACCTTCTTTAATTCGGGAATTGAAGTGTTTTTTTTTTCAATTATATGCAGGGGCCTTCTTTAGATTCGTTGAATGAAGTGGTTTTTTTTTTTCAAATTATATTAGAAGGAAGGACCTTCTTTAAATTCCCCGTGAATTGAAGTTGTTTTTTGTTTTTTTTGAAATATATAGCAAGGAAACCTTCTTTAATTCGTGAATTGAAGTGTTTTTTTTTTTCAAACCCTTAATTATTTTAAGCAAAGAAGAAACCCTCTTTAATTGTGAATTGAAGTGTTTTTTTTCAAATTAATATAGTAAAGAAGAACTCTTAATCCGTGAATTGAAGTGTTTTTTTTTTTTTCAAATTATATAGCAAGGAAGACCTTCTTTAATTCGTGAATTGAAGTGTTTTTTTTTTCAAATTATATAGCAAGGAAGACCTTCTTTAATTCGTGAATTGAAGTGTTTTTTTTTTTGAAATTATATAGCAAGGAAGACCTTTCTTTAATTGTGAATTGAATGTTTTTTTTTTTTTTAAATTCAATTAACTAATTAAGTAAAAGAAGGAACCTTTCTTTAATTCGTGAATTGAAGTGTCTTTTTTTAAAATTATATAGCAAGGAAGACCTTTCTTTAATTCGTGAATTGAAGTGGGTTTTTTTTTAAATTATATAGCAAAGAAAATCTTCTTTAATTCGTGAATTGAAGTGTTTTTTTTTATTATATAGCAAGGAAGACCTTCTTTAATTCGTGAATTGAAGTGTATTTTTTTTTTTCAAATTATATAGGAAGGAAGACCTTTAATTCGTGAATTGAAATGTCTTTTTTTCAAATTATATAGCAAGGAAGACCTTTAATTCGTGAATTGAAGTGGGTTTTTTTTTCAAATTATATAGTAAGGAAGACCTTCTTTAATTCGTGAATTGAAGTGTTTTTTTTTCAAATTACATAGCAAGGAAGACCTTCTTCAATTCGTGAATTGAAGTGTTTTTTTTTTTAAATTATATAGCAAGGAAGACCTTGCATAATACGTGAATTGAAGTTTTTTTATTTTTCCATATTTAAAGCATTTGCAACACCTCTCGCCCTCCATCTATCAACTTACAAAGAACAATGTTAACTCAATAATACAGCTACAAGTAATCAATTTTGGCATTTAAAAATCAATTTGCATTGTCTCACTCGAGATTTAAACCACAAATGCATTGAAATAAGTCATACTCGGTCATTCATCTATAACTTTAAAACTGTGCGCTCCATTAATAATTATCAAATGAAAATCTACTTCTAAGCAAAAATTATATTAACACTGCAAATATACTCAATCTTACCCAGCATAATATTTTGCACGCAGTTGGAAATTAATGTCCCAGAAAGAGAATGAACAAATCCCTTAGACAAAACAAGTAAATCAAATGAAAACAGATATAACGTCCCTTCAAACGCCACAGAAATAACACTTCAATCAGTTTTCATTCAACAACAGCAAGTAGATGAGACAATATATTTTCTTACTCTCCGATGAGAAAGAAATTGATTAAAAGTAGTTGTATAAAAAAAAGTACTGATAAAGAGTTATACCACAATTGCAATGAAATATACTTCCTCTAGCATAACAGAGAACCTCGCAAGCTACAAAACGAGAAATCATTTAATGTATGAAAGATCTAATACTTTCGAAAATATTACAGTAATACTTTCATCCGTGTTGCAAAATACAGTAGTATGCAATGACACTCTCAAAGAAATATATCACCTGAAATGTATCTCATCGTTGTGGTGTTTTGCGTACTGAAGAAACTGCGACGGAGATACTAAATGGCAAAAATATACAGAAACATTATGGTTATTTTTTATTACCGGAAAAGGAAGAGAAAGAGATGGATTAGTAACAGCAACTGCACGAGAGAGAGAGAGAGAGAGAGAGAGAGAGAAGAGAGAGAGAGAGCTAAACGTATGGGTTCCTAAGACTCGTATCGACAACAGATGGGAGAAAAGGTATAGAAAATGTGTATGTGATAGAGAGAGAGAGAGAGAGAGAGAGAGACCTATACTACATATTAGTTCCTTAAGTCCCAGGCATAAAATTGAAAGTAGCTTATTTTCAAGGATTTCCTCCCTTCTCTCTGATACCATACGATGACGAAGCGAACGAATAATTCTTCTCTCTCTCTCTCTCTCTCTCTCTCTCTCTCTCTCTCTCTCTCTCTCACACACACACACACACACACACAAATCCCTCAAAAATGAGTTTCCAAAGAAGCTTTCGGTGAGGCTCATTAAAAAGAAATAGACAAAAGAAAGTAAAAAAAAAAACTATATAAACCTGAAACTTATTAGAGGCGCCTAAGTAAGGAACTATTTCGTTACCTGTCTTGGAAAAACAGGAAACCTATCTTGTTTGTTTGTATGGTGTTTTTACGTTACATGGAACCAGTGGTTATTCAGCAACGGGACCAACGGCTTTACGTGACTTCCGAACCACGTCGAGAGTGAACTTCTATCACCAGAAACAAACATCTCTAAAACCTCAATGGAATGCCCGAGAATCGAAATCGCGGCCATCGAAGATGGAGAACTAAGTAAAAAATGGAAATATTTATCGTCCATGGGGAGCATTTTCTCTAGATGTAACCGAGTACCGGGCTACTGTAGTAGATTCACATCCAGCGTTCATCTGACGTCTAGGCCAGTCCCTTACGACGCCCCTGATTGGCTGTTGATAAGCCAATCACAGGGCTGGAAACTCTCAGTCTCTCTCGAGAGTTCACATGGGCAGGATATATGTTCCATCTCTCCTGAGGGTATGTTCCATCTCTCCTTAGGGATACGTATATATACACGTAGTGTATATATATATATATATATATATATAATATATATATATATATATATATATATATATATATATACACGTTTATGTATGTATATACATTTATATATATATATATATATATATATATATATACATATACGTCTATATATGTATATATATATATATATATATATATATATATATATATATAAATATATATAAATATACACAAACAAACATACAATCATACGCATGCCAACTCAGATACGCAATAAAACAGCCAGTTTTCTTCCTCTTCTTCATTTCATCTCAACAATGTGTGTGTGTGTGTGTGAGAGAGAGAGAGAGAGAGAGAGAGAGAGAGAGAGAAGAGGACTCTGGGATTCGACCCGCGTGCAACTTAAGCCTAAAACTGGCCCCCCTCTTTCCTAAATCAGGTCAGTTAGATTACAAGTAATTCAGAGAGGACATTACTCTTGCTTAGTGCTGGAAAAACCACAGTGACACAATAACAGGACTTGCATGCTGAGAAAAATGTTCATTGAGAACAGAAGAACGTAGTCACGTACCGTGACATATATGTGTGTGAAAATGCAAGTGTAAAATCGCCCACACGTATAAATCGAGCAATATTATACAGAGTTTTCGCCTAAAACGAATACGAAACACAAGCCATGAAATAAACAGCTGAAGTTTGAATGAAAATAAGCATTGTAATTAAAACTTATTGAGTGAAAGAACTTGACAGGATTCTTGTGGCTACAGCCGAGTTCCTGTTGCAACTTCGTCTGCAAATACTATTCTTTTATTGCTAGTTCCAGTGACCATGAATATAGACAATGTATTGCAAGAACAATTTCATAAATTGGGAACAAAGAAAGATCCCTTAGCAAAAAATGCCTTAATATATACTCCGTTTAATAGGGACTCTATACGTCGTATTCTCATTTTCGTCCAGTTGATAAGATAATTCATTGGGTAATTTATTATTGGGAAATGTACATCAAAGTTGAGCTTGCACTGATCAAGGGAATAACTACACACACCCACGATAATACACACACACACCTCACACACACACACACACACACACACACACACACACACACACACACACACACACATATATATATATTATTATGATATATATTAATATATATACCTATATGTATATATATATATATATTATCAGTTCGGTAAATTGCTAAAATAAAGTAAAAGTAAAGAAAAGATAGCCAAGCCAAAAACATCTATCTCTTATATAAAATGAATATTGCCAAATATTCCTTTTAAACTAAATTATTAATTCCTATTAATGTGAAGAAATAGAGCTACCGTTAAAAAAAATAAACAATCAATGCAATAAAAAAAATTTAGGCAACTAGTTCGCTTTGAATAAGAACCGAGATGGTCTGTCAACTAAAATAAGCCAATATCAACTCCCATTGAGAAGCCAGACATGATTCCCCACCAACCTGATCATATATTTGTGTATTCTTATTAATTTTGCTCTTTAATGTCCATAGTACTACATGCTTTCTTATTCACTTTCATTTTGTTTATATAATTTTTATTCAGTAGAGACTACCATTTTTTTTTATTTAAGAGAAGTCGGCCTATTTCGATAGAGCTTTGATGGCGTAGCTCTACAATGTACAATTTTCCTTGCATTTCAATGATTCTCTCAACATTTTATCTATCTATTATTTTATTTATTTCACAATTTGTCTGCTTTTCCAAATAACTGATCCCCTCTTTTTGTATTTCATTTCACCTTCTGTCACTTCTTTGAGATGAACCCTATGTTCTTTGGAAGATTGAATTCCAAGTCAGTGGCCCCTTTAAGTGGGATTGTTCCACATGAATGGGTTCATCTTCTGAATAATAATAATAATAATAATAATAATAATAATAATAATAATAATAATAATAATAATAATAATAATAATAATAATAATAATAATAATAATAAATGTGTCTTTGAGTACACGTGTCTCATGATATCTGCTGAAGGACAGTCAAACCCAGAGGAGGCACTCGGGGATACTAAACACAGACATTCTTTTTGAACAACAGGAACCAGGAACCAATTAGCAATGGAGGACTAACAGGTGCAGTAGAGAGAGAGAGAGAGAGAGAGAGAGAGAGAGAGAGAGAGAGAGAGAGAGAGAGAGAGAGAGAGAGAGAGAGAGAGAGAGAGAGAGAGAGTTTCCTTCTTATAATAGGGCCAAACATGATAGATAATAGAGCCAAACAGGATGACATGGAGCTATAAATATTTACATAAAAAAATACAAAAATATCGGAAAAAAATAATTGGATATTGAAGAACCCCTCGTAAAATAAAAATTGGCCACTTCAATTTGACCAATATGTACTTTTTCAAGACTCCTTCGGGTATGATATCAGTCAATGACACTTAGTATTCTCTCATCTCTCTCTCTCTCTCTCTCTCTCTCTCTCTCTCTCTCTCTCTCTCTCTCTCTTTCGCAGCCTCAAACGCAGCCATACAAATTACACATCTATTTTGGGAAACGAGCGACTAATACCATATTTAATTAAAACTGGAAAGCGCGGGATTGAAAGGCGAATAACTGATTCCTCGTTTTTTTTATCTTCTTCTTCTCCTCAATTTCATTCTCTTCTTTTAGTCGTTCACACAGTAAAAGCCTTGATAAGTATGTAAGTATGATGTCAGCTTATATATATATGTATCTTGTATATATATATATATATATATATATATATATATATATATATATATATATGTATAATTGTTTACATAAAACATATATATGTATAATTATGTGATATATATATATAAATATATATATATATATATATATATATATATATATATATATATATATACATATATATATTTATATTTATATATATATATATATATATTATTTATATATATATATATATTTATATATATATATATATATATATATATAATATATATATATATATAATGTAAGTGTGTGTGTGTGTGTGTGTTCTCATTCAGGCTTCAGGGGGAGCCGCCTGCAGCAGGAACTAGAATCCAAAGAGCAAGAGAAAGCCACGCTCACCAATGAAGGGCGCAACTCTTCATGAAATGGGATGAAATCCGCGGTATGAACCCTGCAGTAGCCCACTCGGATGCTGGGGGATAGTAATGATGGCACGAGCAGTAACGCCCTCCCCTCACAAGTGCAGCACCATCAGGACATCGTCGACGCCCTGAAGAAACAGAAGACCATTACAAGAAAACTGATTAACCTTAATGGAGGTCAAACACGCATGCCGCAAGAACATGGCAGATATATTAACCTAAACACCCACACCCCATCTCCTGAAGAAGATACTCAAGAGAGGACTGAATTGCCAGAGGATGGAGATAGAATACCTTACGGAGACAATACTGAAACAAGAAAGCCTTGGAAATGTACACACCACCGACGCCCTTCATCCCCTCCTCCTGGGAGAATACCTTACAGACCGAGGAACTTATGAGAGTGACATTGCCGATCGCCGTCTGCGGGATGCTGCTAAAAGTTTGAGAGGAAACGAAGAAATCACCACAAGGGGAGCCGACAAGACAGCAGCCTTAGTACTTATCAAGACAACCAAATATAGACTAAAAAATCGACGAGATTCTCGCCGATACCTCTAAATTTTAACGTATTACCAAGAACCCCGTAGACCACATTAAACGCGAAGCCAATAGGATCATAGATATCAACGCAGCCACAAACGCCTTATACCTACCTAGCATTTCTGGAGATTATAACCTCGGGTACATCTAAGGTAATGTAAAGACTCACAAGCAAGGAATCCTTTTAAGACCTATCATTAGCTAAATACCAGCCCCCACATACCACCTTGCAAAAAAAAAAAATCTTTATTCTATTCTCACCCCTACATCCCCAGCACACAGAGTTTGAAGTCGTCTGCTGAGTTCCTACAAGCCCTAAGATCCACGCCCCTGGAGGCAATATTGCATCGATGGATATCGAGTCGCTGTTTACCAACGTTCCTGTAGATGAAACCATCGAAATGACCCTTGAACGTGTTTACAGGGACCCCCTCCACCAACATATGTTCTTACAAATCGACGGTCCTGTTTGCGAACTTTTATATGGGCAAAGTGGAGGAGCGTGTCTTTAGGAGCATCAGGAAGCCTTTTATATACGTAAGATATATAGATGACACCTTCATCCAAGCAGGAACGATGGAGGAGATCGAGGAGATACGACAAGCCTTCTATACCCACAGCTGTCTACGTTTTACCATTGAACATAGCCGTGAGGGCCGTCTTCCCTTCTTGGACGTCCTGGTTGAACAGAAGGAGGGCGTGTCCGCCACAAGGGTTTACACGAAGCCTACGAACCCGGGAATGTGTCTAAACGTTATAAGGACACCACCATCAGCGCCTCCATCAGTAGAGCTCTATCCCATTGCCCGACAAGGACAGACACCCATAAGGAGATGGAACGCGCAGCCCAGGTCCTAGTAAACAACAGACACACCAACCGCAGTATCCAGGTCGTCTTTACGAAGAGTATGGAAAAATGGTACCTACAGGAACCCCGCCCAGACCCCCAGCAGAAAATTATTTTTTCTACAAGGGAACCTTCCATCGACGATGTAAAGAGGACGAGAGAGCCCTATGGGATATAATCAAGAACCACGTTTCCCCGACCGACAACAGCAAACAGATCAACTTGATCACATTCTATAAGAGTAAGAATACATGCAGCCTTATTATAAGGATTAACTCCGCACCGTCGCAGGATCCCTTGATGAAGACGAACGTCATCTACAGATATACGAGCCCAATCCGAGGATGCCTCGGAACTTACTTCGGGATGACGTCAATGCGCCTCCCCAAGAGGATCTCCTGTCACGTGCAGGAAGGAAAGATATTCAATGATGCAAGGACTGCACATGATAAAAGAATCCGCCGCTGCAGCGTCGTCGGTAACTTTGAGGTTATCGACCACGAACCCGATCTACGTCGGTTGCGAATCTTAGAAGCGCTGCACATCGGGAGAGAGAAGCCCAGTATGAACGTCACACAGGAGACCTTCCTCCTCCCCGCCGCCGTCAGGGGAGCAGCAGACAACGCCCCACAACGACCATTGCACCAGAGGCATTCTGGGATTATAGAAGCCTTTGCTCTCATCCTGAGGAAGTCCCTAGCAACCCAGAGGGTGTTCGAAGCTCAGACCCTCGTCCTGAGCACGACCTAGTAACACGCCCTTCGAGGGGACCTCCACCATTACCGATAAGGATTAGACTCCGCTCACGAAGAGGACAGCCAATCAGAAGCTGCCCCCCTGATGACATCGCTCGTAACGCCGCAGGTATTGCCCAATGAAAAGTGAGGTACAGACTCCTCAAACCACTCGAACGCAATAAATAGCGCGAATCCATCCGAAACATATCATTGCGCTTAGCGATCCCGTCCCGATGATGGCCAAACGAGGTGGCTGAAACATGTAGACGGCTATACCGGATCGACCCCTGACGACTACGGACTGTTCCCGACCTACGAGACACACCTGATGCCGACCCCCAGCCTGTCCCTGATACCCCGTCTCCTTTGATAACACCAGCCCGAAATTCCGTTGACGACCTATAGCACGTTGAATATCGGACAGCTGCTTAGTAATACTAGCGTGCCAGAAAGACAGATCATAAGGAGAATTGAAAGAATTTTGTACAAAATCAATTGTGTGAATTCTGCCATTATTTTCAATAATAATAATAATAATAATAAGGGCAAAGTAACAAGGACTGAAGGGATAAAGCTACCAGATGGGAGCAACATTAAACACATAGATGAGACAGGATACAAATACCTGGGAATAATGAAAGGAGGGGATATAAAACACCAAGAGATGAAGGACACGATCAGGAAAGAATATATGCAGAGACTCAAGGCGATACTCAAGTCAAAACTCAACGCCGGAAATATGATAAAAGCCGTAAACACATGGGCAGTGCCAGTAATCAGATACAGCACAAGAATAGTGGAATGGACGAAGGCTGAACTCCGCAGCATAGACCAGAAAACTAGGAAACATATGACAATACACAAAGCACTAGATCTAAGAACAAATACGGACAGACTGTACATAACACGAAAGGAAGGAGGGAGAAGACTACTAAGCATAGAGGACTGAGTCAACATCGAAAACAGAGTACTGGGGCAATATCTGAAAACCAGTGAAGACGAGTGGCTCAAGAGTGCATGAGAAGGACTGATAAAAGTAGACGAAGACCCAGAAATATACAGAGACAGGAGAATGACAAACGGAACAGAGGAATGGCACAACAAACCAATGCACGGACAGTACACGAGACAAACTGAAGAACTAGCCAGCGATGACAATTGGCAATGGCTACAGAGGGGAGAGCTCAAGAAGGAAACTGAATGAATGATAACAGCGGCACAAGATCAGGCCCTAAGAAACAGATATGTTCAAAGAACGATAGATGGAAATAACATCTCTCCCATATGTAGGAAGTGCAATACGAAAAAGGAGACAATAAACCGCATAGCAAGCGAATGCCCGGCAATTGCACTGAACCAGTACAAAAAGATGATTCAGTGGAGCCTGTGCAAGAAACACCAGCTACCTTGCAGTAATAAGTGGTACGAGCACCAACCTGGAGTGATAGAAAACGATCAGGCAAAGATCCTCTGGGACTATGGTATCAAAACAGATAGGGCGATACGTGCAAATAGACCAGACGTGACGTTGATTGACAAAACCAAGAAGAAAGTATCACTCATTGATGTCGCAATACCATAGGACACCAGATAAGTATCAAGACCTGAAAATAGAAATAAGAAGGATATGGGATATGCCAGTGGAAATTGTACCCATAATCATAGGAACACTAGGCACAATCCCAAGATCCTTGAAAAGGAATCTGGAAAAACTAGAGGCTGAAGTAGCTAGCTCCAGGACTCATGTAGAAGAGTGTGATCCTAGAAACGGCGCACATAGTAAGAAAAGTGATGGACTACTAAGGAGGCAGGATGCAACCCGGAACCCCACACTATAAATGCAACCAAGTCGAATTGGAGGACTGTGATAGACCCAAAAATTTTTCAAAAATAATAATCATTAAAATAAAGTAATATTAAAAATAAAAATAAATAAAAATATATAAATAAAATTAATAAAATAATAATAATAAAAGTTCAAAATAAAAATAATAAGAATAGATATAAAAATAATAAAATATTAGTAATATCTTTGATAATAAAAATTGAAATTATAAACAGAACAGTAAAAATAATCTAAATAAAATAAAAATATAATACAGTTAAAATAATATTAACAATATAAATTCAAAACAATAAAGATAATAATAATAATGATAACATTTTATTAAAAATAATGGCAGAATTCACAGAATTGGTTTTATAGATAAATTCTTTCAATTCTCCTTATGATTTGTCTTTCTGGCACACTGGTATTACAAAGTAGCTGTCATCATGCTGTAGGTCGTCAACGGAATTTCGGGCTGGTGTTATCAAAGGCAACGGGGTATCAGGGACAGGTTGGGGGTCGGCAACAGGTTTGAAAGAAGGTCTGTTTTCAACACACACACAGTAGGTGTGAATTATTAAGTATTTTTCATTGAGATTTACCATGCTCCGTTGATGCAGGGTGATTCTTAAGACCACTTAGGTCATATATAGGGGAGGGGCCAAGGTCACATTTCATTAGGGGGGCTAGGGGAGCGTCCCCTTGTCCAGTATAGGGTAGCTTTCGTAATTCCACTATTTTTTGGCGTAGAGTGCTGATTTTGGGCTCAGATGTCTCTGAATAAGATGAAGAGAAGGTATTTTATTCATGCGTGCCCAATAATGTATACAAGTGGCTCCCAACCTGGGGTCCGTAGATCAAATTGAAAATTTCATATATCATTTTCCTTCACCATGCTTTTTTCTTTTCATATCAACTTTCGTTTTAATATATATATATATGTATATATATATATATATATATATATATATATATATATATATATATATTTATATATATATATATATATATATATATATATATATATACAGGGAAACACATTCAAATGAAAGGGGTCCTTGATGTTATCCGGAGAAAGGGAAATCCATTTCTTATCCTGACAGATTTGATAACCTTGATGGAGAGATAATTAAGAGCAATCAGGCAGTGTTTGAACTGGAAAGGATTGGACAAAAGCAATACAGTGAATCTGTTCAAAAAGTTATCGTTGAGAAGACCGTGCCAGTGGATCATCCCATCAAAAAGGAACAATATTTTCATCTTGAAAATCAAAGCATGTCGGAAACCTCAGTAAGGAAATATTGCAGTTCTTCAGGTCTAGAGCATCCCTCTTCAGCAGAATGTATATTGCCTCAGGCAAAGGAGGAGGAGACCTTGAAACCTTTTTTGCACATGAAGCACATTGCTTTCCCCCTTCAATGGCCTACAGCGAGGAAAAAATGTACCACTCAAATAAGTCAGCCATTGTGGACTGCATCCTCAATGAAGTATGTGATGATGAAAACTACTCCAATTCTTTGTATCGGTATGAATGAATGAATAAATAATTAATAACTGTCTGGCGTCGTGACTACCAGGATCATTGACGCCGATGTATCGGTATGATGCAGTCATTTATGATGGAGGGGCCCTTATTCATTCTCTCACTCCTCGTGGAATTCACACCTCCCACGATTATGGTTTACACCAAATGCTCAAGCTCATTCAAATGGAATGAAGCAAAGCTTGCCGAGCAGATGTTGTTTGAGACTGTAACCGGAAACATTAAATCAAGGAACAAATTCGCAGCGACAGAGGTAAGGGGTCAAGATTGAGAGTTCTCCCAAGACTCTGATCCCTAAGATCTGAGGCGAGTTTTTATGGGACAGTAAGAACAAGACCTAGCTGTTTCGCTTTCTTACAGAAACTGTGATATAAGAAGACTGGCGTGGGAGATATTTACATAACTGATGTTGACAACTACACATATTAGCCCTGGGGAAGAAATGGAGGGTGAATTCCAACAGAAAGAAGCTGACACCAGAATTGTATTACACATTCTCCAGGCACGAACGTCTTCATGCACCTCTATTATTGCAAAGAATTCAGATTCCGATGTTGTGGTAATCTTAATTGGCCATTATGGCCGATTCCATGGGATCAACGAAGACTGCCAATTTCATGTTCTTTATGGAAGCGGGAAAAAGAAAAGAATTCTCGATATTGGGTCAATGACAAATGCACTGGGTCCTACCCGATCAGTTGCACTCCCTCTATTTGCCACAATGACAAGCTGTGACGACACAACTTCTGTTTTCAAAGGAATATCAAAGGCAATTTGTTTTAAGGCATGGAAAAGATCCTCAGCAGAACTGACAGAAGTTTCCTGTGATCTTGTGTAACGACCCTTCCAGACATTTAGTGAGGATTCAGACATTTAGTGAGGAACTCAAGAATTTTTTTTTTTCTTTTTTTAAACATGGAGGAAAATGTGGAACTATCAATGACCTCAGCCGCATTGTTTTCTGAAATAATTCAAAACGTTGAGTACATTCCTCCAACTCAAAATACCCTCCTACAGCACTGTCTTCGAGCAGTGTATCAGGGAAGTGTTTGGGATACGGCCCATGGCCCAAAAATGGATAAGCCTGACCCTTGTTTATATGGCTGGAAAAATTCTGGTGGAGTGAGTATTCAAACCTCTATGGATGACAGTTCCCGAAGCGTCTCACGTGTTCCGGGAACTTGTGAAGATTACTTGCAGTAAGGTTTGTTCTCATATGTGTTAATGTATGAAAGTGCATCTTAAATGCACAAATTTATGCAAATGTGCATGCTAGTGGAGATTACAGCATGGATTCCTTAATGGTAGAAATAAGTAAAATATTTAGCAAAATGCTTATAGACACCTTCATGTTTGTTCTGTATTCGGTGTCTGCCTTAGAAAATTGGTAATTTTGTTTTTGTTTTAATCATACATGAAGGAAAATTATAATTAATTTTCATTATATGTTTTATTATGGTCTGTTTTCGGCGTGTAAATCAGTGTATCATTCCCAAGAATATGTCTACTGAAGGCTATAAAATTCTGCGTAATAAATTTATACTTTGCATTATATGTATATATAAAAATCACAATTATATGCTTTTGAAGCTAAATTTTGTATTTTATTGACTAGAGGTGCCTCAGAGATCAAAATTACTTTATGTTAAGACACAATAAACAATATTCTGGGCCATATGAACCCAAAATCAGACTTCTACCAAAAAAACTAACGAAATTATGAAGGCTACCCCATGCTGAAAAGCGGGGGGCGGGGCTCCGCCAGCCCCCCTGATGGAATGTCAACTTGGCCCCTCCCCTAGTTATTACCCCAGTGATCTTAAGAATCACCCTATATCAACAGCCAAACTTTTACATCTATGGTAAATCTTAACAGTGTATTCACACCTACTAAACCTACCATGCATATAAATATCACCGCTCTCTCTCTCTCTCTCTCTCTCTCTCTCTCTCTCTCTCTCAGAAGTTCCAACAACATTTGGCTTTTTATCCTAAGTAACACAAATTGCATTTCATTACGTATTATAAAAAAGGGGGAAGGGGGCGTACTTTCGCTGACAGGAAAAACTAAAATCTTGAATATTTTATGACCTCAATTCTACACTGCTTTTTTTTCAGTGACGTAGTTTTCCTGGATGATAAAAAGACTCTATTTGTTCACATCACAGCCTAAAACGAAGCTTTCGTATTTTTGCCCTCCCTTTTTGTCTTATATTTTGTTTGTATCTAGAACTTTACACATTCGATTGTTCTGATTATAAATGACTTGATTGTTCCTGAATTATTATTATTATTATTATTATTAGTACTGACTGTTCCTGAAATTTTGTTACTATATTATTATTAGTACTGATTGTTCCTGAATTATTATTATTATTATTAGGTAGGAGGCATTTCATGAGGGCAGCCGAGTTGAAACTAATGGCTACTTCTACGGCACTCAAATCGTAAATTGGGTTCGCTAATTGTTTTTACAAAGGAGACTATATACAAGAATTGCCACAGTAACAGCCATTATTCTCAACGCTGCCATTATTATTATTATTATGAGCTGCACTAGAACCCAGCACTGCCCATCATGTCTCTCATACCCTCCCGATCCCCTACCTACAACTGAGGCGGACAAACAGGTGTGCAGGAGGGTGGGCGTGTCATGTGTCCCCTAATCTTCCAATACCCTACCTACCCAGTCCCACCTGGGGCGGACAAACAGGTATGCTGGAGGAAGGTGGCTGTGTTATGTCTCCCCTACCGTCCTGATCCGCTACCTACCCCAGACAAATAGGTTTGCAGGTGAGGGGATGTGTCATGTCTCCCCTGTACTCTTCCTATCCCCTACCTACTACGTCCCACCAGGGGTGAACAAACAGGTTTGCTGGAGGAGGGTGGATGTGTCATGTCTCCGTCATGTCTCCTCTACCTTCCTATCCCCCTTACCTATACCGGCACCACGGGTCGGACAAACAAGTTAGGTCCACTCAGATTTTATCATTACAGATTATTTCTACATTTGTGACCACAACCTTCGTAAAAGAAGTTCGGTCTCAATAAAATTCGATTCAGTTTCGACCGTTTCTTCTGAATTGTATTCTAGAGCTTTTTAACTTCAAAAGAAACTTTAGGACCTTCGTTAGAGTAGCTTCCCTAATTAACGAGAACTTGTTTCACTAGGTTACTTTTTTCTCTGAAGAAACTACAAAGGTATTCATTAATTCGCGTGAAAATTCTACTTTATGAGTTTTATTACAAAGGACTCTGGTAAAACTCCAACTCATTTCAGTGCTATTGTTGGTTGGTAAATATTACAGATATAAGTATATCTTTGTTTTACCAGACCACTGAGCTGATTAACAGCTCTTCTAGGGCTGGCCCGAAGGATTAGATATTTTTACTTGGCTAGGAACCAATTGGTCACCTAGCAACGGGACCTACAGCTTATTGTGGGATCCGAACCAGACTATATTGAAAAATGAATTTCTATCACAAAAAATAAATTCCTCTGATTCCGCGTTGGCCGAGCCGGGAATCGAACCTCGGACCACCGGATTGGCAGCCGAGCGCGAAAACCATTCGTCCAGCGAGGAAATTTTACAGAAATGATAAAAGTGATAAATTATAGTAATTCATATACGAAGCATACAGAACTGAATAGTTTAAGTAAATTCAAATTATTTTCTAGGTGGGAATAAGGAATATAATAACAAGTCGGCATTTTTATATGACAGACAAATTGTCATTTATTCGTCATTCTATTTATTTCGAAAATTACATTTTCTTCAATATGAATGAAATAACTAGCTGCCTACAGAACAAATGAATAAAATTCATTCTGCCATAAAAATTGTGGTTAAAAAGACGGAAATCTGCCACAAACACTGGATAGACAAGACCGCATCATTGCCCTACAAACGAACGCTAAGTGCATTTATAGTGACTAATAAAGGTATGTGCATTATCTGCATTCTGTTCATGCAGTACCATAATTGACAATCAGGGTAAGAGAAGGGTTGGAAAACCTACTTAGCAACAATGATGGAAACGAAGTTTGTCATCACAGTTGACGATAATGACATCCCTTCACTTGAGAGATAAAAGGAAGTGAATCTCCCAGTTGTTTGGTAACACAGTAATGAACAGCTTTCAGAATCATCATTCGACGATCAAGAGACAACGAATGAGGAAGAGTTGTTATTATCATTTGTCCGAATACCTGGACAAACAAGTATACCGTTGCAGTACATCTTCTTCCAGAAAATTTTTAATTTCTTTACCTTACAAACACCATGACAAAATAACGTCGATTTATAAAATCATGGTTCTTAATATTTTTATTATCATTACTATCCAAAACAGAAAAACAGCAATATACAACAAACCTGAAAAGGACACTGACAAGCAAACCACGCTTTCACATAACAAAATGCCCATGCTAGAATTAAAGGAGACAAAATTAAAATATAAATATATTATAATATATATAAATGTATATAATATAATATATAATATATAATAATATATATTGTATATAATATATATATATATATGTATATTATATATATATTAATAATATATATATTATATATCTATAATATATTATAATTATAAGATATATTATCTATATATATATATAATATATATCTATATATATATCTATACTCTATGTGTGTGTGTGTATATAGTATATATATATAATAATTACATCTAATATATAACCATATATTATATTATATATATATATGTATATATATATATATATATATATATATATATATATATATAAAAATATACAAAGACAATAGCAAGATTCAGATAATACTTTAATATACACAATCATAATAAGTCCTAAGTCCGAAGTAAATAATGAAGCTAACGTATCAAGTAAATTATAAATAGCCTCTCTTCGACTGCCCTGTGCCTCCCTGCTCCTTAAATCAGAAGGAAGGAGAGTTTTCAATTGCAAGAAGAATAAAGAGAATAAACGCAACACAAGAAGTCATGTACGAACGAAACATGAAATGAATAACGGAGGGAAAGAATAGCAAGACCTTAACGTCACAAGTGGAGAAAGAGACACTGTCTCTGTGATGGACGCAAGAGCTACGACGATAAATCATTCCTGTTACGGACACTTTCATATCCCGTGATAGATATCGCCCATCGGAAGTAGGTTGGCTTACACGAAAACTGTCCAGAGAGAGAGAGAGAGAGAGAGAGAGTTCAGTATGCTCAAGCAGAGAGAGAGAGAGAGAGAGAGAGAGAGAGAGAGAGAGAGAGAGGCCTTGGTATACTCTAGCTGAGAGAGAGAGAGAGAGAGAGAGAGAGAGAGAGAGAGAGAGAGGTCATAATGCAATATTCTCTTCCTGTCTTTTGACCAAACAACGACCTCGTGGAAAATATTTCTTCTGCTGTAAAGGACTTTAAAATTACCCTCTCAAAGAAGCTTATGATCAGACCACTCGGAAAAAAAAACTATGAGGAAAAGACGTGTTATGAAACACGAAATTCTGCGTATGCCAAGGAACTCAAAAAAGATGTTAGAAAAACGTAATCCTGCTTATACCAAGGAACTTATCAATTAGCAACACCAACATTTTCCTTTAGTTCTTGACGACAGAAGACGGATGTAAAGTGTGAATAAAGCAGAAGAAAGAATGTTTTCTATCGCTTTCGTTTGACGGAAATTCTTATCTTTACGCGAAAAATTATTCACTGTATACCATTGAGACAAAGACTAAAGAAGATTCATTTTAACCTTGAGACAGACTAATAAGTGTTCACTTTACCACTAAGACAGAGACTTAAAAATATACATTTTACCCTTGAGACAAACACTAAACAATATTCACTGTAACCCCGAGACAAGGACTAAAAAACATATTCATTTTACCCACGAGACAAAGACTAGAAAATGTTCACATTACACCTGAGACAAACACTAAAAAATATTTTTTTATTCTCTGAGACCAAGGCTAAAAAAATATCTATTCTACCCCTGAGACAAAGAATAGAAAAATTCATTTTACCCCTGAGACAAGAGTAAAATAATATTAATTTTACCTCTGAGACACAGACTAGAAAAAATTGACTTTATTCCTGAGACAAAGACTAAAGAAAAAAAAAAGAATAATTTTCTCCCTCAGACAAAGAAAAAAAATTCATTTTACCCCTGAGACAAAGACTAGAAAATATTCATTTTAGCCCTGAGATAAAGACTAAAAAATATTTATTTTACCACTAAGAAAAAGACTAAAAAAAAATATTATTTTACCCCCAGATACAAAGACTGAATAATATATGATTACCATCAGTTAGGATGTAGAAGGTTACCAAATAGACCCGTCATACAATAATTCAATATAACTTAATGAAGAATAATTCAATATTATTCACATGGAGGCAGCAAATATTAAGACGAGGATTACAACTTGGTTCAGGACAAATATTATTCTCAGA
>NC_061103.1:28790361-28823118 GCF_015104395.2 Macrobrachium nipponense | reverse complement strand
GGAACAGTATTTCTCTCCCCAGATGTTTAGACAAAAAAGACTTTTTATAGCTTCTCAATATTGATATTAAAAATTTAAATTTATTGTATTCTTCATTGAGGTGACTGATTGTATTGTTTAAAATAAGGAACTTTTTCTATGTTGTAACATTTGCCATCTAGAGTAAAATATAAACTTAAGTGGAATAGTATAATTTTTGTCCTTTTGTACTTCTGGAGGAGATTGTAGAAATTTCGGTTTAAAGGTCTTGGAGAAAGGCATATTGAAATTGTACGAAATTAGTTGATAGTTTTTTTGTGAGGAGCACTAACTATTCTTGTTACTTTGCATAAATTTTTTAATTTTCCCAATTTTCTTAACCTACAACCTAGATCAGGTATTTGGTTGCCTGGGAATTAACTGCACAGGACTTTAGAACTTTTTTTTTAGTTTTATGGCCCTTACTTTTCCAGTTTGCCTCTAATGCTTTTGTTAAATTATTTATCATGGCGTGAGTTTTAGCAGTATTTGTTTCGAAGCTTAAATTAAAAAAAATCTAATTTTGAGTTTCGTGCAAGCTGCTTGAGCTTAATCAGTTGCTTGTACCAAGGTTAGTTTTAATACAATATATTTAGTTTTATGGCATGGGATTATGCATTGTAATGTAGTTTTTCATAATAAACTATAAATTAAAGTTGCCCATACCACATTAAGCAATGCCTTGTGCAAAATTTTTTATAAAGTAACAAAAAGGTAGTCATAGCTTGTTCCATTATCCATACTACCTTGAATACTATAGACTGCACAAACAGTCTTCTAACATTTGGCATAGAGTACTTTATCCTACAAACTCTAATATTTGGCATAAAGTACTTAGTCATCCTGTCTGCATGGTTGACTTCCTTTCAGTTTTGGATAATTTGATCATGCCATTGGTTAACAAATACCCCCATCTGTTTTTTTGTCAGGTGGTTGTAGTTTGGTTTTATGAGAACTATTACCAAGTATTTCAAAGGCTTTAACCTAATTTGGGGTAGTTTAAAAAGCTGCTTTTGCATTTTGACTTCAAATAAATAGCACACTTTGCCTAGTAGTGTACCATCTAGATATTGGGCTTGTGGCATTTGTCTTAATCTTCAGTTTAATCTTTAAATGTCACACACAAACTAACTACATGTTTTATGTAATATTTTTTTTTATTAGGTGAAATGAATTTGCTGGGAAGCTGTACTCGGATTGCTCTGTGTTAACTGGCCATTGCTTACCCTTAAGATGTAACAAAGGGCAGTGGGTTCACTGGAAATATTGAGGCATGCTGTAAGTATAGTAGAAATGTGGAGTAAAGTGCTTATGTAAAGGTAAATTATTGCAGATATATGAGATCAATTTTGCAGTCTTGATTAGTCCTAGTGTATAGGTGTTGAATCTGTTTATAGCAAAAAATCAGTGAAATGCTGGAATAATTTTATGAATTTTGTATGTGTAGGGATCTTGTATTTGCCAATGTACCTGAGGCAGATAATGAAGACCGCAGTTTTACTTTTTTTACTGTTGACTGAACAAAACTACTTTGCAGGCAAGGTATTGTCAGTTATATGATGACCCTCATATAAGTACTTTCGATGGTTATCGGTATGACTGGCATGGGCACTGTAACTATTCATTGGCTCAGAAGGGTTTCGGCTATCGACCACAGTGGGGTGTGTAGATTTTAGAGCTTGTAATGGATTGGCATCTTGCCTTCATCGCACTACCTTCAAAGACAATCGTCATACCGGTCATTACCCTGGATAGCGGAGCTGTAACTACAGTGAGTTTGATAATTATTATTTATAGAACCGCCCTGGGTGTATTGAAAAACCATAAGTTTTTGTCATTGTATTCAGTCTAGCAAATAACATGGATTAAGAATAGAAATTTGCACTAATAAAGACCTTAGATGTTAGTCAGAAAATTAATACATTCCAGAATGGCATTTCCTGACTTTCCTTAATCTGTTTGATTGGTGGTTTGTAATACACAAATGACCTGTTTCTGAACTCTGGGCAAAGTGTATTAATCTTTAACTTGCATGACCAGATGCTTAAAATGGCTGCTTTACTGGGTCCTTACCAGTTTTAAATAGTAATTTTGATTTGATATATGTATTTTTCTACATGGCTGAGAGATTTTGATTCTCTAGCCTATGGTTAATTACTGGCTTGTACAGCTTTGTAAAATTGACTAAAACTAATTTGCAAAAAAAGTGTAAGGGTTCTGTGATGGCATGGTATTGGTATTGCATAGTTAGTTTTGCTTAGAGAATTTTTTTTTTAAGAATTTTATTTCTGCAAACAGTGCGTGTTAATGGAGAAGAATTCACAGTTCCGGAAGTGGGGGTGCATCCTGTAGAGTCTTCATCTGGTGAACATCCTGTTCTTGCCTGGCGCACTGGTCAGTGTGTGTCTTGCAAGGCTCCTCAAAAATTGCTGTTAGTATCCATTGTACCATATGTAAAGTATATTTTAGTATTTTTTCTTTAATATTGCTTTGTTAATTGCAGATACTAATCAATGAATAAGTCTTAAGGTTTTTTAATGAACTGATTTTGATTTAAGTTTATCATTTTCAGATCCTTCATTGTCAGCACAGGATTGATATATGGGCATATCCTAATCATGCAGAGAAAGAACACAGAGGGTCTTTGTGGGCACTTTGACTTTCATGTCAACAATGATTTCCACGGCTCGTAATAGGACTGTATTTCCTCTGCAGTACAGACCTTTTGCATATCCACATTCCTGGCTGGTAAGAATATCTCTTAAATTAAACTAGGAATAATATCTTTAACATGAACCAGTAAATTTTTAAATTTCCGAATAAATTAACTATTATCCAGATTACATTAACTAATGAGTTTGTTTAATTTCCAGACTGATATCCAAAGTAAGCGGTTTTGTGGCAATCTTTGCCCTACATGTGCTCAAGAAGCAACGGGTAAGAAAAGCAAATTAGAGTTAAGTACTGAATTAAACTTTTCTTAAATTTAATCTTCATATCTTTATGTAAATTTGGAATTTGTTTTTACAGGCAAAACTTGTGTGGAGCTCGAGAATTTGAGTTGAACCAATACAGGACTTCTTGTTTAGAAGCTCTTCAGGATGTAATTAGCAATATACCAAACCTACGAATCTATGTTGGTAAGTATTTTGTCAGATGTTACTTGGCTAATCTTTGAGAGATTAAGATTAGGTTTTATGATTGTATCAATCTGGTAAAAATATTTGTTTGATTAGTTTTCATTAATTAGCTAGGTCAGGAAAGTGGCCCGAATTGTTATATCATGCATATTGGGTGCACTTGTGTAATTTTTGCACATCTTAATAGCTGTGTTGAACTGGCCAAATTGAGTGAGTGAGTTTGCTCCACTTGGCTTGCATTTAGTCGGCGGGAGAGGCTATTCCCTCTTGAGGCGAGGTATTCGCGCACAGGTATACCTGTTTTGTCTCCCTGTCTGCTTTTAAACTTCTTTTGAAATAGTGTGAGACAGTTTGTGGGCAGTCCGTCCACTACTGAACTAATGTAATTGCCTAAAGTTCTTTTGACCGTTGACGGGTTAATCACACGTGTGGACTGGTAACCAACAATTGCATGATGGTTGATGCTGTATTTTCCCTGGGAAGGATCTCTGCTGCTCTGACCAGAATATGAATAATCTATTTACATATAGGACTAATTATGTAAATTTTAGATACTGCAGTGCTATTTGTAGACTATTTGAAAGTCCAGATCATAAGTAATTTCCATGTGAAGTAATTTCCATAGTGGAAGTAGGCTTCACTGTCCATTTCAAAGATAACTAGAACCAACCCCCTGGTATAATTTAAGCAACCTTCATTAATATTGTATGAAAATAGATATCTTTAATAGCAATATTTAAACCATACTCTTACCTCTTGCTGCTTTTATACTTTGAATGATTTGCTGCAGCAGCTAGCTATGTAGCCCCATCTCCTTGTCACAGCAGAGTTTGCATCTCTAATATATAGCAGTGTTGCAAAGATGAAGGCTAGGTGAGAAATCAGGGCAAAGACCTCTAGTAGACTGTCTTGACTGACTGCTTTGCTCTGTGGAGACACTTCCGTCGAACGGTTGTGGGTGGACTGACAGGGAATATGAGCTTGGGTGGTGGTGGAAGGAAAGGCTGGGAAGTAAGTTACCATTACAGTGTGGTAGCTTAACTAGTTTTATTGCCAGAGTTTGTTTAATCCTTGATGAAAGTTTGGGAAAGAAGAATTAAGAAATGTTCTTGGTAGTTACCCAAGGTCTTTCACTTCGGTCCTTCTGATTAGCTTAACAGATTTTGCAGAGACTATACAACTAGGCCATAGCTGTGAAACTAAAGTGAAGAATTTAGTTTCTAATAAACTACTAGATAGGCATCAATCCTATTTGGCAAGTTTAGTGTCATTCCTGGTAGTTCAAGGTGTTTACCAAATACTTTTGGCTTCCTGAAGATTCATGCACTAGGTTTTACTTGATACCCTAAGGCATTAAGGCCATTGCTGAGATATGTTTTAAAAACTAAAGCATCTCTTTTAATGTTCAAATTTAATAGTAAGGCAAGGCTACTCTGATCATGGGACAGTTCATTTTTGGTTATTAAATGTGTTGGTTCATTTTTGGTTAATGTACTAAGACTTGACATTGCAGGTGATTGGAATTTTAATGAAAACTTAGTTTCAAATTTTAAATTGTGGGATGTGGGGAGTGCACAAAGAATACCTCACTTTTTTGCTAAATTTACTGCTGCTAAATTTATAACCACATCCTTGGGTAGTTACGATATCAAGCATTCTTATACTGAAAATGTCCTATCCAAGTAGCTAGGAAAATTTCTTAATCATTGTCAGCAAGTCTTGTTTATCATTGAATACTGTATATTGTATGCTGTTGATAAATTTAGGACACTGGTTAAGCCAGGTGGTGGGAATGGTAAGGTCACATCAGTAATAGCTTCAAATTGATTTTTTTGCAACTTTGATGAGAGTAATTGTTTCATAACCTGTCTGAGGATGTTCTTAGCAGGCAACATAGAGGCTTAAAGTAGTTCGAAATTAAGTTTTAATCGGTTGGATATGAAGTTTGCTGAATGCATGTGGATATTATTTAAAAAATCTAGGAATAGTGGTGGGTGAAGATGGAAAAATTTGAAATTTTTAGGGGTATTTCCAGAGGTTACATAGTAACTTTTAACATTAATGGTTTGTGCCTTCCAAATATCTTAAGTTTCAGCCAATGTATCTCTTTTAGCAGTTATTACACTAGTAATATTTTTTTTTGTATGCAGCGTAGTCTATTGCATAGGAAATTTTAATTTTATATTGTTTAGTGTGAAATTTAATTTAGCTGCTTGATAAGTTTTGTAACTTAATTATAAAAGTGGGGAAATTTTATTTATTTATTTATTTTTTTTAAGAACCTCTTGGTTAGGTTGTATAGTACTACTATACTGTTTTAAGTTTTAAAGAATTTCTAAGTAAGGTTGATAAGCTTATTTTTATTTGATAGGAATGTTACTGTTCTTGGTATGTTTTTAATTTGTCTTGCTTATACTTGATATATTTAATGGAGCATTGTCACATTAATTTATTTTCAGAAACCTGCACATTTGACATAGTATGATGTATCAGAAGGAGAAGGTGATCTGTCTGTGAAGGAATGGCTGAGAGAGCTTAGAAAGAATGCAGCTATTTCCAGACAACTACTAAAAGTGTGTGGAGTGAGTTTGATTTCTGGCTTGCACATGGTAGACTTGATATGTTGTTAACTAAACTAAGATGTAGGAATTTTAAAGTACATCCTTGCTATATATAAGCCTAATATTTGTCCTTGAGGTCTAGTTCAGCAAGTTTGTCTACCGAAAAAATGTCTGCTGCTCCTATGCTATTTAGACATGCAGGTTTTTATTAATCGCTTGATTGAGAACCACTTTGGCAGTAACTGCTGCTAGCTGGTCACAATGGCAGTAACTGCTGCTAGCTGGTCACAATGGTAGTAACTGCTGCTAGTTGGTCACATAGGCAGTAAACTGCTGCTAGCTGGTCACAATGTACAGAGGGCATACTAGTTGATGTGGTAGTTTATAAAAGGCTGCTTTTGGGTATTGGCAGTAGTAACTCTGCCTGCCAAGCCATTTCTCGCAGCTGACTGCTGCTTGAGTACCAATTCCTGGTAAAAGTGAAATTCTCCACTATTTTCCGTACATGGACCTTGAGCTTTCAAAGTTTCTAAAGCTCTATCTCCTTGCACTGTGCAAAGCGGTTGTTGTAAGGAAGATGTCTTGACAGTGTGTAAGCTTTTTAGTTGGCTTTATATTGGAGTGGGTTGTGACTGTCCGTGACCATCCTCGGAATATCTTAGGGATTTTTCTCGGCCATTTTTCTCTACTTTTGAATTCTGAACTATTATAATTTATCTGATAGTGTAATTATTTAACTTAACTAGTTTAATTTAGTAAAGCTAAACATGTTTTCAATTAAATTCCATTAAAGAACTCCCACAAACAAACTTACGAAAACAATTTTATTTCCATAAGGAATAATGTAAATAAAATTAATGTTCCAAACCCCCAAAAATAAAAATATTAACCAAAAAATACATTATATTAGGGAATCAGTTTTACATAAAGAGGGAATCAGTTTTTACATAAAGAAAATGAGAAAAATATAATTGACTAATGAAATTAATGAACATTTAAAAACTTTCCTTTTTGGAAAACTCTTGTTAGTGCATGGAAGACTGCGAGGATGGGGAGAGGAAGGTGGTGGTTTGGAAGGGAATCTCCCCTCAGAAGGACTTCAGGTACCAAGGACTTATTTGGAGTTACTATTTTTTTTTTTTTTACTGGCACTAGGATCAGCTTTTAGATTCTGGACCCCTGTTGCATAACAAATTGTCCAGAGTAATTTTTTCTGGTGTTAGATTTGCCTAAAATTAAATGTCTTTAAACATGTTGAGACATTAAAATAAATTTTTTGAGATAGAAATTACCGTAAATTCCTTCAATCATTCCACTTTGCAAGTATGTCCTTAATCCGTTGAAGTAGGTGTATTATGTATATCCATTTTGTTTTATTTTTTTTCAAACCAGCCTCTGCTGGCCTGAAATTCACCAACTGCAGCAATTGTTGTAGGCATTTTCTCACTGAGATCAGCATGCAATTCTTCAAACACTTTGCTATGAAGTCTTAATTCTATTTCTTGCCTCTTTTTATATGTACTTGGAACTTTGTGGCCCCATGATGGCTTATTTAGCAGTTGCACTAGAATGAAAAAGCAGCGCACAAAAATTAAACATAAAAGCAGAATGGGTCACAACAGATGGGGTGCTTTGTTTGGGCGCACTAACAGGGCCCAGTCACACCCGCGCTGGGTCCCGATGGAGCGTTTCAGATTGTACAAAAATGGGGGACTTGCAATTCCAGATAAAATTTAGTCTGAACTTGCAAAACTGAGGTTTGACTGTATTGTGGTCTGTGGTAAATTAAATACAGCATCCATATTCTTTATGGATCAATAAGTGCCCCAAACTTTTTTTTTTTTTCCATTGTATTTTTATGAATTTTGTGATAGCCTTTGTGTTGGAACTGCAGTTAAACTTACAGTGCAGTTATGGAAGAAAGAGTTTGTGATTTGGAAATCAGTCTTGGGCTTTCTTTCAGACCTGCTACATACCAGCCATTTGCCTTTCACTCCATATTGACTGGTAGACTTTTTTTTGTAGGCTTGGTAATCAATTCTTTTTGTAGGCTTGGTCATCAGATTTTGAGAGATTCCACTTAAGCTAGAATGTTAGCTAGTGTTGAGTGAGCTACATAAAAGGCTGACATAACTGCTCTCAGGCAATTGGTAGTGACCAGATAATTTGAGCATGGCAAGTTGCCTCCTAGAAAAGTATAGTAGCAACAAAGTGCAGATAGGTTTTTTTCCACCTTACAATGTATATGATTGTAATGGCGTCCTATATTTGGTGTCCAGAATGAATCTTCTAGGGGCTTGCATATGTTGACCAAAATTTTGGGGATTTTGATTGTAGTAAAGGGCAAAACAAACCTATGCATTGGTAGTATGTCCCACACTAGACTTTCCTTTTTCAATCTCTTAATTAATTCTGCATGAGCGAAGAGAATATTTGATGATTGCCTGGAATTCTCGGCTGAAATTTAAATTAGCATCAGAATCTTAACAGGCATCTGTAGGAGCAAAACCATTACCAATGCATGGCTTACTTAATCTTGCAGTTTGTCCTATTCTTAATGTTGGGAAACCAATGTATTTGTTATAAGGTATTCTAACCTGATTTAACTATTGTAACTAAGTTGTGCGTTTCTTACAAAAGTTTTGCCCATAACTCAAATTGCTTATCAGTTGTGGCTGCTGTCTCCCTGCTTAATCTGTTTTAGATGGCTATCACTGCAACCCACTTTGTGAGTTTTATCTTTATATACGGCTCTTATATGGCTCATGGGTTGTAAAGTTAATTGAACGAAATCCCATTATGAAACTGCAGATCCAGAGTTACATGCAAAAGATAGTATTCTTTAGATTAGGAGACAAGAGAATAGCTCATTCTTTATTTTCGTAGCTTAGGGAGACGAGAATAGCTCAGTTCTTTAGATTAGGAGACAAGAGAAATAACTCAGTTCTTTAGATGGAGACAAGAAAAGCTCAGTTTCTTTAGATTAGGAGGAAGAATAGCTAGTTCTTTAGATTAGGAGCAAGAAAGCTCAGTTCTTTAGATTAGGAGACAAGAGAATAGCTCAGTTCTTTAGATTAGGAGACAAGAGAATAGCTCAGTTCTTTAGATTAGGAGACAAGAGAATAGCTCATTCTTTAGATTGGAGACAAGAGAATACTCAGTTCTTTAGATTAGGAGACAAGAGAATAGCTCAGTTCTTTAGATTAGGAGACAAGAGAATGCTCAGTTCTTTAGATTAGGAGACAAGAGAATAGCTCAGTTCTTTAGATTAGGAGACAAGAGAATAGCTCAGTTCTTTAGATTAGGAGACAAGAGAATAGCTCAGTTCTTTAGATTAGGAGACAAGAGAATAGCTCAGTTCTTTAGAGATTTGGAGACAAGAGAATAGCAGTTCTTTAGATTAGGAGACAAGAGAATAGCTCAGTTCTTTAGATTAGGAGACAAGAGAATAGCTCAGTTCTTTAGATTAGGAGACAAGAGAATAGCTCAGTTCTTTAGATTATTAGGAGCAACAGAAATAGCTCAGTTCTTTAGATAGGGAGACAAAGAATAAACTCGTTCTTTAGATTAGGAACAAGAGAATAGCTCAGTTCTTTAGTGAATAGTTCCGCATTATCGATTGAAGTGTAATTTTTTAATTACTATCATTGACAAACTGGTAAAGTGTGATATTTCCGCTATTATGTTGAGTTTTTTAATTATTATCTTACGATTTCATTATACTTGCATGCTGCTGGGAATGATTTTGCTGGGGACAGACTTATGCGGGCTGTGGGGAGGGATCTATATAAAGGGGCTAGGAAGACTAGAATTGCAAATGGAGTTTGGGCTGGGCAGGGATACATGGGAAGGAAAGGTAAGGTGTGGAGGCTTTGCTGGATTGCACATATTGTAGTGAAAGTTCCCTTATTAAAAGCTTTTTTGGATCTCTAGTAAGGAAGATGGATTACTTAATCTCTAGAGATTGACCAGGTGGAGTCCGGTTCAGGCGAGCTGGTTAAGTCTGGGAATGGGTTTGAACAGTTTCCGTATCAGTTTGTTTAGAGACAAAAGTAGCTATCTGTAATTGATTGTCTTGGATGTACATTTTTTATGCCTAGATTAAGAATGAGTGATTTACTACACACACACACTTGGCTAAAAAAAAAAAAAAAAAAAAAAAAAAATATGCTTAAGGATTTTGATCTCTTAAGCTAAACTAATTTTTAGAAGTTGGGATACTTTTATAAGTGATTTGGAAAAAAGCTACTGCCTTGTTTAAAAAAAAAATGCTAGATAAAGCAATTTTTTTTAGTAGAATTAATGCATTGCTTTATTTATGGGGGTGGGTGCTAGAGTATGAGAAAACTATAGTTAGCCTCATGTATGCCTTTTTTATGGGTGTAATTTTGTGGTCTGGTCTAGGTATTTTTTTTTATACCTACCTTGGTAGGAAGCGCCTTGGTGTGGTCGGCTTGGTCTTTGCCTGCGACCTCTAGTCTTAAATTAATTTCACGGGCATTCCACCGAGGCGTCACAGTTGTGTAGTTTCTTTTGATGAAGTTCACACTAGACTTGCACTCGGACTTGGTTCAGAAGTCACTTGGTTTTTGGTCCGGTTGCTGAATAACCACTGGTTCCATGAACTTAAACCAGTCAAACAGTACCCTGGTAGGTGTTGCAGTCTCTTGTAATTAGTTTTGTGATGAGCAAATCTGATTTCTTAACTATTTTGGGTAATTTGAAGTTATGAAATTTTTGACTGCCAGAAGGTGTATAATCTATTGACATTGACTTTTCCTAATTGAATTTTCAGGTGATGCGAGAGGGAATGCACTGAAACTTAATAAAGTGGATCCCGATCTAATACTTCCATGTGGATCAGGCTCGGTTAGCCCTGTAACTGCAGACATTGTTACAGTGCATAGGAGTGAGATAGTAGGGTACTTAACCACAATTACTGGCACTACAAGAGTAACCACAATTCCAATTACTGAAACAGTCACACAAGTATTTGGTATTCCAACGACAACAACATTTACATCGCTTTCAACACTGACAAATTCTATTACGCTAACATCCACTACAATTCTTGCAACATTTACTTTTTCAACTACAACCACTGCTATTGTGACCACAACATACAGTTTTGTGACATCAACATCCACATATCAAACAACCGTGCTTAGCATTACAAGGCCTGTATTAACAAGCTATGTTGCATCAACTACAACTAACCTCTCGTTACCTTTCAACTGTTGTTATACCTGTCACAACAACAATAACACTCACCCCACTCCAACTTCATTCATCACGGTTACTCAACCCATCACATACTTCTCTCAAGTTGTTGAAACTAAACCAGTTTTTGCTTGTCCCAGAATTCGCTAAACCAGTGCTGTAACAAAAAAGAGTCGACCACCTCTGACTGTAACTATGGCCAGTAACTACAAAACCATTTACAGTGAAACTACTGTGACTTTCTTATCAACAGCAATAGTTAGTTTCACAAGTACAACTACTGTAGTCAGTCCTGTAGTTACAAACTTTGACTAGTTACCTGATGCTCACTGCCACAACTGGGTACTAGACCAATTATTATTACAACCACTAGTCCTTCAGACTACAAACTACTCTGACAGTTCAGACAGTTACCACGTTGACTACAGTTTCAATTGACAGACCAACTTTGACTGTCAGAACGACAGTGACAACTAGAACAACTCTTACAAGTCCAGTTATAGCTACACTGACAACATTTACAAACACCATTGTCATGACAAGAATAACTGAAACTACTACTACTACTTTAACAGTTGTATCTTTGACTAGACCTATCACTACTACAATCTCTACAACAACGGAATACTTGACATTTGTCAACCCTGTTATTTCTACTGTTACTTCAATTAACACACTTGTAGTAACTACTGTTACAACTATTGAAAACAGAATAACTACGCTAGTAACACAAACTATTACTACAACAGTCGCAAGACCAGTTACTGTGAGTTCTACTACTATTACAACTCTAACAACTATACAGTTAACTGTACCTACAGTTTTCAATTATTGATTACACAACTCCACACTGACAAACATGTGATCCCTACCACTGTCTTGTTGACTACTACTAGTACAGAGGACCTCGGTTACTGTTGTCACTAGTGTTATATTAACGACTTTTTGCTGAATTAACCACAGTTACTTCAACAATTTTCCCAGTAATAACCACAGAAACTGTATTAACAGTCACTAGGCCAACTGAAATTACTTCGACTATTGTATCCACCAGCACCACAGTCACACGGCCAGTAATAACTACAGTTATTACAGTTAGTAGCTTAAGTACCAGTACATTGATAAGCCCTGTTACTACTGTAATAACCTCGATAACAGAACTGACTGTTCCTGAACTTATTGTAGAAACTTCAACACTAACTACTATAGTTACGACTACTTCAACATTATCGGCTACTTCAACATTCTTTACTACACTAACTGTAACAAGACCTGTAGTTTCAACATATACTGTTCTGTCCACTATATCTGTAACAACAGTACAGACTGTACTCACAATAGTAAGTGAAGTAACCACAATTGGGACACTACCTGTGGGCTATGCAGTAACTTCCACTATACCTTGTTTAAAACTGTTACAGGAACAAGGTCCACTGTAATAACAAAATCAACATCGTCTACAGTCATATTCCCTGTTTACTACCACCACAACGTTTAGTTACATTTGGAACACAGTTACTACAGTGATAACCTACAGTACTGAAAGTGTAATTACTAGGCCAGTTACATCTACTTCAACAATAACTGCTGTAATCACGAGAACAGAACCAACAACTGTAGCAGTCACTAGTACTACAGTTACAACACGGTTTTCTCCAGTTGTGGTGTCTATAATCTCATCAACCACAAATGTCATTACTCTGAATAATCCAACTACGATAATTACCACAACATTATCTAACAAACACGGTAACTAGGACTACTTCATTTGTTACTTTTACAACTATATCAACAAGTGCAACAGAGGTGACATTAACTATGCCAACAGTTTCTCCTATGACTACTTATACAACAAGCACAACTTACACTACCTTAACAGTTGTGATTTCATTAACCAGCTTAATTACCACTACAGTTCGTCCCACAGAGACGCTCTATACATTCCCAGTACAATATTCTAATACTTACAGCATCGAAACTTTCACGAGGAATAGAGAGTATGTTGTGCCAGTAGTGGTGATACCCACTCCATTGACCTAAAACCAGTGTGTAATGAACTGTAACCAACTACTTATTATCCATGTCTTTTAAGTTATACACCTTCCATTCCCGTAAACTCTGTAAATTGTGAATAGCTAGAGTACAGTAGTAAAGTTCTTTTAAGGGATTTAGTGCATCAAAAGTAATTTTGTTCTTGAATGATTTAGCAGCCTTCAGGTTTATGTAAATTCCATGCTAACACAAGAGCAAGAATTTTAAATCTTTTTTTATGTGAGCTAATTTAATATAAAGGATCTTAACTATATTTTTGTTTCACTGTCCTAGTAATTTTTTTTTTTTTTTTTTTGAAGATTTGATTTATGGTAAAAGGACAAAGGGTTTTTAAAGGAACAATTTACTTCAGAAAGTATGATTTACGTGTTGATAATGTATCTGTGCAAACGTTAATATTTCATAATTCCAAATGCCCGTTAATGGCTGGCAGTCTTTAGTTAGTGCTAAACAAAAAGTTTTTGCTTTATTCATAAAAAAAATACCAAGTGAATGGACTTTTGGTCACTACATTAATTTTCAGTTTTAATAAGGAAAATTCAAAATAGGAACAAAAGAGAAGACTTTTCTTTATACTGAATTTGTTAGTGCACGATAATGCCTAGGGTGTTCCCGATTGGTGGCAGTTCTTGTGTATATTAAATTCACTTGAGCATTTCTTTAAGTCTTATGGTTGGGGGTAACACTGCCAGAACTAACTTGTTTTATGTAAAGATCAGAGTTGGCAAGTAACTTATAAAATGTAGTAACTGAAAATATTGGAAATTTTAGAATATATTTGTAATTTGATACAGGCAGTCCCCGGGTTACGATGGGGGTTCAGTTTTTGAGACTTCGTAAGCCGGAACATTGTTTCAAAAATCCTAAACTTTGACTTTTAATGCTTTAGGTGCATCAAACTCTGTAAACTGCATTCTTATTGCATTTATCCAAAACAAAAAATTTATTTGCATTTTTGGTCTTATTTTTTCATCTGCCAGATCAGCATTTGTAAGCGGCGTAAACCCTGGAACAAATGCTTGTGAACCCTGGAACATGCGTCGTAACCCTAGAAATAATTTCTGATTATTATAATTGAAAAGTCCTAACCTTGGAACGTCTCGAGCAGAGACCGTTGAAACCTGGGGACTGCCTGTATGTCCTTGCATTCCTTAAAGCTGTCTAATCGGCAGTTGAAAACACTTCCTAAAGTCAAAGTATTAGGTATGTTAGATGAAGTGTTGTATGTTTTGTGAATCTTGCATATGCCACAAAAATGCCATAAAAACGTCATCAAGAGTTTTTAAATAATAGAATAGTAGCTGTTTCTAGAAACGCTGTCGATAAGGCTACTGCAGGTATGAGAAGTGGCTTGCTACAGAAGAATCTTAATTTCATCCTTGCCAAGGGGTGAATTTTAAAATTTAAAGGCATGGTTGTACTGAGTTTGAAGGAAACCCTTTAATTGACTCCTATGTGAGATGTTTGGAGTGTGGAAAGTTAACGAGACTGCATTTATCCTTAAAGGAATCTAAAGCCCTGTCCACACGATCGGTCCTGATCGGTGGACCTCCCCTCTAACGGGCAAACAGTCAAATTGCCCGATAGGTCTAGTAGCAAAATCACCATGGTGGTGCCCGATGGCTTGAGCTTCGACCCTGGCAGATGTACGTTAACCATATACACTTCTGTTATTGAGCCATTCTTTGCACCATATTCTTCATCTCCCACAGCAATTATCATGCTAAACAATATAATCTTTGCGGTAGACACAATGTTTATCGTACCACACTGAACACACTACTGGCATCGTCGGGCACGCCCACCTCTCCATCGCCTCACCCGTGTGGACAACATTCACAGGTAAGTCGGTCAGAATTTGCCCGTTGACCCCGGAGCACGCTGATCAGGCCTGCTTGTGTGGACAGGCCTTTAAATAGTTCTCCTATACATACCTTCAGCCCTAGTTACAACCCCATTGGATCCTTTTCTTTCATATCGGTAATTGTCATGGGCCCCATCCACACTGTCTAACTTTGCTCAATGTGATGTCTGAAATTGATAAAACCGGAAAAGTTTCGACTTCTCACCGAACGCAGTTTGTCCAGCTGTGGAGACAGGGCTTTACTTTCCAGTCTCGCTAACATTTGATACACAGTGGAACAGAGGTTTGCTTCCTGTTACACTTTCAAACTTACTGTAAATTTTCTGTCTTGAGATATCATAGTTCATTAAAATTAGGGAAGCTGTATTTTTAACTAGGTCCACTTTCTAGGAAATTATCATAGATGCTGGGGCATCTCCCAGTGTTTTAGAATCTCTTGTAAATTGCTAAGCTCCAGAGAGCTTTAAAGCTGCCTTCTAAACATTCCATTTATGTAATTTACTGAAGATTCTTTTAGTCCCATAGCTGCAGACCAATTGCTTTTAATGGTAATTCTACATTAAACCAGTTTAGTATGGTTCTTGTTGAGCTGGAATTGAAAGTCTTATTAGTCAATCCCATTTGTTTTTAACTAGAGAAAATGCTGTTCAGGTTATCCAGAAGTAATTTTTGTTTCTAATAGGTTGTATGGGCTTCTGTGGGGCGACCTATAACCAAATGCCTAGATTCGGGTTCTTTTTCAGACTGCCAAAACTCTTAATGCCTGATCTTCAAGAGTGGAAATCCATGCCATGGAGTACACTTGTTGCATGCTTAGACTAGCTATTCTCGCCACTGCAGAGGGCAGCTTCTGTATTAAGCAGCTTTCTTTTGGTTCGTGACTAGGTTATCTATTGCATTACCCAACGTCCTTTATCAGCCATTGAGCTTTTAGAAATTGATATCTTCGCTATCGGTAAATGGTTGAGCATGGTTTTTAAATTTTTAATGTACAAGAGTCTGTTTTTTGTACAGAGAAGAGTGGTGCAACTTGAAGTATCATTTTACCATAATTTTTTTACCACAATGAAAATGTGGTATAGTGTGATTCTAGAATTTCATGGTTGCCACACTGATGCAATTTTAAAAGTTGCAGAACATTATATGGGCCAGAGATTCACACTGCAGGTTCCTGTGTAGTAACTGGCAAATGTATTATATTGCATGTACTATGGAAGTATAAGTATCTTTAACATATCTGCAAGGTAATTTGCCCATTAATCGTTGCTTAGCGTACAGCCAGTTACAAAACGTGTCGCCCCGCCAGGCCTGTCTCTGAGAGATCATGGCATTCTTGCCCTGAAAGTGGCCCCCGTTCAATAAACAACCAGTACATAGTTTGAATGGTTCGAAAGGGAGGAGGGAAATTGCAGTAATCAGGCAAAGAAATGCAATATTGAATGACTTATATATGGATAGTGCTTTTATTCCTGATTAGTTATTAACCTTTACCTTCTGCTTTACTTGAGACCTCCTGCTTTAAAACATGTTATAACATTTTTTGGAAAATAATTGTGAAATCTTATCGCATTGTGTTTTTTAATGAATTTTTCTAATTAATAATGCCTTAAATATTGTTGGAACTGACTATTCATATTATTCGCACAATCGTCCTTTTTAATTATCGTATAAGCATGTTCTAATTCTTCTTTCTTCTCTCTCTTCTTCTCTCTCTTCTTCTTCTTCTCTCTTCTTCTTTCTTCTTCTCTCTCTTCTTCTTCTCTCTCTTCTTTCTGTCTTATATCGCCTGGATTGACTATTTAATAATGGTAATGTTTGTTATTTGGATGTGGCGAAGGATCACAAAACCATAAATTGCTACTCTACAAATTTGTGCTAGGCTGTATCTATTTTTGCCCTAGATTGACTGGACTATAATTACCTGTATTACCAATAATATTGGAATCTGGTCACAAAAATGATACTTGCGCCAGGTTTTAATGCCGTGGGTTGTATAAGTCATTAAAGCATCAATTTTGCAAGGAAACTTTATTAATCAATGTAGCTAAGAAACACACAACTGGATATGCTAATCTAGTACTACAAGAATTGTATTTATGGCGTAACTTAGTAGAGTTACCATTATTTGAGAGTGATGGGCACTTGGTTCCACCCTCTCAACCATCTAGACTACTTAGAAAGTACTTCAATTAGCTATATATTCTTATGTTATAGGATATTTATTATATTTCCGAAACTCTGTTAAAATAAACTGTGAAATGAAATGTGTGCATCGGTGCATTATTATAATGATGGTGGGTATAATTTATGTAGGTGTTGCAAAACTATATACCTACATAACATTTTCTCAAATTATTTGGGGACAGTCTTTGGACCTGGTCAGATCTGTCAATCTCTCTGCAAAACCATCCCCCCCCTAACCGCCACCCCCTGCCCGCCGCTCACGCTCTCCACCTTTATTCGTGGCTTTAGTGGTAAAGTCCAACACACTTTGTGGGTGTTCCCCTTCCAAGCTATTCAAGAAACCCACCACTTTCGATATCTCCTGTTCATTAGTCATTTTATAGCCATGTTTTTTTTTTTTTTATGAAAAATTTTAGAAATTTGGAAAATAATTGGCGTATGAAATACTGTCATCAGAGTATTATTTTATCTAACAAAACCATCCTTCAGAACAAATCTCATAACTGTAAGACATTGAAATCCGAACATGAGGTGCGGCGATAGAAATGGATATGTATAACAAGGTGGGGGTTAAAGGTGATTGGGGGACAGGTGACACTGGGTGACCTTAATTAAAGTCTTGACTGGTACGCTTAACATTTTATAAGGTGGTGATAGTAATACCTTTATTGATAGCAGTTAATATCAATGATTGTAAGTCGCCATCACGACTGGCACATAGCATTTCAGGTACAGAGATTATCTTTGTATATCAGGTTAGTGTGTATAACTATCGTTTAAGTTATGAATCCTGGTTTTCACAATAGTTACGTGCACACAGCCATGGACAAGCTGTATATAACGCCAGTGGTCTTGACAGTCTTGTTTGCAGCCTTTGAGGTATATGCTCAACAGAGTTGCATTTGTTTGCTGCCGCCATCCCTACAAACGTTGACATAGATAAGTATATAATACAGTGGTACCTCGAGATACGAAATTAATCCGTTCCGAGACGGCCTTCGTATTATGAGTTTTTCATAACTTGGAACACATTTTACATGTAAAATGGCTAATCCGTTCTAAGCCCTCCAAAAAACCCCACCCCATAAACTATATTTTCAGGGCCTAAACACATGTTCTAGGGTTTACGATGGAGAAATCTGACTCCAAAAAGGCAAAATACTGTACATACTTGAGTAATATTCAACCACATGTAATGTTCAACCCCATTTTTACTGCATATATTATAGACTTAGCATATGTCCCCCTTAGCAATAAGCCTAGCCTATGTTAGGGTTGCTACTGTAGCCTAGTCTATGATTCTGACATAACCTAAGAGCTAAAAGCTTAGAATATGCCAATAAAATGTATAAATACTCAGTATGTACTCATTTGAAATAATTATTAATTAATCATTAACTATAACACACAAACAAACAAACAAACCTTCCGATAGATTTGTTAACATCCAGCTCTTACCCGTCTTCGAGTATCGAAACGAGCGCCAAGCAATCATTTTTCCTAGCACACAGTAAGCCATAAATTATCATTAGTATCTCCAACTAATGAAACCACCAAACAGTATAATAACCATTCATTTTCTATTCTTTATTCTATCTTTACCTAATGAAGATACCGAGTTACTGACAGCTATAATGAAACATGCGTATACGTAACGTAATAATAAAACAGAAGAATTCTAAAAAATACGTATTTGTTGGCAGTCTGATTTATTTATATTTTATGATATCTAATTCACAATTATTTTTATTAAATGTATTGCATGTACTCATTTCAAATTATTTAGTAACCATTAACTATAACTAAACAAACAAAAAAAAAAAAAAAAAAAAAGCTTCCAAACGTCTGTTTACATCAGCACTTACGAGTATCGAACGATCGCCAAGCAATCACTTTTACACAGTAAGCCATAAATTTTCATTCTCTCTCTTCAACTACTGAAACTACCAAACAGTATAATAACCATTCATTTCTATTCTTTATTCTATCTTTACCTAATGTTTTCTTTATTAAATGTATTGCATGAATAAGTTTTTCAATTTACAGCAACCTTTTACCAATAGAATACTTAAAGCACAAGGGGTAGATGCTGACCAATAGGAGAGCAGGACCTTATGGGGTGACTAGCATCAGGAACCAATGAGAGTAGGAGGATGGTGGCGAGTTTACTCAGTTGGCGGCGCGGGAGTTTTAAAATTCTCGGTGGTCCGGGCGTATCTCGGGACTTTACAGCAACAACCTTTCGTATCTTGAAAACTTTTCGTATGTAGAGCAGTAAAATTTTTCACATTGGCTTTCGTAACTTGGATTTTTCGTAAGTTGAGCCTTTCGTATCTCGAGGTACTACTGTAGCATAGATTGTAGTGCACAACATTGTTAGAACAGTTATTCCACCAAAAGATTAAAGTCAATGACCTCGACTAAAAAGGCCTGTCCACACGAGCGGGCTTGGTCGACGTGCTCCGGGTTGACGGGCAAATTATGGCGGGCTTACCCGTGAATGTTGTCCACACGGGTGAGGCGATTGGGAGGTGGGTGCCCAACGATGCAGTAGTGTGCTCAGTGCGGTACGATAAACATGGTGGCCTACCTCAAAGTAGATAGTGTAGCATGATAATTCCTCTGTGTGATGAAAAAGAAGAGAATATGGTGCAAAGAATGGCTCGGTAAAAGAAATTTATATGGTAAACAAACGTATGTCTGACCAGGGTCGAAGTTCAAGCCATCAGTTCAACCACACCACCATGTGATTTTGCTACGAGACCCATCAGGCAATTTGTTCCCGTCAAGTGTTCCCGTTAGAGGGGAAGTCCGCTGATCAGGCCCGATCGTGTGGACAGGCCTCCTTTACACTTACCTAAAGCCCCCGTCACGACGGGCAAATGCCCGGCAGGCAGACACTGTTCCCAATTCCTCTGTGGTATGAGGTGAAGTGACGAAGCTATACTGGTAAAATAAAATGTCAAGTTAAAGCAGATCATCTTAATCTTCAGGTCAGTGTTATGTACACAACACTTTCCCCTTCCATTTTGTTCTTAGCTTTTTCCAAACTGATGGAGAATCTTTGGTTGGGATTGACGAAATATAGTAAATGTAGTCATTAATTAGGATGTTGTATGGAAAATGCGTATAGTAATGTATGCTAATGTACTCATCCAATGAACAATCAGAGAAGCTATATACTTGTAACTTGACAAAACTGGAAAATAATGAAATCCGGATAATTCCGTTACTTAATGATAAACACACTTATATGCTTATGTGTATGTTTTGCGCACACATTTATGTATGCATATGTGTGTTTTTCTGTATGTATGTATGTGTACTATTTGTTCACATGTATAAGGTCAGGGGACTTGCTGTAACCCTTCTTATGGAGAAATTATTGACATGGATAACCAAAACTTTAGCCTTGACACGGAATCCAGAAGCCATCAATGTGTTGTTTACATTTTTTCGATGTTACGTAATGTAGAAATTTTGAGTGACAGATGACAAACGATTTTGACACGTTCAGGGATGCAAGTGTGCTGGTAACTCTGCTTTTGTTATCTTTTAGTATTTTGCTAACTGAAGGTGGAAGGTATATATTCTCTCTCTCTCTCTCTCTCTCTCTCTCTCTCTCTCTCTCTCTCTCTCTCTCTCTCTCCTTCTATCTCTCCTTCCTTTAGGTAGAAGCTTGTACATGAAGTGTAAGAAGTAAAACCAGATTACAAACAGTTGCTAATGGTTGCGTGAACTCTTGATTATATTCCTGATCATTTTTTCATCACCAGACGTTTGAAGCAAATGTTAATTGGGCTGTTTGATCTGGTAACACTGTTTCAAAGTGAGAGAATTCCGGGCAAATCAGAGTGCCTGCCGCGCAATTGCCCGTCGTGTAGACGGGGCTTTAGTGTAGATAATCATAATCACCAAGTAAACCTCAACAAAGGCTTCAAGCACACGTGTTAAAGAACCACTGGCGTTATACAGCTTGTCCATGGCTCTGTGTAGCACGTTACCTCGTGGGAGAGCTAGGATTCATAACGTAAACAATAGTGAGGCATTAACCAGATATACAAAGATGATCTCAGTAACCCTATAACGCTATGTGCCAGGCGTGATGGCGACTTTGAATCATTGATATTAATTGCTATTAGTAAAGGTATTACTATCATTACCTTATAAATGTTGATAAGCAAACCCATCAAGACTTATATTAATGTCACCCAATGTTACCTGTCCTTATCACCTTTAACCCCCACCTTGTTATAAATATCCTTCTATCCGCGCACCACCTCATGTTCGGGATTTCAATGTCTTAGGCCCCGCTCCACACGGTCGAACTTTGCTCGACGAACTGTGTTTGATGTGACGTCATAAGCGGGGAGAGTCAGAACTTTCCCGCTATATCTGCACTTCTGACGTCACATCGAGCAAAGTTCGCTGGGCAAGCTCGCCCGTGTGGACGGGGCCTTACAGTTATTTTGGGTTTTGTTCTGATGGATGCTTTTTGGAAGGTAAAATAATACTCAGATGACAGTATTTCATACGTCATTATATTTTCCAAATGTTTACAATTGTTTTATTACAGAAAATAAAAACATGACTATGTAAAAGACTAATGAACAGGAGATATCGAAAGTGGTGAGTTTCTTGAATAGCTTGGAGTGGGAACAAGGTGTGTTGGATATTAGCCGCTGAAGCCACGAATAGAGGCGGAGTGAGTGAGGAAGCGTGAGCCGTAGGGCTGGGGGTGGGGGATGGTTAGCTAAGACGTGACTGATATGACCAGGTCTAAAGACTATCACCAAATAATTTGCAACACCTACATACTTTACACCTCACCATCATTTTGTTAATGCACCGATGCACAACATTTCAATGGCATTTCATTTCACATAATTTATTTTCACAAAGTTTCGGAAATAATATAATAAATATTCTATAATATAAGAAATATAGCAAATTGAAATGCTTTCTATAAGTAGCCTTGATGGTTGCGAGGGGCAGAGCCAAGATGCCCATCATACTCAAATACTGGTAACTGAACTAAGTTATGTCATAAATACAAATCCTGTAGTACTAGGTTAGCATATCCAGTAATGTGTTCTTAGCATAGATTAATTATTAAAATTATCCTTGCAAAGTTGATGCTTTGATGACTTATACAACCCACGGCTAACAAAACCTGGTGTGTAACATCTTTGTGACCAGATTCGAATAGTATTGGTAAAACAGTAATTATAGTCCAGTCAATCTAGTGCAAAAATAGAGTAGCCGATACAGCTTAGCACAAGTTGGTAGAGTAGCCATTTACGGTTTTGTGATCCCTGGCCACATCCAAAACATATCAAACATCTACCATTATTTAAATAGTCAATCCAGGCGATATAAGACGGATATTTTCGTCTGAATAATATTAATATGAATAGTCAGTTCCAACAATATTTAAGGATTTTATTTAGAAAAAGTTATTAAAAAATACGATGTGATAAGATTTCATAATTATTTTCCAAAAAATATATGATAACGTGGAATTTTAGAACTATCTTCCTTGGTAACCATTCCGAGTCTTGAGATATGGAGAGAGATTTAGTGGACTAGGCCATTTACTTGTGCAGTCTTCGCACTATCGTGCCAAACTCGTTCAATTTTATTTCATTAAGAGGTTTTCTAAGCCCTTTCTACCAAAAGTATCTATAAACCTTATTTCCACTACAACCAAATCTTATATAAAATCTTATTTCAGCTTCATATATGGCTTGGAAAAATCTTGTTTCTAATAATAAAACTCCTCTCCAGACATTGCCATAAGGTACTCTCCATTTTCATTTAATCCAGAACTATTCTACAGCAATGCTATCCTTATGGGAAGTCGGCCATTTTAACAATTTAAAGCAAAAAGCTTAACTCACTTTTCGTACTTTTCAAACCCAGCAGGTTCATTCTTTCCACTCGCACAGCTATTAGATATGAAAATATGTAAACATGTTAGAGAAATATATGGAAAGTTATAGAGATGTGGGACATCTCTATAAAAAAAAAAAATGACCAAACCAAACTAGCCAAAGCCTGGACTTAAATGCTGCGAAAAATCTGCGAGAAATATATACAGTATGGGGATCAAGAAGGCAATTTTGCCAAAGTGCCGAAGCATGTTGAGGTCCGCAGTGTCTTTTCGCCCAAATGGAATTTCAATGAGAGCAAGCAAGCAAGAGAGCAAAGAAATCCGCGAGGAGAGAGACTCGGGCTTTTGGGATTGCGATCAGATGCTCCATTACTCCGCCGAGATTCCCTCCGGTTGGAGTTTTAGCCAGTGTCAGGGTTTGCAGCAAACGCTCGTTTAAATTTTGTTAAATTTTGTTAAGGACGTTTGGGGTTTGAGGGAGGCCGTTAGGGACTTTTAATTCTCAAAGTTATTCTCTCTCTCTCTCTCTCTCTCTTCTTCTCTCTCTCTCTCTCTCTCTCTCTCTGAAATGATTTTGTTGATGTAGTCCGATAATTGTTTCGGTAAAAAGTTTACATCATAGGCCAGTAGTTTTTCGAGATGGATTACTCTGGAAAACATGACTATGTCGACTATGAACTTTGGGAAACACTATACTCTGTTTTTTTTTCCATCCGTTCATCCGCCTGTGGTGTTTTTTGTATGGTAACACTGCGTCCGGCTTTAAATAGTTACGGTATGTGTAAGTTTTAGGTAAATAAAAAGGATATCTGGGTGTACATTTGCAACTAAAAGTGTTGTAATAATTTACTGTATGCGAAGTACACCGTTAATATTCGAAATAGGATATTATTATTGTTGAATGTAAGCTGCATGTAACTATCTAAAGCCGCCGGGACGCAGTGTTACCATATGGAAACACCACAGGCGGATGGACAGATGGAAAAAAAAAAACAGAGTATAGTCGGACTATGAATTCTGGAAAAAAACTAGTGGACTATGAACTCTGTAAATACTAGTGAGCTGTGGAACTATGACAAATCTGAGGTCAAGTGGGAAGATTATGATATAGTTCTCTTAATATGCAGGTCCATTTATAAAAAAAAAAAATAAAGACAAAATACGGGTTTCAGTAAGTTCCATGATATAAACTCTGAAATATCCACGAAATGTATAAAAGAAGCCTGATACTGTGACCGGATAACATTTTTGTTGCATAGTTTCAAACCACCGCTTATGCTGGCACGGGAGAAACCCTATGGAGAATATAGCGGAAATTTTCCTTTGAAAATTTGCTTCAGAAGAAATGTACAGAACTTAAGTTGACCTGTTTCATAAATGGATTGCTAACTTCGAGTCAAACTGATTCACACCCATTGCTGAATTAACCGCTGGTTCCATGCAACGTAAAAACACCATACAAACAAATTGATTTACTGATTAAGTATCACTTTAGGTTCTTTGCAGAGTCCTTTCGGCAACTAGCTGCAACCCATTTCATTCCTTTTACTTTACCTCCATTCATATTCTCTTTCCATCTTACTATCCACCCTCACTTAACACTTGTTTCATAGTGCAACTCCTTTGAGGTTTTTCACCTGATACAGTTGGCAAACCTTTCAACTCCTGTTTCTCTTTCAGTGCTGAATGACCTCATAGGTCCCAGTGCTTGGCCATTTGCCTAAATTCTATATTTCATACCATTACTAATTATTTGACATGAAATACCGATTATTTAAGGAGTAATAAAGACAGCTATTGGTTAATAAAGCGTCCAATGACACGGTTCTGACAATCGGTACAGTTGTGGATGATCTGATGGGTGGCTTCTCACAAAGCCAGGTCACTTAAAATCTTGGCGAAACTTTTGAGTTATGAGATCTATTGGGAAGCGCCTCGGTGACGTGATTCGGTTAAGGTCTTGATCTGCCACCTCGGTGGTCGCGAGTTCGATTCTCGGGCATTCCATTGAGGGGTTAGAGATGTGTATTTCTGGTGATAGAAGTTCACTCTCGACGTGGTTCGGAAGTCACGTAAAGCCGTTGGTCCCGTTGCTGAATAACCACTGGTTCCATGCAACGTAAAAACACCATACAAACAATGACCGCATAAGCCCCAGTGCTGTGAAGCACTGTGAAGCACTGGATAGCTGTATATACCGCGGTGCTTTCCTGGTGCGTGGCTTCATAACCTAAGCTTTATAATTCATTCCTGAAACTCTTCTTGCCCAGAGAACAAAAATAGTTTTTGAGGGGATGGCGTGACACTTTGCTGGTGTTGGATACATGCCAAGGCCCAATCTCTAATATCGAAGCATTTTAGAAAGCTCCTATTATTACTTGCTACTCTATGAGCAAGAGCCCGTGCTAGCGTAAAGCCAGCCTAATATAAAAGCAGCTTGTATCACTGAAAATATTTAAAAATATTGATATTGAATGGAAGACAACTGCAGTTGGATACATGCTAAGGCTCATCTCTAATATCGAAGCATTTTAGAAGCGTCTATTTTTACTGGCTGCTCTATGAGCAAGAGCCCTCCCGTGCTAGCATAAAACCAGCCTAAAAAAAACCGTTTTTATTACTGAGAATATTTAAAACATTGACATTGAATGGGAAGACAACTGCAGTTGGATACATGCCAAGCCTCATCTCTAATATCGAAGCATTTTAGAAAGCTCGTATTATTACGGGCTGCTCTGAGCAAGAGCCCGTGCTAGCGTAAAGCTAGCCTAATAAAAAAGCTGCATTTATCACTGAAAATATTCTAAAAATATTGACATTTATAAATGGAGGACAACTGCAAAAAAAAAAAAAAAAAAAAAAAAAAAAAAAAAAAAAAAAAAAAAGTCATAACAGAGGTGGTAGTGTAAGTGAAACAGCTTTAGTTACTGAGAGTACGCTAACAATATTGACATGAAATGGAAGTAACTGTAACACCAAAAAGTCTATAAAGGATGCATACGAAGAGGAGAGGATCGGTTATGTGACACTGATGAGGACGTATGAAGTAGGATCCTCTGTCGTGGGACGAAAGGAACAGAAGATTCCGGGATGGAGGAAAGAAAGGGAATAGCCTGGCTTTGCGTGTCACCCAGACGGAGAGCTCTGGCAAGGGATCCCCAGGCTTTGCGAGGAGACAGCAAGTGATGATGATGGTGGGGAGGAAGGCATTTTTATGTTGGATGAGTCGCGTTTTACATTTATTTAAACACACCTTTCGTTCCTTTTAACTGCACCTCCTTTCATAGTCTCTCTCTTCCGTCTTACTTTCCACCCTCACCTAACATGGCTTCGTAGTGCAACTGCGACGGACCGGTTTTCTGCCAGTTACGCCTTCGCAAACTTCTACCGTCAGTTTACGTTTCAAGCCGCTCAGCGCGAATGACTTGGTGGCCGCGAGTTCGATTCTCGGGCATTCCACTGAAGGGTTAGAGATGTGTATTTCTGGTGACAGAAGTTCACTCTCGACGTAGTTCGGAGGTCACGTAAAGCCGTTGGTCCCCGTTGCAAAATAACCACTGGTTCCATGTAAAGTAAAAACACCATACAAACAAATAAACAACGCTGAATGACCACATAAGTCCCAGTGTTTGGCCTTTGGCGTTAATTTATATTAATTTCAGATTATGTAAAATGCGTTGCTTAGTTTTCGGGGGCGGTATTTATACCATTTTTGTTCAGGTTACTTTTGACGTCGTGGGGAATTCCAAGGTTGGAAAGGGATGGCTTATAAAGCAGGCTTATAATTGATATACACTTTGCTGAGTTTCTCGGAAGTAATGGTAGGGATGGTACGTCTGACCAAAAAAAAGTTAACTATATCTTAGTTTTACCAGACCACTGAGCTGATTAACAGCTCTCCTAGGGCTGGCCCGAAGGATTAAATATTTTTACGTGGCTAGAAACCAATTGGTTACTAGCAACGGGACCTACAGCTTATTGTGGGATCCGCCCACCCTATTATATTGAGAAATTAATTTCTATCACCAGAAACAAATTTCTCTGGTTCCGCGTTGGCTGAGCCGAGAATCGAACTTAGGACCACCGGATTGGTCGTCGAGCGCGAATCCACTCGTCTATAACGGAGGAACTACGTCTTGTCAAGGTATGAGAGACTTATGACTTGTAATAAGAGTATTATAGTCAGATGTTATTGGGTTTTACAAAGGACGCGACCATGAAGTGAGTAGTAACGATTTTTTTTAATTACATCGCCTTGATGATCAATCTATGGCATTTATGGGACATTTTATACTGCCCAATTATTTCCTCTTCTTTTATTTCATTACTGCATTTCTGCAAAGCTGTTTTAGCGAATTTGGTATTTTTAGTTTTCATAAAAAAAATGTGACAGTGAATTGATTCTTTGTCGAAAACATAAAGCCACTGAACCATTAAGCCACGTCTCCAAAGTTAGTGGGATCGCTGGACAAGTAAGAATGAATGAATAAATCAGGTTTGTACGTAAAGGTATTTCTGACTTCGGTATATTTAGAAAACTTTGGCCTACAGTGATTCCTTTTCTTTTATTACCGTAAAAATAATTCTTTCATAGCCATGTTTTGTTGCAAGGTTGGGAAGGGTTATTGTGGAATGTTTTAGGAATATTTGCGAAAACCTTAGGAGTAGGTTGCTTTTATTTTTCTGGGAAGGCCTCCGGGGCAAGGCAGTTGAATGACCTGTGCTTTATTCTGGAAGAGAAAGACTGAAGTCATTAGGAATAAAAAGCTGAATAAAAGCTGAGAAGCTGGAGACTGAAGCCCGAGGTTTTTTTTAAATAATGTAAACAAAAAATTCCATATCGTTATAGTATGTAGTAACTATAGAGAGACTTGCCTTTTTGCCAGTTACTTCATGTATCTGATAAGCAAGCGGTAGAGGGTGCGAATGGTGCTTATTATTTTATTATTTCAGTAGATGAAACCTTTTCACATGGAACAAGCCGACAGGGGCCACTGACTTGAAAGTCAGGCTTCCAAAGAATGCTGGCTGCAACCTCCCACCGCAGACCCCACACTGCAGTAGCAAGTTGAATCATAATCTTTTATTGCCTCGGGGGTGACGCGGCATCTAAGTGGTATGCCACGACACTAACCACTTTACCAACATTTCCTTCTCAGTGTCAAGGGGAGAAGCTGAAAAAGCATCCCATACGATGGCAACCCTCTCTCAGCTAAGGATTGCATAAAAATGGGAAGGAGACTAAGCATAGAATTTTCCCGATTTGGGTGTGGACCTCTAAGCGTTATTTTCTCTCTTTACTCAAAGTGGGTAGATTTTCCACTTTTGGAAAATTCCGTGTCTTGATAAATCAGAAAAAGGTTATCACAGCTAGGATTGGGTTCATTTTCAGTTATTAGTGGGAATTGTGATGGGGGACATCGACCATCCAGTAATGTTTGTATATGAGAGGAATTAATATAGATTCATGGCATTACCTCAAAGACCAACTAGTGGCTACCAAGGATATGCTCTTATCTGGGGTAGGACTTTTGGCATTTTGTGACCAGATCGCCCGCCAGCTGGGCAAGAGAGCAGACACATATATATATTTCTATACTCGGTTATTTTCCCTTTGTCCACCCACCTGTGGTGGTTGCGTATGGTAACACTGCGTCCCGGGCTTTAGATAGTTACATTCAACAATAATAACAATATCCTATTTCGAATATTAACGGTGTAATTCGCGTACAGTAAATTATTAAAACACTTTTCAGTTGCAAATGGACACCCAGATATCCTTTATTTACCTAAAACTTACACATAGCGTAACTATCTAAAGCCAGGGACGCAGAGTTGCCATACGCAAACACACAGGCGGATGGACAGATGGAAAAAAACAGAGAGTAGAAAGTCACAGTCTCAAGTTTATGTCTCTCTAATGATGATGGCGTTCTCCAACTTGTCAAAGTAGATGTTAGATATTTGTTGTTGATGAGGAATTGAATCTCACGAAAAGTTTGAGGTCTTTTCAAGATTTTCAAGCATGTTTTTATTCCTGTCTCTGCACTCTTAGACCAAACCTATGACAAATATAGTGCATCTGGGCCCTCTGAGTCACTGATAACAGTAGAATATAATTATTGTAGTTGTACTTGATCATATTTCAATGTCGGTAGCGAGCCTATTGTTTGTTTATTTACTGTAATGAATATTTTGTCACATACGCCGTGATATTTTTTATATTCACAAAGATTAGTCATGAATATCGTTTAATATCCTATTTACTATACCCCTGGAATAATTTATACCCAAGTCTAGGACAAATTATAACTGATAAGTTCTTCTTCGCTAGTGGGTGGTCCAGTGGTCTAAGACTAAGTCAAACTGTGCAATCGTTATTTCTAAATCGTGACGCGGTCGAATCATACTGGTGACGCCAAGCACTTAATTAATTATAATTTCCCTTGGACGCAAGTTATTCCGAGGTAGAGTGATGGGGTATATTTAAACGATATTTGTGGCTTAGTATTTGTGAATATACTTTTATACTGTTAATATTTATATCGTTTCTTAATACTTTAAAGGAAGTCAATTAACTTCTTCGGCTTGGTAGTCGTATGCCAGGTAATTCGCAGAGGCTCTCTTCTCTCTCTCTCTCTCTCTCTCTCTGTCGAACTGGGCACAGGAAAGCTGTAGAGAGATTCTAGAGAGAAAAATTACTGTCTAAAGTTTGTAATCTCCTCATTTGTTGTGCTTAGAGCAAACGCCCATATGAAAACCTTTATATTTGTAAGGGAAATTATAGACAAGTTCAGTTTAGCATTTTGGGTGAATTTTTGCTGTTAGGTATTGGCATCTTTTCGTTTTGCGTCTAAAGTATCGAATATTTTATATCTCAAAATATTTTTTCTGATGATTCCTTATCACCTAAAACCAAAGGACATAAATTAAAATATTTGAAATATTTAGAGATGTGAGCGTTATGAGCATTTGCCACAAATCAGCGCTTCCTTTATGATAATAATAATAATAATAATAATAATAATAATAATAATAATAATAATAATAATAATAATAATAATAACGCAATTGCCAGTTGCGAAAAGGTAGAAGACTCGTATCGACTAAAGCCTTTATTTAGATTGAATTTCGGTTCAGTACTATAATAAAAATAATCAGAATTTTAATGCGTATCCCGCATGCAAGCGTACATTTTTCCTCCATGGGAAATGTTGGATTTGAAGAATTAATGTGATTTAGCCCTGTTTTTGTCGTTTAATTTCCATGCAAATATATTTTGCGACGAATGAAATTGAAGTGACTAAAGTCAGCGGGTTCGAGAATTTTACCTGCCGGGATTTCATTCGGCCTTTTGGAGATTGCTATTCTTGCTCTAATATTTTCAGCGAATGAATAAAAAAAAATTCTTTTGTTTATGCTGACTGATGGCTTTCAGTAGTTATTGTAGCTTACGTGATTTATTTTTTGGGACTAACTGTTGCCAAATGGAAGATCTGAGCACTTAACTGTACATCCCATTGCAAAAGTATGGAAGCTTCAGTGAGGATATATTATATATATACACACACACATATATATATATATATATATTATATATATATATATATATTATATATATATATATAATATATATATATATATATATATATAGTATATATATAATATATATATATATATATATGTGTGTGTGTGTGTGTGTGTGTGTGTGTGTGTGTGTGTGTGTGTGTATGTGTGTGTGTATTGTATATCTGTATATTTAAAGTTGATATATAAATAGGATTACATACATACATACAATCAATATATATATATATATATATATATGTATATATATATATATATATATATATATATATATATATATATATATATATACATATATAATATATATATATACGTATATAACACTTCAGGAGTCCCAGGGAGACAGCAGTCTAAGAAGCATGCTTTATTTATGCGAGAAACGTTTCATGTGCTTCAACACATCATCAGTCTGCAATAATTAAATTTTTTTACATAATAAATTACAAGTTAAAAGCACAAATTCATACCAAAAAAAAAATCAGCTAAAAATAATTTAAAACTTTAAAATAAAAACAAAACAGAGTAAGTGGAGGAAGGCTACCTATTCAAGGAAAGGTAAAGAGCCCAGCTAGGAGAGGGTGATATAGGATTATATTCGTGTATTTCGTTTTGGTCATTCCTTTAAAGAAATTCAAAAGGAAAATGGGGTTCAAGTTTGTATATAAGTTGAGGTGTAAATTGGTAGATGTTGTATTCCAGGATACTGAGTTAGGGAAACGAAATGTTCGTTTTGAAAGTAATTATGGTAAATTATAATAGCAACAAAACAAAAGTATTTCAATCATAATTACGGTGAAAGTAGTCATGATGGTTATAAAATTTTTGTATTAATAACGGCTATAATAAAGAACGGATGGGAAAATATTGAATAACAGAGTTCAACATCGCAGTAAACAAAAGGAAATTGTAAAGAATTCGGGCAGCTCCACAAGAGCTGGATGGGCTTTTTCATCATTCTTACTCCTCCTCCTCCTCCTCCTCCTCCTCCTCCTCCTCCTCCTCCTCCTCCACTGCATTCAGTAGCGAGTAAAGAAAATGATAAATAAGCCGGAAGGAGATTCTTGCCCTTAATTCTTCGCTCCTCCTTCCAGGACGTGTCGCTATTGGAATTTATTCGACAGCCCCACTTTTCTGGAGGTATACCTCCCCCCCCCCCCTTCCTCCTCCTCCTACCTCTCTCCTCCTCCTCCTCCTCCTCCTCCTCCTCCTCCTCCTCCTCCTCTCCCTAATCTCTGTCCTCATCCTCCTCCATCCCACTCCCTCCCACCTCCTCCTCCTCCCCCTTAGAGGCTCTGAACCCACCAGGTGTAATTTTAAGTCGGTTAATTAAGTGGGTCCCTCGTGGTGTTCGTCTTTCGGAATTCTTTCATTTTTATTCATTTTTGTTTTTATTGTTTTTAACCTTTTTTTTTCTTATGAGACCATGACTCACTTGAAGGTCATAAGATGATTATCGGTTATGGCTGGAATGGGTTGGGGACATTAGATTTGGGAAAGAAAATTTGATTTAGGTGTTTGGTTTATGAGCGAGGAAATAGCATATGGCTATCTTTATTTAATTACACACACACACACACATACACACACACACACACACACACACACACACATATATATATATATATATATATATATATATATATATATATATATATATATATATATACTATATAATATTACATAATGAACTCATATTTAAATGAATCAAAAGGAGAAAGGAAGCCAGTACCTAAAATATAACACAAACTCGCACGTCTTTTGTTTTATTTAATTGAAAATGTTCCTTTACATTGCATCAGTTGTTATATCGTCAAAAATTTCCCGTGAAAAGAAAATGAATTATAAATAGAGGAAGACCCGGGACTAGAGAGGACAGTTTAAACTCTTAAGTGAATCTCCAATATGACACTGACGATCTTGGAGGAAGTTAGATCATTATCTTCCTTCGAAGAGAAGAGCAGAAAACTTGGTCAGAATGGCTTTGCTAGTTGACTGACTATCTGAGAGAGAGAGGAGAGAGAGAGAGAGAGAGAGAGAGAGAGAGAGAGAATCTGGAAAAACTGAGGGTAGGCTGTTGGGATGCTCCCGCAAAGAGACAGGAAAATGTTCCATTTTAAGGACATGGTTTTCGAACTTGTGTGATACCCATATAACTTCTCTTCCCATCTGTTACAAAAGCTCCTGGGGCATTAAAGAGCGTCTAGCAAATTAGCATCAAGTTACGAGAGAATCCTGAAG
>NC_061103.1:28780361-28785361 GCF_015104395.2 Macrobrachium nipponense | reverse complement strand
AGAAAAAAAAAAAAAAAAAAAAATGTGGTGGGGGGGCGGCGTTGGGGGGAACACTCGCAAGTATGAGGATGGCTTGGCTTTGCTGGGTGACTGACTGCCTGTCGCGCAGAGAGAGAGAGAGAGAGAGAGAGAGAGAGAGAGAGAGAAGCCCTCTGAAATTGGTGAATGGTCTTCATTTATCCAGTGAAGCATGGGTTCTCTTGATAGACGTCTGAGGGGAAAAAATGGAAAGGCTTATTTAGCAGTTAATGGCAGTGGCGGTTGAATTGTTCATTATTATGATCACGTGTTTGTATTGATGAGTCAGAAGAAGCACACGCTATTTAATCACAATGTATATACAGCGGATGTTCATTCACGAATTAGTTTCTTCATTCATAAATTCGTTTGTTTGTTCATATCAGTATTTTTACGATGAAAGGCGTAATATAATTGTAGATTTTTTAGTTTTCTTTATCATACCCATTCATAATTTCGGCAGTCCCTCTACGGACAATCTTGATGTAGAGCACCCCTGGGAGAGAGAGAGAGAGAGAGAGAGAGAGAGAGAGAGAGAGACTTAGTATATATTGCAATAAATCAACACCAATTTTGTTCCAAACATGAGGCTAATCCAGATGAGAATTGAATACCAGTAGGCAAGGCAAATTATCGGATTACAAAACGAAAGAGAGCAAAGCTGTTTTATCTATTGAAAAAAAAAGAACTTTTAGGTGGGTTTTCCCCTTTGCCGAGGATAAGATGCAGCATTTCGAGCATAAATGGAGTTATTTTTATTTTTTTTACAGGAGTCCTTATCGGGGGGTCCCATGATAGGCTGAAGATCGTAGCGTCGTTGATGAATTTTGTGTCTGAGGAAGTTCAGATAAATGTGGCAGGAGAAAAGGAGAAACAAATCCACAGCTGTGTACAATATATTTAGAGATAGAGCTAAACAAATCCCAGCTGGTGTACAAATATATTTAGAGATAGAGCTAAACAAATTCACAGCTGTGTATGTGCATAAATAATATTTAGAGATAAAGCTAAAACAGAGAGCTTTCGATCGAAAAGGGGAATCGTACATTTCTCGAGAGCTGTCTGCTTAGCTTAATTTTTAAATGCGGGTTTTTTTAATATACATAATTTTGGATGTGTTTCTCCATTTTAAGACTCGTTCTGCTATGAGTGTTTTTTTTAATAACAGTTATAATAATAGTCGCAAAAGCATTAGTAATTATTGAAGGCACAATATTCTATAACTAACAGCAGCAATAATAATAATAATAATAATAATAATAATAATGATAATAATAATAATGAGAAACGAGAAATAATTAAGGTTATGAATTCGCCGAGTGGGAGTACCAAAGGAAAAGAGTTTACGGCCATCTGGGCATTTTATCACTTACGTCATTAACCAATTAATTCCCACTCCGGCTCTCCCCTCCCTCCCTCCCCCTTCCCTACCCAGTCATTGCCTCCTTCCACACTGCATTTCGGAAAAGAAGATACGTGAATGGGGGCGGGGAGGGGGAAGATTCATGCGCCCAGTCCCCTCTTTCCGAAAGTCGCTATAAGAATTTATTCGACATTCCCACTTTCATGGCGAACTCTTCTAGAGCCTCAGTGGCGTGATCGGTGTGGTCTTGGCCTACCACCTCGATGGCCGCGAGTTCGATTCTCGGGCATTCCCCCGAGGGGTTAGAGATGTATATTTCTGGTGATAGAAGTTCACTCTCGACGTGGTTCGGAAGTCACGTAATGCCGTTGGTTCCGTTGCTGAATAACCACTGGTTCCATGCAACGTAAAAATACCAGGCAACAAACACAACTTCCTTCTCTACGGAGGATGAATTTCCAAAGGTGTCGATTGTAAAGTCTGCATTGAGTAGGGTCCCTCATGGTATGGCCTTCGAAATTCTTGTATAATTTTTTATTTTATTTATTTATTTATTTTTTACAGCAGAGTTCGTTCATCCGTTGCAAAAAGGTCGGTAGGCAATTATTACTGATCATGGTTGAACTGTGTCGGTGAATTTTAGTTTTGTCTTAAGAAAAAAAAAAAAAGTTAAGTAAATCTTAATTTATTTAACCAGACCACTGATGCTTGAGTTAACAGCTATCTTAGGGCTGGCCTGGAGGATTAGATATTTTTACGTGGCTAGGAACCAACTGGTTACCTAAGCAGGGGACTGCTGCGTATTGTGGGATCCGAACCACATTCTATCGAGAAATGAATTTCTAATCACCAGAAATAAATTCCTCTGGTTCCGCATTGGCTGAGCAGGGAGTGAACTCGGGCTACCAAATCGATAGGGGAGTACGCAACCCACTCGTCCACTGAGGAACTAAGAATTTACGACATCTAACTGCATTTTGCACTTAGAATTAATTTCAGCTTGGATCTAGAAGTGAGATACCGCATAGTATTTGCAATTTTCACACATATAGAAACATGAATATATATCCGTCTGTCTAGCTATCTCAAATTCTTCACACTTTCGGCATAAGCTCGTCATTACAAAGCCTGAGATCCAAATGCAAGAATATGAAGGAAAGCTGGCGTCTGTAGCAAGATTCGAACCCGCAGCCGTAGTATCAGAACGAGGTCACCGTTACCGGTCGACCAATTACATTTGGACCTCAGGCTTTGGAGTGACAAGTGAATCCAAATAGTTGAAGGAATCGAGAAGTTAAGTGGAATTGTTGTTATATTACAATAAATATAACTCTGTGGGTATATGTATATAATATAAGAACTATATAATTATATAATATTATATATAATATATAGTGTGTGTGTGTGTGAAATTGTAATAACTGGCCTCTTAAATAAGTCAACATTCCTTTCAACATTTAGATTATCACCACATAATTCTTCTAGCAATCACCCCATATTTTAGACAACAAAATTAAAGGTGTCTAGAATGTTAGTGAAAGTAATATTATTGCAGAATCATCCTATGACAACGACTCATCGAACTTTGGAAATGACGTAAACAGATAAAAATAGGAAACGGATCAAAGAACGGGGAAGAAAAGTGGAAAAGAAAAAGAGAGAGAGAGAGAGAGAGAGAGAGGAGGTAAGAAGAAAATAGCCATCATCGATTTCTTTCTACCTGGAAGGTAGGAAGGAAGATTGGTGCCCATCATTTCGTAGGGATCTCTCCCTCTCCCTACCTCTCCCCCTTCTTCCTTCTTCTCTCTACCTCCTCTCCCTTCGTCTCCCCCTCCCCCCTTTCTTCCTTACCTCTCTGGGAGCGATTCCTGCTTACTTAGCTCTCCCGTGGTTACGGACGTGATTGGATTTCGGGGGAGAGAGCTGGGGGGGCCCCCTGTCCTGGGTCCCGGAATCCGTAGCCAGCCATACTGTATGAAATTAGGGTAACGCTCGTTGCGGACAAATTGAGCGGGTTTCTCGTCAGGGATCTGTTTTGGTCTCTATCGTTTGTGTGTCTTTTTTATTCATATTATTATTATTATATTGTTTTTTTTTTTTTTTTCTACAGTGATTTGAGTTTACAAAATCCCTTATTGTTTTTGGAATTTGTAACTGGATTTTCTTTTCTATGATATCTTCTAATCTCTAATTTTGAATATTATATCGGGGTATAGATTTATAAAAATTATTTTTAAAGCTGCTTTTCCACAATAAGCACTTATTTGCTCTAAAATCGTGTTGAAGTTTTACTCATACATTTCCCATTTCCCCTTTTTCATTTCATTTGTTTTTTTTTTTATTATTATTATTATTTTTATTTTTTTTCAATAGCGGTCCAGAAATTGTAATATGCCTTATATTCTTCTAAAGAAAGAAAACAAACAGAAGTTGCTCGTGTGGATACGTGTCAATCGCCTCTCATGCACGTAATGTCTTCCACCTCCGTGCACGCGCGTGCCCACGCGCAAGTCCTCTGCGTGGTCGGATCATTTGTCACACGGCCGTCGGAGTCTTAAGACTTTTCGCAAATCAGCATCCATCACATTCCCCATCACAAGTTTTCGTCATCAATCACAATCGGCGATTGTTTTGCGGGTATCTTTATCTCTACCTCCTCCTCCTCCTCCTCCTCCTCCTCCTCCTCCTCCTCCTCCTCCTCTTCGCTCTTCCAAAATATTCCATCTGCGCCATCTGTTCACGTCAATTCCATAACTGAAATCATCTATCAAAGCCTCTTTTGTTCGCCTGTAATTTGCCTCTCGGGCTCCGGCTATTCCTTTCCGCTTCCGCTTCTTCTTCTTCTTCTCCTCCAAAACCCAGAATATCAATAAGAATGAAGATACGTCTTTGCATAGCGCTAAATTTGTCGGCTGTGATCGCGAACTTCAGAGGTATAGCTACTAATTTGAGACGGGTTCACGCGCTCGAAGCATTTCTTCGTCTAAGTATGTGTTTGGATATTTCTTAATTTATCCAAACTTCTGGGGTGTCTTCATTTTTTACTTTTAATTTCTGAATTATTCAGGTTTATGCTCGATAGGACCTCAAGCAGAATCGCGCGGAACATGACGTTGATCGTCTAGAATCATCGGCATTATGAATTTCTTTTCAGTTACAAAATTTAGCGCCAGTTAACCTTAATTATCATTCTCATTAGAAGGAAAAAATACAAAGTTCTTTGGTCTTTAAACATAATGGCGCTCTTATTATTATTATTATTATTATTATTATTATTATTATTATTATTATTATTATTATTATTATTATTATTATTATTATTTTATTAAAGTAATGGCTACTTCAGCAGCGTTACACTTATAGAGATTCTTCTCTATTTTCCGAATAGCGGCTTTTTCCGTGCTACTTAGACAGGCTAGTAGAGCGCCTATGGAGGTCATGATCAAATACAGAGTCAAAATTGGTGTATATATATATGAATAATACAGATAAATTATGATACCCATAGTTATCAAAGTCATTAACGATATATATATATATATATATATATATATATATATATAGATATATATATATATATATATCGTTAATGACTTTGATAACTATGGTAGCATAGTTT
>NC_061103.1:28760361-28772861 GCF_015104395.2 Macrobrachium nipponense | reverse complement strand
GATACTTTATTTCTATATTGGATTTCAATTTATGGAATCAGGTTATGCTCTAAAATTGAGTATAATTAAATTTCGTTTTTAACCTTTTCTTTGTATCATATGATAAATTTAAAATCTTAGAACTTACCTATAGTGTTTGAAAATCATTATGGTTGAGAAGTTGATTATTATATATAATATATATTATTTCTCTTGATGTCTCGGCTAATTCATTTTAGAATGATATCTTTTAGTCATTTTGTTAAATTCAATAAAAATAAAACGTTAGCTTAAAAAAATGGTCATTTTTTGCTCAGTTCCAATTGCCCGCGATGTAGTTAGTATTGTTGTTCTTGTAGACAAAAAGGTAAATAAAGGAAAATCCCTAAATATATTTTAAGAGATAAGACGATAAGAGACCAAACAAAAAAGATACTTACTACAAAAAGATCCGAGAGAGGAGAGAGAGAGAGAGAGAGAGAGAGAGAGAGAGAGAGAGAGAGAGAGAGAGAGAGAGAGAGAGAGAGAGAGAGAGAGAATTGCAGCAATATATAAAACATACAAGGCATGATTAAAAATCTTTCAGAATGTTTCTTGCTATATTTCGATAAATCGAAATATCTTCTTGTAAATATTGAAAATCAAGAAAAAAAGCGAGAGATATAGAGGAGAGTATATGAATGTGGGATTCCAGTTTGAAGAAAATGTGGCCTTACCTGGCCTTGGCAGCAGCTGTTGTGTGACGTTGTTGGTGTAGATGTTGTTTGAAATACGGAGAGAAGTGTGACGCAAGGATAGTGATGTTGTTTATAGGCTGCCTATTGACTGGTGAGGTCCTCGTAATTCCTGATGATGGAGGTGAAGAGCCCAAGGAAATGGAATTGAAGGAGAGAATTTCGGCCTTGCGAGACACCATCCAGTACCAGAGAGAGCAGCAGGTGAACTTGGACAGGATATTTTTTGAGCTGCAACAGAGGCTTGACTACAATGAAGAGATCAGGCGGCGGGCGGAAAGGAAGAAAGCACTCGTGTGATGCAGATAACTGAGGAGGTGTTGCAAGAACAGGCCTGGCAAGAAAGGGCCCACTTATTCGAAGGTGAGACGTTGTTTGTGAAGGAGAAGGATCAAGTGAAGATGGAAAAACAGCAGCTGGAAGACAAGATTGTCAAGACACAGAAGAAAGGAGCAGTTGATGGATTACACAAAGATGCCTATGTGAGAGGATAAGGGAACCGACAGTGCAATTGCCAGAGGCAAACTGGCAGGTTGAGAGGCAAGAGAAACTGCTACGACAGAAGGAAGGAAGGACCTGCAGATATAGAGTGAAGAAGCGGCGCGGATGGCGAGGCTCGTCCCAGAACGAAAAGACGCGACCGAAAAGCGCTAATCGGACAGGAAAGACGCCGAGGTCAGGTTCGAGCTCCTGCAGAAGAAAGTGGAAGACCTTAGGAAGGAAAGGTGTGGACTCCATTGTGAAGTTGAGGTTGCAAAACTGAAGAGAAAGGAGCTAGTGAGGTGCCTCCTAGAGGAAGGAAATCATGGCTTCAAGTGGCTGGATAGGAAGAGCGGTGTTCAGGGCGAACGGAACGACCAGTTGGAAGATGAGGTTGGAGAGGTGCGAGGAGCGAAGGAGAAATTGGTTTGCCAGGTGAAGAAGCTGCCTGGGAATTAGAGATGCGTGGAGAAGGAGAAGTGGAAAATGAAGGAGCAGCTGTCCATGTTCAAGGAATGGAGCGACCAAGTCTAAGCTGGCCTTGTGAAGAGGGATCAGATGTGAAAAATTTGAGGAGGATGTTTGTTGTATGGAAAGTTTTTTTTTTTTTTTTTATTGAAATCAATAAAGTTATCTAGAAAGTACGATTTTCATTTACACATGAATTTTTTTAGCAAATTTTGTTATTTGATAATAATTGAGTTTAACTGGAATTGAAAGGACTTGTTTGATAAATGCATGTGTTAGAATTGATTTTAGTTTGGAATGGATTTTAAGAGTGAAGTGCAATAGTTGATTTTATGATTGAGAAAAGTAAAGGTTTGTATTTGATGAAAGTTTTGAAGTGTACTATATGGAAGGGTTTGATGTTATGATGTAATAGTTTGTTTGTTTGTTAATGGTTGAAGGAAAGAAAGTTATCTGGAAATAAGTATAAAACGTTTTGTAAGAGCTTTATTGATTGGTGAAAGAGAAAGGAAAATGAAAGGATTGGTGGAGTGGCAGATTGGAAGCAGAGGATAGAGAGAAGATTGGGGGAGGGGCAGGAGAAGGGAACATTGAGGAAAAGATGGTGGAGTGCCAGGAGAAGCAGAGGATTAAGAGAAGATTCAGGGAGCGTCAGAAGAAGAAGCAGAGACTTCAGAGAAGATTGTGGAGTGCAAGGATAAGAAGGAGAGGATTCCGAGAAGATTCTGGCAATGCGAAGAGAAGAAGCAGAGGATTGAGAGAAGGCCCCTGGAGAATTGAAAGGAATTCAGTGCATATTCTGGTTCTAAGGTTAAGCAGAGGTGTTTACTCTCTATAGGGAGGGCTGGGCAAAGCTCGCCGCGGGGTCCCGGGAACGGGCGGGCGAGGCCCGCCTGGCGTCCCGGGAACAGGTGGGTGAGGGGCCCGCCTGGCCGTCCCGGGACGGGCGGGTCGACGGGCGGGCGAACGGAGCCTGGGTTCCCCGGGACGGGCGGCGACGGCGCAGGGTCGGACCGGGCGGGCGACGGGGCCCGCCGGCGTCCCGGGACGGGCTGGGGCGACGCCCGCCAGGCGTCCCAGGAAGGGCGGGCGACGGCCCGCAGGCTCCCGGGACGGGGCTGGGGCAACGGGCCCGCCAGGCGTCCGGGACGGGCGGGAGACGGCCCGCCAGGCGTCCCGGGAGGGCGGGCGGGCGCGGCCCACAAGGCGTCCGGGACGGGCGGGCGGACGGGCGCCAGGCGTCGGGACGGCGCGCGGACCGGCCCGCCTGGCGTCCCGGGACGGGCGGGCGACGGCCCGCCTGGCGTCCCACGGGCGCCGACGGCCCGCCTGGCGTCCCGGGGACGGGGCGGGCGACCGCCCGGCCAGGCGTCCCGGGACGGGGCGGGCGACGGGCCCGCCTGGCGTCCCGGGACGGGCGGGCGACGCCCGCCAGGCGTCCCGGGACGGGCGGCGACGGCCCCTGGCCGTCCCGGGGCGGGCGGGGGAGGCCCGCCAGGCGGTCCCGGGACGGGCGCGACGGGCCCGCCTGGCGTCCCGGGACGGGCGGGGGCCGGCCCCCGCCAGCGTCCCGGGACGGGCGGGCGACGGCCTCCTGGCGTCGGGACGGGCGGGCGACGGCCCGCCAGGCGTCCCGGGACGCGGGCGACGGCCCCGCCCTGGCGTCCGGGGTAGGGCGGGCGACGGCCCGCCTGGCGTCCCGGGACGGGGGGCGGGACCCGGCCCCCTGGCGTCCCGGGGCGGGCGGGCGACGCCCGCCAGGCGTCCCGGGAACGGGCCGGGTGACGGCCCGGCCTGGCGTCCCGGGACGGGCCGGGCGGGCGACCGCCCAGGCGTCCGGAACGGGCGGGCGACTGGCGCCTGGCGTCCCGGGACGGCGGGGGACGGCCCGCCAGGCGTCCCGGGACGGGCGGGCGACGGCCCCCTCGTCCCGGGACCGGGCGGGGGACGGCCGCAGGGCGGGTCGGGACGGGCGGGCGACCCGGCCTTCCTGGCGTTCCCGGGACGGGCGACGGCCCGCCAGGGCGTCCCGGACGGGCGGGCGACGGCCCGCCTGGCGTCCCGGGACGGGCGGGCCGACGGCCCGCCAGGCCGTCCCCGGGACGGGCGGAGCGACGGGCCCGCCTAGGCGTCCGGGACGGCGGGCGACGGCGCCCAGGCGTCCCACCGGACGGGCGACGGCCCCGCTGGCGGTCCCGGGAAGGGCGGGCGATGGCCCGCCTGGCGTCCCGGGAGGGCGGGTTGGGCGACGGCCCGCCTGGCGTCCCGGGTACGCGGGCGACGGCCCCGCCTGGCGTCCGGGACGGGCGGGCGACGGCCGCCTGGTCGCTGCGGGACGGCGGTCGACGGGCCCCGCCGGCGTCGGGCGCGGCCGACGGCCCGCCTGGCGTCCCGGGAGGGCGTGCGACGGCCCGCCTGGCGTCCCGGTGACTGGGCGTGCGACGGCCCGCCTGGCGTCCCGGGACGGGCGGGCGAGGCCCGCCATGGCCCCCCGTCCCGGGACGGGCCGGGCGGGGACCGGCCCGCCCATGGAGTCCCGATGGGCGTCCCCGGGACCGGCGTGGGGCGACTGGCCCGCCTGGCGTTCCCGGGACGGGCGGGCGACCCGGCCCGCCTGGCGTCCCGGGACGGGCGGGCCCGGGATCCCGGCTGGCGTCCCGGGACTTGGCCGGGCGGGACGGGCAGCCTGGCGTCCCGGGACGGGCGGGCGACGGCCCGCCAGGCGTTCCCGGGACGGGCGGGCGACGGCCCAATCAGAATGAATGCACAAAGTTTGAAACGAACGCGCCAAGGTAAACAATGAACGAAGTATACAAACACCATGTAAAAATAACTTCAAATGTGATTTTTAGATCGTCTGCATGATGGAAGCCTAATAAGAAATACTAATTCAAACAAATCATTTCGAGCTCCTGTGGTCTCATTATTCGTTCGTTAATAGGCTGTTACAACGAGAAAGCAATTTCCCAGAAACGAAGTCTCTTTACCTAACTTTAACTTGTGTCTTTAGTGTAAATTGTAAATTACTTTATATTACTTTGAAAATGTGCATAAAGTACAGGCAGTCGTAAGTTCAATCTAACAATAACAACAGATTTTGCAAGAATATTTTTACGAGCAATCAGCACAAGTTCATCAATAAATGGAGCAGCTAAAATTGTTGTTTTTAGTAGTTCCGGCACTAAACATCTCTACCCATCTCCATGGATTAGATAAGCCATACATGGTACTGTCGCGCACAATAGTTCGTTCCCTCTGCTGCTGAATCGGGCCCTTTCACACTATGCGATTCTAGTCGCACCAAGATACGATTGCGGTGCCGGATCTAAATGCGACACAAAATTGCGCAAATCGTACATTTGTCCGACTGCCGCAGAAAGTGACCCAATTTTTGACAAGCGCTTGCTGTCTGCTCTCAGCCTGTGGTGGTGACTACATATACAGGAAGAGAAAATTGTCTTTATTATTACATTTGAGAAAAAAGAAGAGAAAACCTAGAATTCACTCGGTACACCCTTTGAATAAACAAAGGCACTTGTACGGTGCATTGTCACAATTTTCGAGGAGCTGAAGAGAGATAATGATAAATTTTGCAATTACTTCAGAATGTCTAAAACAACCTTTGAGACTCTTGTCACATCTGCATGACCAGTCGCTAAAAGAAATACGACATTCAGAGATGATATTTCGCCAGCACAACAACTGGCAAGTTACCATCAAGTAAGAGGAAATAATATGGACCTTTCCTTGTAAATTTGCTTTTCCATATAGAAATTAAAAAGGAGAAATGAAAACAACTAGTGTTAGCTGAAACATCTCTATTTATCAAAAGTATAAACTGATATATCTATATAAAAACAAATCTTTTACTTTGATATAAAAAAATCCATATCTCTGTTTCATTAATTAATGTAAGTAAAACGTAAGTGTTAACTATAAAAACTTCTAAAAAAATCAGATATATTCGAAATCAAAAGCTTTTAGTCCTCTTTTATCAATAATCTGCGATAACCTTCTAATAATTTCAGTATCAAAACGTAAATGTAACCTTAATGAAAAAAACAGCAAATCATTTAGTAAATCATTTCTCAGTAGTTTATACTTAAGCAATCCATACCTGTAGTTCTTTCTTCATTTACGAATAACACTATTGTTATATTATTGTATGGTGTTTTTTTTTCGTTACATGGAACAAGTGGTTATTCAGCAACGGGAATAACACTATTTATATCCCTCAATGTTTTCAATACCCAATGCACCCGATCACCAGAAGCAGTGGAACTGTGGAAGTCTACTGCTGTCGCACTTATATGCAGGAAACAATAGCATAGTGTGAAGACACGTATTGAAGGCAATGGCCAACTGCAATCGCGTCTGGGTGCAGCACCGGACATGGCCAGTGGGGCCTGTCGTCTGTCATGCGATGCCGGAGGCTCCAAGGGTTACCGCAAAGTCCGCACATCACCGAGAAATTATAGCTCCGCACCGGGATGTGTAGTGTTAATTTCCACTTCCTAGCATACTTATATCGAAACTTATTCTTTTATAATCAGTTAAATCACTTCAACTAATGCAATTGCCTAATGCATATTTGCCGTTGTTTTCTCAAAATAAATAAATAAATAATAAAATAAAAACTCATTAAACATGACTAAGTTTACAATAATGTAAGTCAGCCTTCACCCTGAGATTAATTCACAAATTAATTAAATTTTACTAAACTATATGTATGTATATATATATATATATATATATATATATATATATATATATATATATATATATATATGTATATATATATAATATATATATATATATATATATATATATATATATATATATATATATATATAATTACAAACGCAAATGAAGATTGCTGGACCTAAAGAATGAATGCATTTTAAAACATCACGTTTGGGTTTACGTCATATGCTGTTGTCAAAATCAGTTCTTAATTGACAATAGCATGATCGTATTTGATATTGGCGCGTGAACACTCGAGACTAGTGAAAATGGTTAATTTTTCAAAATATTAGTACTTTCAAAATATTCATATAATTTCAATCATTTTTCATTGATGAAAAAAAAGTTTTAAAAGCATAAATATATATATGCGGACCTACAGCGCCGCATACGTGAGGAGTGCAGACCTCAGCTCTGCATTCAATGACTCCCCCTCGAATCTTCTCCGCACTTTTGGTCGTTTCCCGCACTTTGGCAACACTGGATGGTAACGTCAGTGCAGAAGTCCCGTTTTCTGTTCTGGGCATGACGTCACGGCTTACACATTTGCTCACTAGCTAAAAAAGCCGAAGACTCTGTCTCTCCTTAAGCCCCCTATTACACATATCCGGTTTTCTACGGCGCCGTCGGTCGCGACGCTAGCATATGTTCGAACCGGAGCGTGTGATAGCAAATCGGCCGTATGAACGCTCACCCACGGCCGGCCGGATGAACTTTCGCCAGTACTAAAGTTGGCCGTACGGCTGTCGTACGTCACGACTGAGGACGTAGACGTGTAATTGCTCACCGTATGTATGGTATGCAGCGTTGCCAAAATGCGGAATCTTGAAGTTATGACGGAAAAATAAATCCACGGTGCGAGCAACCATCATTTCATTTTCCGATTTTCCGTACTTACTCTGTCTGGAACGGAAAAAATTTCCGCATAGTTATCAGGCTAAACAAATATATTTTTGTTTTTATATCTTTTTATTTTTATGATATAAAATGTATGTTTCAATATCTGTTGAACTGAATTGTATTTACAACTAAAAATAACAAAATAAAGTATGAAAATGGTAACTAATTTAGAAGTTTTGGCTGATACTTGTGTTGGTTGTCGGAAACCGCAGAACTCTGGTCGGAAAATTATCCGTTTAAGACCTCTCTTGTTACACGCGAGTCTATACCATATTTGCCTTGACTTATCCCACATTATGTGTGGTTGGTACCTAATAACGTACCATTACCATTTGTTACAATTGTATTTGCTGCAGCTATTGTCTGAGTACTAATGAATCTTAATGTTATCTAATACTTTGATGCTGAAAGCGCATAGCTATTTAAAACTTGCATTTCTGTATCAAGTTAAACCCAATATGAATTAGCAGAGTCTTCCATAACCTGCCTCTGTTAAGAATATGGATTAATTTGAATATCATAGGGATCATGTATTTCTGTAATGAATTGTCCGAAATAATTTCCTTAAAATTTTAACAATAAATATAGATATTATATGTATAGAATTAGCTAACCTTTGTTAAGCTCTAATGCCCCATTCTACAGTCTAGCCATAAGATGAGGGATCGACAGAACGACATCTCTTTTATTTGATTATGAACTTGCTTTCAGGACATGAAATCCCAATAGAAAATTTGATTGGATTTGCGACACATGGAGCCAGTAACATTATGGGCCAACATAATTCATTAATTAGTAGAGTGAAGAAAGGAGCACCAGGTATCACAATTTTTAAATGCGCCTGTCACTCAATTCACCGTTGTGCCTCAAACGCAGCGAAGACACTTCCAAGAAAATGTGTACTGGAGCAATGGCGACCCCTCACCTTGTATTTCTCAAATAAGCATTTAGAAGACAGATTGCATCTTCACAATCAATATGCCTTGCAAGACTCATATTTGCTTATATATTTTCAATTTTTAGATTTTATATTGCTTTATTTTAACAATTTCAATAGGCTAGGATTTTGTACTCAGATATTTTAAGGTTTTATTATATGCCTAGTAAAGTTACTAATAGTCAGCTCAATGTTATTGACCCTAGTGATGAAACAAACTTTATTTATTCCCCTTGAATCAAGTGTTCTTAGGTGCTAATATTCACAAATCATTCCAAGAACCGAATATAGCTGCAAATGAGACAATGATTGCTGATATTGAAAGCAGGTGTCGACAGTTCCATGGAAACAGCTCTTGTTTAAATAAAGGAGAGATTTCTTTAACTCGAAATGGTGCAGTTATGCAGTACACCCATCTGTCGCAAATGGTATAAGAAATGACGCCCTTACTAAGTATTCTAACCACTGTCCAAGTTTGTCATGGAGGTCCCACTAATATATTCTGGTGATGTTCAGAAATTGATTATGAATGGAGACTAGACCTATGTGAAATCCCAGAGGATACAAAAGCATCAAATATGCGGATGCATTTTTCCTTTTATCTGCAAATGTAAAGAATGAAATGGTCAACCAGAATTCAAACTTTTGCCTACGTTTACTCTGAATATTGTTTCCCTACCCACGTCAAATGCAGATGCCGAAAGAATATTTTCGAAGATGAATTTGATAAAAACCAAAACTAGGAACAGGCTTTCCACCTCAACCAAGCAGCTTTAGCAATTGTGTCAGAAACCGTAAGAGAGGGTGGCGAAGATGATTAAGGTAACAAAGAAGCCCAGACAACATGAGAACGTGAGGAAGAACAGGAAGACATACTTTAGGATCAGTAATCAATATTTGAAAAGTTTTTGCCGTAAATATTAGCATTTTTTAGTAACTAATAATTGGGACACATTTGAAATGATATCTTTTGCCAAAGAAAATTTTATTTTTGTTACAGTATATCTATTCTGTTATATCAATCACTAATTTATTGTTATATGTTGACCTTACATTATAATGCTCCCAATATTTATTATTGTTTAGAATCTGGTAGCCTGATAGGCTATACTTAAGAATTGTTTGAAATATTTCATGCTAAAGATGTGTTATGTCTGTATCTATTTTGTTATTTCAACTGTTTTTTATCTCGTTCATATACTGTTGTATATATATATATATTATATATATATAATATATATATATATATAGATATATATATATATATGTATTTTTCTAATGTATTTTGTTAACAAAATATATATAAAAAAATATAAAATCATCTTCGTTAGAGTGATGAATGTTATGATGAAAATTACATTTATTTTCATCATGACATTTGTCAGCTCCATTTAATATGAATGGGATGCCAATTTATAGCTGTTCTAATTTTCTTTAGTTATCCATGAAATGAAAGTCAAGTTTACACAAATACCCGTTTAAAGGCCGTTTTCGTTACCACCAGTCGGAACCAGACGGAATTCATATGCGGATCCAGTGGCAACACGATGGTATGACATCAGTCTGAGGCTGCACCTGACAGTGGAAGGTCGCCACCATGGCCAAAGCTCTTCTCTTGCGCCAGTGATTTCTCGAGTGATTTCATAGAAATTTATCGAAATGAGCCATGTTTGTGGTTCATTAAATCTAAGGATATTCAAACAGAGATTACAGTTATGACATATGATATTCTCCAAATGTAATGTAGGTACACATGTACATTTATGAACCTTGGATACTCTGGAATAAAGTTTGAAACTTCTTTATTTTTTTTAATTAACCTGGTATGAATGTTTCATACTAAAACGAGAAATTATAGTTATTTGTGCAAAATAAACTTACTTCAGATATTTTGGGCCTAAACATTTGTAGATTGCTGCACATGTTTCTGGATTATTGCACTGAGAGAAGGCTGCGATATAATGTTTGTAAACTTTAGATCGCTATATGTTCTTCCTGTAGCAAGAAATCTCAAAGTGGCTGAAAGACGCTCATGTGGACTAATTGCTTCTCTCATGCAAGTGTCCTTTTTTTATTAAAGGTGATACCTGACTTAATAAGAGTTCCAAAATATGTGTCATGATCCATTCGCATGTAGTTAAACCAGTCATCTTTTTCTAGTGCTAGTTCCTTCATTAAGTTAACATGAGAGTATTTTTGTCGTTTACGCAGCCAATGTTTGGACCAAATCTTCCTTTTTCTTGTTTTCTCACCTTCAAACAGCACGCTAGAGCAATAGCAACGAGATTGTCGTCGAGAGAAGACATGTCACTCCTACCACCACAAACAGTGCCACACTCACCCACTTGCCACCGGCCGTTCAAATACGTGTAATAACTCTAGCCGTAGGCCAGCAATTTTCCTACGGCACCGTAGGCCAAGTTGGCCGTAGGAAACCGAATAAGTGTAATAGGGGCTTTAGTCTCCTATGTAGTTTTCAGTCTTGTAAGTAATAGTGTGGTGATGACTGTTAATGTCCACGGGTTCTGTATGTGACTGCCATAGTGACAGCACTATTTATAATTGTTCCAACTTCCTGAAAAAAAAAAGTAGTTCTGATGGTGACAAGGCTAGATCCAGAACTGTGTTTCAACCTCATAATCGAAAGTTATCAATTGAAAACCGGACGAATGTCATATCGAGCATACTACTCTTTCTAAATCTGAGTGATAGTACTACATTTCAGTCAGGTAAATATAACATTTTGTAGTTGGTTTACCTGTTATGACCCACTGGTATAATTATGTGGATCCTTCTATCTTTAAAGAACATAATTGGAATATAATGGAATGGATTCCTGATGAAAGGAAACAGTGTGCGACTGGTTAAGATTGGACATAGGCCTATGTGTTAGTTACGATACTGCAAAGGGAAAAATGCTAGCTGACGCAATATGAGAGCTAAAATTTAACTTGTTTTTATGTGTATGAAGTACGCCTGTTTGTTAGTAAATTTCGTGTAAGGATTTTCATTTGATGATGAGGAAAAGTTAGCTTCGTCTATGATCCGGTGATCTTAGTAAGCAGTAGGCCTAAGCCTAGTGCAACGAGGCCGTCAAGTCCAGTGCTAAATAGGTATTAATTTTCCTTTTTCTCCCCTCCGTCATATCCGCCCACATACAGATGTTCTGTTAATGCAAAGCGTCCAGACGATATCGTTTATCGAAATATTAGCCTTACGTAGGTTAATGATCAATGCCATGTTTTCCAACTATCTTGTAGAGTAGACTGTTCCCGCTGATCATAAGGACGGTATGGGAAGAGATTTTCAAAGGTTGTTTTGGACAACCGTTATGTAAGACATTTTGCTCTCTCTCTCTCTCTCTCTCTCTCTCTCTTCTGATAATTTTAAAAGAAATTAACAGATGTGCGTTAGCAATTATGCCCTAGTTTTGGATTCGTTTCGAACTAGGTTTCCTGTTGATAAAAACCATGTCCATCTGTATCACAAAACAAAATACTGTAAGAATGTTGTAGAATATTTATGAGTGAGTTCACTAGGCTCCTGTTTCTCCAAGCCTGCGTTTATGTAATAACGTTATTCACTATTATTTACATTTAGGAAGTTGCTGTTTTATTATTAATGTTGTTATTAAATTATCATTGAAAATCGAAAAGATAAGACTTAGTTATATAGTCGTTGTACTTCCATAGGTCTAGTGAATGTGCCTCCGCCCCCAGTATATTAAACTCTGTTTCTTTTTTTTTTTCCATCTGTCTATCCGCCTGTGGTGGTTTTGTATGGTAACACTGCGTCCGGGGCTTTAGATAGTCACATTCAACTTGCATTCAACAATAATAACAATATCCTATTTCGAATATTAACGGTGTAATTCGCATATTGGTAAATTATTAAAACACTTTCAGTTGCAAAATGTACACCCAAATATCCTTTTATTTACCTAAAATTTACACACAGCGCAACTATTTAAAGCCCGGAAGCAGTGTTACCATGGTGAAAACACCACAGGCCGATGGACAGATGAAAAGAAAAAAAAACAGAGTATAGTCACTGATTCATTTTAAATATTTTTTTATATTCGCTGTTTCGTGGCAACATGACTGTGCACATTTTGTAAGCAGTCTTACATTTTAGATTACATGTGTGTGTGTGCGTGTGTTTTCACAAAATTTAAGCCACGAATATAATTTAATATCAAATTAATTTCACTTTGGGAATAACTTACACCCAAAAGGTATTATAACTGAAAGTGTCTGTTG
>NC_061103.1:28717861-28755361 GCF_015104395.2 Macrobrachium nipponense | reverse complement strand
GTATATATGTATATATATATATAGTATATATATATATATATATATATATATATACCTTTGCTTAGAAAATCACTGTAGATGCACGTTACTCATAAATAAGCGAATACCACAGGAAAAATAATAGTCAGAAAATCCAGCGCTTGGATTTCTGACTATTATTTTCCTGTGGTATCGCTACTACATATACCTTTGTGTATATATATATTTACTAAATTTTTTACTTATTTCTATTCATTTTTAGTTTTTCATACACCACTTCAAAAAGTGTACTAGTGTGATGAAAAAAAAAAACGTAAAATGTACATCAATTAAAAATGAAATTTGCGAGTCAAATATAAAAAAATAAAATAAAAAAAGAAACGGAAGCCTTAGATGAAAAAAAGGGTTTTATAGCCCCTTCATTTACATACAGTTAATGAGCCACGCATGCAAGGGACACTTACCTCTTACCCACACACCCACAGATTATAACCCCTACCCCCTACCCATCCCCCCACCCCTCGCCCACAGACGAAAGAAAGAAGAGGGTACAAAAAATCTTGTAGGAGACCAGTATCTTCTCCAAAGTACTACCTAGGGGGAAATGTAATTACTCTTTTTCATAAAGTTACCCCTTCCGCGTCTATGCTAAAAAGGCTTCCATTTTTCTTGTGGGGGTCCTTTTTCCTTCACCCCCGTCGGGATTTCGTTATCTCTTTTGGTTTGGTTGTTTTTTCACCTTGTGGTTCCCAGCTATTTGTCGCTTTTATTTTTAAGTTTAATCTCCCTTCCTTTTTTTTTTTATCTTGTTTTTCGTATTTTCTTTCTGTTCCATTTCCCTCTTGCTTAGAGATTTTTTGGCCTCTTTCCCTCTAGGCTTACTATCTTTTTTCCCTTCCCTAATTTTATATATACTCGTTTTTTTCTTGTGTTTTGTTATGTATCTTCTTCTATTTTTATCTTTCGTTGCTTCCTTATGTATCATCTGGTTATTCATTCTGTCTTTTCTTTCCCCAAAGAATCTTTGTTTTTTCAAATGACCGAGTACTCTTCCCAAACGATCATATGTTAGTGTTTCATTTTGTATCTTTTGTTGGTACCTTTATCTCCTGAAGATTTTTTTCTATAGTTTCCTCTCATTGCCCACGTAAAGTTCTTTAAATGATGTTAATCCTTTTTTGTATTTTTATATCAGGGGTTATACAGGAACAAGTCATTGCAGGAGTTAAAAAAAAAACTCAAATAAAAATGGAGACATGAAGATTCAATGAAAACCTGAACGAGCACAGAATTACAGTTTTTATTCATGAGGGATTTGCTAAAACAAAGTCATTCTTTTGTATAAAACAAGGACACTCAATATGGATCATATCACCACAAAAGCCTCTCAAGTTATGTACCCGATGTTCAACACTTGAACAACAGAAATCTTATATTCTAATCTCGAGATAATTGCTTTTTGTTGGCGTCAATTCCAGTCAGTTTTATTTCCGTTTGTCCCCGTAGGTGGGGAGGTAGACGGTTAGTTCCCGCCAAGTGCACCTCCACGCGCTACGCTGTAGGCATTACTTAAGGTTTCTTCGCAATGTGCCTTTGACCTCTAGCTACAACTTCTTTCATTCCTTTTACTGTACCTCCATTCATATTCCCTTTCCTCCTGTTACACCTTTCAAACCTTTTTATTTTCAGTTTCCCTTTCAGCGCAGAATGACCTCGTAAGTCCCTTTTGGACTAAATTTTATCTGCCGTTTCATCATTCGCTTGTCGTGTAACTCATAGGTCTGCGTAGTTTTCGCAAATTCCGAACGTTAAATAATCTCCTCCCACTTCCCTGGCGAAATGAATGAGTCGAGAGTTCGCAAATGCTTATGTGAATCTTTAGCTACCTCGGGGTGATAGTAACAGAGTAAGACCTTAAGCTCATTACTGAAGGCATGATGCAACGGTCTGAAATGCAAGGTTTCAGATGTTTAGTGACTTACTCGAGTAGTTAGCAGTTTGAGGCGTAGGAGCGTTTAAGGTCTTTTTATTATTTCCTTCTTTTTATATATTTATTTCTATATTTATCCATTCGTTTTGTTTTGCCCTCCATTTGAGCATGATTTGGCTTTTGTCTTAACACTTAAAAGTTAATGGACATTTATACGCACACAGTAAGTAGTTGAACACCTATTTCGAGTTTCGAGGTTCATTCTAAATAGTGCAGAACTTCCAATTCAAAAATTGATTCCCTGTTCCTAGTTCCTGTTCGGCCGAATTTCAAAACCCAGTGCTCACTTTTGTTTATACTTTCGTAAAGAATGCGTACGTTGTTTTCACGGGTATGGTAAGCATTCATATTCGTTTACAGAGTAAGTTAGTGTACAGATTTTTATTGACGATTGCACGCAAGCTTTCCTGACGTATGCTGTGGTATTACAGTTACTGTAAATGATTTACTTGTTACTGGAATCCATTCACTAATAGTTCACCGGAGAAACCTTTATTATTAGTCATCATACAGCACTATACTCTGTTTTTTTCATCTGTCCATCCGCCTGTGGTGTTTTTGTATGGTAACACTGCGTCCCGGGCTTTAGATAGTTACGCTATGTGTAAGTTTTAGGGTAAATAAAAGGATATCTGGGTGATTATTGGAAACTGAAAGTGTTTTAATAATTTACTGTATGCGAATTACACCGTTTATATTCGAAATAGGATATTTAGTATAAATCGTAATGTAAGCTGAATGTAAACTATCTAAAGCCCGGGACGCAGTGTTACCATACAAAAAACACCACAGGCGGATGGACAGATGAAAAAAAACAACAGAGTATAGGCATGGCCACTGTCTTTCGCCTTTGAACTAAAGTAAATACTATACAGGAAGATTGGGTTCTGTTATGACTCATGTCTTCTCATGGGTAGATATCTACCTTATTCTGTCGAGGCTTCTCAGCCTCGTGGACAAATATTTCACTTGGGGGTATTTCCCCTTCGGGGGAGGGCTTACTATGATGAGTGATGACGTACTTGAAGGTCGCAGTGTATGTGGATACAAGTATTTCGAAAAGTTTGAAATCCAGTGATTTTCGCTTACTCAGGGAGTAAGCCAAACTACTTTGTTGTTGTTCTTGTTGTTCTTGTTTGGGGGGGATAGGAAAGCCCTATGGAAAAAGCTTAAAAAGGTCTGAAAAGTCTTAAAGTTACAGGAATTTAAGGATGGGATATTTTTTATTTATTTATTAAAATGAAAATGTGAAAAATAAATAATGTGCATGTTAAACAGTACAGAAAAATCATCCCATTAATAAAATATAGCGTATTTATTTTAATTTCGTTAGTGAAACAACACTATTATTTTGACCGTCGATTTTAGCATGCGCCCTGAGTAAGCTGGGGGTAGGATCACGCTTCTTAGTTAAGTAATGTCTGTGAACTTAATTTTCTGAAGTATGTATCTCTTCACCACTTCTAGTAAAAAAGCAATGATGTCCATTCACGGGAAATGAGATGTTTTTTTTTTATATATTTGCCGTCTTAGAGGCGACCACTTACATAACTTATTTCTTGATATTGGCTGGTCATATCTTCCCCTTGTCATACCAGCTGTTCATTCCCTTGGAAAGAGTTTCTACCAGGTCGTTTCCTCTTAGGAAGTTTCGATTATGATTAGGTCAGGACGAGAATTGCATTACTTTCAAAAGTGAAAATGTGTTTTGGAAAGGCATTAATATTAATGAAAAAGGACGACACAGCGTGAAGGTCCTCTGTTATGTGGCCGATTTGTTTACAGAAATCGTTCCCCCTATATATATATATATATATATATATATATATATATATATATATATATATATCTACATATATATATATGTATATATATATATATATATATATATATTATATATCTTATATATATATATATATAAACATATATATATATATGTATATATATATATATATATATATATATATATATATATATATATCATAATATATATATATATATTATATATATTCTTACGTCGTAGCTTTCGATGACGTGACCATCGGTTTGAAAAAGGTCAGTAGGAAGTCACAGACAATTCTTATTTCGGCTCGACAATCCAATTCCTCCTCCGTTCCAAGGGTCAAGGGTCTGCTGTCTCCTGTTTCCTTTTCCTTTCCGGAATCTCTTTTTTTTCTTTTTTTTAACTTCCTGCTTCCTTTTTATCACTCTTCCCCTCCACTTATCCCTCAACATCCCGCACGTCCACCCTGAAGATTATTCTTTTTTCAAGTTGGTTTCCTTTTCCTCTTGGAGAAATAAACTGACAGATCTGACGTCAGGGTTTAAGTCAACGTCGCGGATGAAGCTTAGTGTTTTAATACGCTTTCCCTTGTATGTCCTGATATACAGTTTTTTTTTTTTTTATCTTTCCCTAGTACGTCTTAATATCCAGTGTTTTTTTTTTATTTGCATCCTTCCCTAGTACGTCTTGATACTGAGTGTTTTTTTTTTATTTGCATCTTTCCCTAGTATGTCCTGATATCCAGTGTTTTTTTTTTTTTTTTTTGCATCTTTCCCTAATACGTCTTGATATCCAGTGCTTTTTCTTTTTGTATTTTTCCCTTGTACGTCCTGATACCCAGTGATTTTTTTATTTTATTTTTCCCTAGTACGTCCTGATACCCAGTGATTTTTTTTTTTTTTTTCCCTAGTACGTCCTGATACCCAGTGTTTTTTTTTTTTTTTTCCCTAGTACGTCCCTGAATACACAGTGATTTTTTTTTGTATTTTTCCCTAGTACGTCCTGATACCAGTGATTGTTTTTTTTATTTTATTTTTCCCTAGTACGTCTGATACCCAGTGATTTTTAGTTTTTTATTTTTTTCCTAGTACGCCCTGATACCAAGTGTTTTTTTTTTTGTAATTTTTTCCTAGTACGTCCTATACCCCAGTGATTTTTTTTTTATTTTTCCTAGTACGTCCTGATACCCAGTGATTTTTTTTTTTCTTTTTTCCCTAGTACGTCCTGATACCCAGTGATTTTTTTTTTATTTTTCCCTAGTACGTCCTGATACCCAGTGATTTTTTTTATTTTTCCCATAGACTTTTTTTTTTCCACATACCCAGTGACATTTTTTTATTTTTTCCCTAGTACGTCCTGATACCCAGTGAACATTTTTTTTTTAATTTTTCCCATAGTACGGCCGATACCAGTGATTTTTTTTATTTTTCTTAGAGTTCCTGATACCCATGATTTTTTTTCCCTAGTACGTCCTGAAACCACCCTTGTATTTTTTTTTAGGCATCTTACCTACAGTCCTGATATCCAGTTGGGCTTTTTTGGCATCTTTCCCCAGGACGTAATGATATCCAGTGCTTTAATACATATTTCGTTTGTACGCCCTGATAGCCATTAGTGTTTTCCAGATTGTTTTGTAAGTAACTATGTTTACAAATTGAATGTATAGCGCCTCGGTGGCGTGGTCGGTATGGTATTGGCGTGACACCTTGGTGGCCGCGAGTTCGATTCTCGGGCATTCCATTGAGGAATGAGCGATGTGTATTTCTGGTGATAGAAGTTCACTCTCGATGTGGTTCGGAAGTCACGTAAAGCTGTTGGTCCCGTTGCTGACTAACCACAGGTTCTATACAACGTAAAAACACCATACAAACAGGTATTTAAGGACAAATTGAGATAGATCGGATAAGAGTTTTGATATTACTTTGCATTTCCTCATGGATTGATCATTGTTTTCTAAGGTAATTGAAGTTGATTGAGTGGGGGGAAAAACATTGCTCCCTTTTAAGATTTCTTATTTTGGTTTAAATTTCCTTGTTTGATTTGTACGCTTTATTTTAATTTGAACTCCTTGGTTCAGTAGATTACAAGAAATCGTTTCTATCTATATAGGAAGTGCATCATTTGGTGATTTCCAACTGAACTTTTCATGTTGGTCTCTCTCTCTCTCTCTCTCTCTCTCTCTCTCTCTCTTCTCTCTCTCTCTCTATTATTGAAAACCCTGACGGAGTGCTGTTTCTAAGTTACCTGCATACTCCTTGAGAGAGATAGAGAGAGAGAGAGAGAGAGAGAGGAGAGAGATTCTCACCCTCAATAGCGTCCATTTTTTGACTGGCAAGAAGTATATTCGTTAGATGGAAACCTTTGTTGGAAGATATCATCTCCCGAGTGAAGGATTTGTTGTCATGGAAACCATCTCTTCCTAATCACCCTTTTCCTGAGGTATTCCTGCTCATGTATAGACACTTTCATTAACATACAGACTCGGATGGAGAAATCTCCCTCTTTTTCCCAGGGTTAATGAAAGGTTACATTTTGTTTACAAGTTTTTGTTGTAGTTATTCATCCTTTTATTTTGATGATCCAGGATAGTAGCTAAACTAGCGCCTTAGGTTTACTGTGAATGAAAGGGTACACTGACTAATCTGAGGAGTTTATAGTTTAGTCAGTCCCAGAAGCATTATCCAGACATATGTTAACATATTTAAAAAGTTAATTTTTCTTTTTATGGACATCCGATTTGTTATAATGTTGACTTTTAAAGCAAAGCTCTCGATTTTTATATAAACATTGTAAATAACCCTATGTGGGAACCAGCATGAGTCACCCAAAATGTCAGAAGTCTAAGAAGAAAATATATATTTTTCCAGTTTCAGAGGTAATCTGAAGCAATTAATTGTCATTTGCTCCCTTCAAAGTAGATAGGATGATAAAGTGCTTCCAGTTGGTTTGGTCAGTCTTTGTGATTTTATTATGACCGCTCAGTCCTTGGGTTGAGGTTGTTTGTTTTTCTGAGTGTGGTATAGTCATGTTTCTGGCGTTTTTGAAAAAATCAGGTTTTAGTTTGTGGAATATTTCTAGACATTTTAAAGTTATTTGCAGTATCTCTGTAATGTCCTTATTCAGTGGCCATAAATAGAAGTAAATGTGTTCATTACATAAAATAAAAGGATTCTGTGTGTGGAGTTCTCCAAATCAAAATTTCCATTAGGAAACAAAAAATATAACCCGTTCTGCGATGTCATATTTAAAAAGCGTCAATGAAATTTCAACAAGAGACTATTCTTTTCCTTTTCACCCCAGTCTCAACATTCCCAACCCTTCCCCGAATCGAGCGTCTCTCTCTCTCCTGTTTCCTCTTCCTTCCTCCGGAATTGCTTCAAACTTCCTCCTCCCATTTTTACTCCATTCCCCTTCCATCTCTCTTCCTCCCCTGCCCCTCCCTCAGACTCCCCTGCCCCATCTCCCTACCCCCACCCTCTAATAGTTGCCTCTGGTGCTCTCCGGATTCCTCTCAATTCATTTTCCATTTTCCATTTCCGTAGTAACTCGTGAGTCATTCGTTTGGCAACTTCTCTCTCTCTCTGCACCTTTTTGAATTCAGTTTTCTTTTTTTATTATTCTTCCCCTAAAAAAGGAGCGACGGGGATATCATGAGCAAGAGTTCCAGCAAAAGTTCCAGGTTCATCGTCCATCAATTCAAACGAAGGGTTTGAAACCGTCGTCCCCTTCGACACAAACTAGTATCTATAAATTTCTCCGCATTAGATGGGAAAAGGTTGTCACATTGTTGACGCAGGAAGTAAACGCTTATTTGGTAATGGTTTCCATAGGAAGTCGGTGTTTATTTATCTGCTAACTGGCGTTGAAGTTATGTATGTATAAAGGCAGCTGCGGATGGGGAGACTTCTTCACGGGTTTAGTGTTTCTGGATTTATAAGAATCCTGTGTAGCCATGGATTTGCATTTTTCATCTGAGGGATTAGAGAGATGGCTAGCTGAGGAAGAAGATGCCATAAGGTGCCATATATTTAATCATATGTTGATTTTGACATTTTATTTCGTTTCTCGCGACAATTTCGTTCTAGTTTTAGATTTAAAAAAATTGTAAAACCAAAAATAATTTTTCTCATTTTTTATGCACGAGGCCAATACTGATTCTTGTCTAGATTTTATAGTAACGTTTTAGTTGAGGAAGATGATTGTGGTCGAGTAATTTTCACTATTTTATATTTTCCCCTTTTAAGGTTCCATGTATTGAGTCTTATATTAACTTTGAATTTTTATCTTGTCACATGAGAATTTCATACTAGTTCTAGAGATGAAGAAATAAAAAAAAACGTTTTCTCATATTTTGAAGTATAAGACCAATGCTGATGTTCGTGTTAGTTTTATATTAAGTGCTCTCTCTCTCTCTCTCTCTCTCTCTCTCTCTCTCTCTCTCTCTCTCTCTCTCTCTCTCTGCAACCGGGTTCTTATCTGTTAGCAATTCCTCTGCTGGGCAGACGCACGGACAGTAAAGTTAAATAAAGTTTTATCATTAGCGTTATTTCTGCCGGGAAGTTGATCCCGTTTTTACCCCCAAAAGTCGCACTGGTTCATTCTAATTGAAATCTTCCTCTCGGAAATAGTCTCTTACTGGGTACGAAGTCCAGACGACAACGATGATACAAAAAGATTACATTTTTAAAGGAAGGTGTCGCTGATAACTGTTTATCTCGAAGTCGAGGATATTGGTGTAAAGTTGATTGGAGTGCCTCGTAGGTGGTTATTGCCATCAGTACGCCTCGCGCAGCGTACCGTATGCATTACATAGTGTTCTTTGCAGCGTCCCTTCGGCCGCTAGCTGCAACCCCTCTCGTTTCTTTCACTGTACCTCTGTTCATATTCTCTTTCTTCCATCTTATTTCCTCCCTCTCCTGAATATTGTGTAACTCCGAGGTTTTCCTCCTGTTACAGCTTTCAAAACCTCTTACTTTCCCTTTCCGCGCTGAATGACCTCAAGGGTACCAGCGCTTGGCCTTTGACCTAAAGTTTATATTCCATCCGTTGATTAAAACGAACTATCTTTTTTATTTTTATGTCCGTGGAGTTTTTTTATAATCATTAGAATACTTTTCTCAGTATTTACCCGGTCGTTGGCTCATTTGGCTCCAGAATGGCATCCAGTGTTTTAACGAAAACTGGTGGGCATGTTTGCCCTTTCTTTGTAGAATAAATGAGTTTTGTATAAAAAAAAAAAAGGTTGGTCTACAGTTCGTTCATTTTTTTGTTTTTTTTTTCTCCTAAAAGTTTTTTCAGTGTTGGGCATCTTTGGTATTTATTTCAAATGCAAAAGAATTATGTTTCAATCATGACGCTAATGAAAGTAAGATTAATCGTGTTAAGAAAAGAAATACTGAGATATTTGACAAAGTTTTGCAAAATCACTGAAATGGGTTTATTGTATTGTCTTGTTTGATTATTGTAATGTATGCTTGCCTTAAAGTTTATTGCGTATCTGCAGGATGTTTAGTATAGAACAAGAGTGAGTAAAAAAATGAAGGGTTAATGTAAATGTTATGAAGCCAAGTGAAAGTTAAGATGTATAGAAGTGTTTGTATGTTATATGAGGAGGAAGAACGATTAGAATTGTGAGCGATGTAGTTTTAACTTTAGGTGTGAAATTGAGTCATCGGTGATATGCTGGTGAATTAGGAAACTTAGATTTTTCATCTCATATAAAAAATTTTGGAGAACCTGTTACAGTTTCTGTATTGCATGAATCCTATCTTCAAACTCCATGGAAGTGTTTATAGAAGATAAATTGCATTAATGAAGTAATGTTGAACCAATGCACCCCTAAAAGATGTTTATTAAAGTGAAAGTTGAGATGTATAAGTGTTTGTATGTTATGTGAGGAGGAAGAACGATTAGAATTGTGAGCGATGTAATTTTAACTTTAGGTGTGAATTTGAGTCATCGGTGATATGCTGGTAAATTTGCATTAATGAAATGATGTTGAATCAGTTCACCTTTATGGAAATGAAGTATGTAGTATATTTAGAGTGGATATAATCAAGGTTTGGTCAAGTGGAGAGAGTTTATAACTATATTTCTGTAAAAATATTTTATATTTCTGCAATTTTAGGAGTGAGGAGGCAATGAAAACCCAGAAAGACCTAGAAAGTCCTGTATAAATGGAGTGTACAGGCAACAGGTACGTTACGTAGGCTGTTCTATGAATAGAAAGATATAGTAGGCTTGTAAGAAATTGATACGATCCGTGATTTGATGTGACTTATATTTAGGTGGGGGATGGAATCCTCAAGGGTTATGGTCCCCCTTCGCTACAAATTGGAAATTTCGATTTAAGAGGATTGTCTTCTCATCCCGTTGACATGGTGATAGGCGGCGATTGATTCTCCTTCGTGGGTAGCTTGTATAACAAGTCAGGGCATGAAAACTACAATTACTTGCGTGGGTCTCCCTCTCTCTCTCTCTCTCTTACACTTGAAGGACTTTCAGTGTTAGATTTCGAGGACTATTCTTTGATAACAATTTCCCTCTCTCTCTCTCTCTCTCTCTCTCTCTCTCTCACTTGAAGGACTTTCAGCGTCAGATTTCGAAGACTTTTATTCTTTTTTGACAATTACTTTCTCTCTCTCTCTCTCTCTCTATCTCTCTCTCCTCTCTCTCTCAAGTAATTTTCAGTGTAGGATTTCTAGGCTTTTTTTTTTTAATGCAGTGGTAAACTGATACTTCAAGGTAACCACAATAATGTAGATTAATAGCTTACCAAATGTCTCAATTAGTGGGAATAAGTGAGATAATTACTGTTCACTAGCCTGGAAACACAAATGTAATAATAGATGCAAACTAAAACGCTCTTACATACATTCAGAATTGTTTTGACAAAAAACAAATAACAAGGAAAAAGCCAAACTGACTGTTATCCAGAAAAGTAAATGATAAATAGAATGATCACCGAATCTGAGGTATTACGGCAAACTTAGTGAAGATCACACCGAGAGACAAATAAACCATTAATTGTTTTTCGAAAGCGAAATGTTGCCAGGCGTAGGCAATAATGTCTCGATGTTTGTTTTTTTCTTTTCATTGGATTTCTCTCTCCGTCCATATTTGCTTGCATTCGTTTTTGCAAGGGAAATCGTTAGTGCGCATTGGACAGCAATTTGTTATTTGTTTCCTACAACAGAAAACTTTTGAGATGGCTTTGTCTGTCTGTCTGCACTTTTTCTGTCCGCCCCCAGATCTTAAAATCTAATGAGTCTAGAGGGCTGCAAATTGCTATGTTGACTATCTACCCTCCGATCATCAGGCATATCAAATTGCAGCCCTCTAGCCTCAGTAGTATTTTTTTTTATTTCAGGTTAAAGATACCCATTGTCGTGCGTCCCGAACGGCAACACAGGCCACCACTGCCTGCTGAGAGTTTCGGTGCTTTTTTTACTTGATAAACACAATTTTTTTCCGTTTTGATTTCATCTTAAGTTATTCCATTTTAAAAGTTTAATATGTGATTAACGATTTCAGCATTTATGTCAACATTTCCAGAATATTTTAGTGACATACATAAATAGAAACCATCTTTAAATACTTGGTAACTTTTACTTTAATTTCATGATATCGTTATTTTGGTTGACATGATGTATTAATAGCATCAGTGCATATACAATTCTTTTGTGACCATTGTATTGCTTGTGTATACATTGGAACACGGTGTAATAATGTTCATGTATACAAGCATGTATACAACTGACCTGACTCGCCGTTGACAGCTATGAGGCAATCTGACAGGTCATTTGTGAAATACCACTACGTGTTTTACGTCGTTTGCATTGAATGTTGGTCTGTCAGGTTAGAATACAACACAGAATGGCGATATTATCAACTTACTTCGCAACACTTATGAATAGATAGTCGTTGGCATTGCGGAATCCTTAACAAAGAATAAATTGTTGTTGAATGTGCAACTCGTGATATTTATGGTAAAATATTACGGACGATATTGTAGCGCACGAACAAAGAAATGAATTGAAAGGAATACGACGGAAATTGAGCGAGCTCATCCGCAAGTACGATACAATTCGCTTTCGAAAAACGAGATGACCTCTATTGTCACCTGGAGTATTCTTGACTGCTTTTGTTGACGTATTGCAGAATGAATGCGCAATTTTCGTCCATTTTTGCCCAAATAAGCAAAGTCAGCTGTGCTATTAAGAGAATTACTGTCATCTTGAAACTGTCTTTCCAACTACCAATGAAGATAAGTTGTAATAAGTTTTTAATAAATAATCAATACTGGGCCTCAATATACCCTTTCTCAGTGATTTTGTTACTTACGTACATTGTAAAAGAAAAAAAACTTTATAGTATCTTAAAGTGAGTTAACTTTGGATTGTCTTCGGCACCCAGAGAATATCATGTTGTGAGACAAGAGTATGAATTATTATTCAGAAGTATCAGAAAACTAGTGGTTTCAGAATAAATGGATGAGTCAGTGCAAGATACAAATATATAAGAAGGACATATTCCGTTTCAGTCTCCTGCCACATTGAATATTATGTTTAATTACATTTGAAAGGATCGTCCGCACTCCCATACGTATATGTGAACATGATAGTCTACCTGGTAACACTCTCTGAGAGAGAGAGAGAGAGAGAGAGAGAGAGAGAGAGAGAATTATCGGTAACACGCAGTTGTAGTCGTCAGGCCCTGTCATGTTGTACAAGTTATACATGGGCGAAGTCCCGGTGTCATTGGGCTGAAACAAAAAGCTTCTTAGGACTAAAATTCCAATTTGTCACGAAGGGATAATAGGCTCTTGCGAATCACGTACTCTATCGAAATGCATTTGATAGGGTGCAGCCATTTTTTTTTTCAAGGACGTGTAAACTAGATTTGAACTATTATGATCAATTGGGGATGAGAAAAGCGATCTCTTATCTGTTTTATTTTATATATAAGAGTAATATATATATATATATATATATCTATATATATATATAGATATATATTATATAATATATATATATATATATCTATATATATCTATATATCTATATATACTATATATATCTATATCTATATAATATATATATAATATAATATAATATATATATATATATTATATATAATAATATATATATATATATAATAAATAATAATATATATCTATATAATATATATATATATATATATCTATATATCTATATATATATATATGATAATATATATCTATATTATTTATCTATCTATCTATCATCTCTATATATATATATATATATATATATTATATATGTGTGTGTGTGTGTGTGTGTGTGTGTGTGTGTGTGTCTATTTATGCATAACTGAATCACGAGGGTGAGGAACGTGATTAATGCATAAATAAAGGTATAAGCCACGAAGGAAAGATAAACAATCGAGTAGCTGCAAGATCTTTCATTTAGACCCTTGTATTTGTAACATGTTTAGGAATGACCTCGAAGATATAATTACAGACTTAAATACAAATTAGTTGCCGTATAGATATTTTCTTTGTATATGTATGTTTAATATGTTTTATGAATAAGGTTTTGTTTACCAAGATATGAATGTGGTCAGCTGCCGCCCCATATAATCCTTTAATTGTCGTGTCCCTGTGTCTGAGCAGTTGGACTAAAATTGTACAAATGTTTATGCTTGTTTGGAAAGGTTACTCATTCTCCAGTGTGGTTGGATTCTACGTACTAATCTCCTTATAATCCCTATCTGTCACTTATATGACCTTTTCTTGTACTGTCAGTTTCTCATGTAAGTCAGTTTGTCTGCTAAGTAAAGGATGGTTGAGTCGAAAGATCTTGCAGCTACTCAGTGTTTATCTTTCCTTCGTGGCTTATACCTTTATATATATAATATATATATATATATATATATATATATATATATATATATATATATATAGATAATATATAATATATTATATATATATATATATATATATATATATATATATATATATTAAACGACTTTTTAGAACCAAATGACACTCGTTTAAACAAATTAAATAAATAGGCAACTCCACCTACCTCATTCGTTGCAAATCGTTCTAGCATGACCTAAAAATGCAAACTGGGCTGATGAATCCCTGTAGATACAAAAATATACTTTTTATTTCTCAAATTAGCTAACATTAAATGGAACAGAATGAATACATAAAGTGTAATTAAAAGGATAAAGTCTGACCCCCCAAATAAACCATAAATTGTCATTTTCCTCTCCTGAACTAGGTTTAAGTAAACACTTCCCCTAAAAATCTCACTGTCTGATTAACCACGCCATTAAAATGGTCATTAAAGTCTCTTGAGAACCCATTCTCTTATATGGTGCCATGAACCCATCTGAAATAAAGACATATTTATTACACCACTCCAACATGTGGAAGTTACTTAAAATGAATGTGTTCACACTACACTTCTCTTTCTCTTTTCACTTCAAAGGGTAACTTTTCCAAAGTCTCGTATTACTCTACTTTGTGATGGGTGTTCTCGAATCTCCTCCAGGTGTGTTCTGCATAATGACACAAGCAATCAAAGAGTGTCTTCTCTTCTTTGCATCATCTATCACTAAGGCCCATACACCACATGCTATGAACACACACACACGGACACGCCTTGCGAGTACCTAGCAACGCCGGCCAGCCGCATGAACCCAATCATATGATATCTGAGGTGTTGTCAACCTCATGTCGCATAGGTCACCATTCCTGGCTGTTTTTCATTTCAGCATTCTTCGAGGAGCCAAGCGCTTATCACTAAGCACCTCTGAGATTAACAGTTTGACTACCACACCTTCTTTTAAGATGGCTCAGCCACCTATGTCTTTTGTGCACTCCCGTTGCACACCACATCAGCAACTAGTATATACGGATTCATAATGTTTTAATTTGCCACATGATTTAGAGCTACTTCTGTTGCTGGAACCCTTTTGCTTCGTCGCGGTTTGCACAGAGTTTATCCTCCTAAATGCACATATTGTGGATGGAAAATCAAAATAAAAGCTAAAACCCAAATCCGACAAATCGCAATCACGGAAATTGTGTAGCGTTCGTCAAAGAAGCAATTTCATCCTCGTAATTATCCTCCAACAGTGAGACCGTAACCGTCTCCAAGATAGGTGAACTTGAACATCCTTGTGGTTCCATGTAAGTGTTTCATGAGCATGTGAACCATCTCGAAACAATTCAGCATGCGCCATTATTCAGCGTCGGTGACCCCTGTAAGTGTATCCAACAGCTCCTGTCGCTGAACTGTAGATTCAATGTCTTCCAATGAAGGCATCGTAACCACCACCTCATTGTCAAGGAAATATCCCGTGACTTCCATGCAAGTGCATCTCGCACTCGCCTCGTAGAAGATTGTAGACTCCTGATTTGTTCTAGAACATATCCTGAGACGATCCACTGACAACATCTCGTCCATTGCAAAGGCGATACATAACATTGCCGCTCGTGTGTAGATTCAATCTCTGGTACTGTAGAACCAAGCTGTTTCCGTCGCATGAAGTTGGGAATTCTCTAAAGTCATCGTGTGTCCGTATTTGAAAAGTCTACATGATCATAGAACAACTAAAGTCTTGCTTTACCACACGAATCTGTCATTAACTAAAATACTCAATCTCATAGTCTGTTCTTAAAAATTCCTCACTAAAACAGAATATGATCTTTACCAACTGAATCCTCACACGTAATCCTATATCTGACAAATATACTATCAAAACCCCCATAATGTCTATAGCAAAACCCCTGTACTGTTTATATAGTTAACCTTCATGAAATATAATGCCAAACCCCAAATTTACCCCTTCTACTGAACACATATACCCAATAAATTTCTAACCTCCTGTCTATAATAGACATGCTATGTACAGCTTTAACCCTGATTAAAAATATCCCTTGTAGGAAAACAAAATAATAATTGAACTTTTCCCATTACAAAATGTACACAGAGAGAAAAAAAACATATATATAATCCAGCGCTTTTCCACATAAACGCAGTGTGTATCGTTACGGAATTTGCTGCCGCAACATATCCCATTGACCGGAATTGACCTCTTACATTCATCCCCATGGAATGTCATAATCGACATCCCTGAAAACAGTGCAAATCTCCGAGTAATCAACTCCGAAAGGAAAAATCAGCAACCGGTCTCATCACAGCATTATCAGCATTAATTCACCTGTGAATACCTCATGTGCTCAAATCGCACTATAGACTTGTCTAGTCAGACTTGCAACCTCTGAAATTGTTATTCCTCCAAATGGCCCTAAAATTCTTTACTGATACTATATAACCATATCCCACAAATTATCCCTAAGACATCCACAAAAGGAGGAACCCAAAAATTGTCCTTGTCGGGATATATTATTCCAGAAAACCACAATGCAACCATTATATATACCGCCACCCAAATATTAAACCAACTGGGCAAGTCAATGATCAAAATACAACCTATTCACAGGGAACCCATAAAACCCAAAAGGACACAAAACCCATCTCTTGGCTCGTAAAACCACAGATCACTGCCAAAAAATATTAAAAAAAAAAAAAAAAAAAAAACAAAAAAAAAAAAAAAAAAAAAAAATTCAGCCCCCAAAAATCCACCACCCAAAAAACCACAAAAATTCAGCCCCAATAAAACCATACACACAGAACCACCACGGGCTTGTCATAATATTTCTCGGCTTAACAGAAATTTGCCATATTTTCCAACCCGATTTTCCACATGAAATAATTACCTCTGATTCTTACGCCAAAAAGCCGCAGTTTGCGCATAATAAAAAAAATAGTAGAAGAAATGAAAGAGAAAAAACAACATTAAACACATTTCACCATCAATTTGCGAAAACCAGAAAAAAAATGCAATTGTGCGACATTATATTAGTTACCAGAACGAACTCTTTTCAGTTTTAATACATGGGTTAATTTCGACCGACCTGTTTTTTCCTCTAAGACTTCAAATCTGTTTCCAGTCTTTTCCTCAACGACTCTAAAAGGACCTTCAAATTTCGGACCCAAGTTGCAATTTAGTCAATTTGCTCACGTTGATTTTCAGAAAATACCTTCGTCTCCAACATTGATTTTAAGGATCAGATGTTCTACTATTACTTCTTCCTACCATTTCTCGGGTTGTGGCCTCGAGATTACAGCTGAGACAAGCACTTCTCTCTCTTGCTGTAAATATTAATGCTTTGATTGTTATCTTCCCCATGATGAGGTATAGTTAACAGATCGAATGTGCCTCGTGCTGGGCAACCAAACAAAGATTCAAATGGAGACATTTTAATGGAATCACTAACCATAGTGCTAATATTATGTCTAACAACATCAATATATCTCTCCCAGTTTTTATCATTACCACCTACAGTCTTCCAGATAGCTTCGAGCACCTTTCCTGTTTGCTCATTCACATAACCCATTAGCTTCAGGTCTGTATGGAATAATTGTTACTTTCTGTATCCCCATGACTTCCACGAAACATTCTAAAGTTTTGTTTACAAATTCTCTGCCATTGTCAGTCAGTAAAACCTTGGGTGAGCCATATCTACAAATGATACCATTGGAAAATGCTATAGCTACTTCTTCAGCTGTTTTATGCTTAAGTGGAAAAAAAATTTCTACTATCCTCGTAAGTTCATCTATTGCTTCTACCAAGTACTTATTCGCATATCTAGACTCACAAAAATTTCCCAGGATATCCATATGTATTCTCTGAAAAGGTCTACTTGGTATCGGATATGACCCTAATTTGCAGGAAGTTATCCTTGCAGGTTTGCGAGCATTGCATACTGTACAGTTTTTCACAAAATTTTCCAACATCTTTCCCCATGTTTTTCCAAATCATATTTAGCATACACCTTATTATACGTTTTTTCTATCCCAAGTATAGACTACCGAACCTGCAATGTACTATATCCAAAACCACTGGAATTAGGACTTTTGGAATTATGATCTGTGTCGTGTCTCCTTTACTTTCACTAGTTCTCAATTTATATTTAATTTTCCTGACCAATAGATTACCTTCTACTCTAAACTCGAAAAAGGTAACTTATAACGTTTCCTGACTAATTCTAATTCCCCTCTAAGAAACGCCTTGCGTCTCGCCAAAATTTCATCTTCATCCTGCCTTTGCTCTATGAGACCCATATCCCATTGTATAGAATTGCTGGTGACTAGGGCAACTTGAAATCCTTCCATGTCATAAAAACTTCTACTAAGGGCATCCGCTACTACATTTAATTTGCCTTCTATATTTAAGATTTGCATTGAAGTCTCTGATAGTTAGAAACCATCGAGCTCCTTTTAGGCAACAAATCGGGCTTATTAAAAAGATCCAATAATGGCTTGTGGTCTGTAAGGACTTCTACTTGATTCCTCATCAGTAGCATTTTAAAATGAACCAAACTTGATACTATTGCAAAGGCTTCTTTATCTATGGTAGCCATTGATTTCTCATTGCTGCCCTTTGTCCTAAAACTTCCTGCTATAAAACCGCTCTGGGATTGAATTTCCCATCAAACTTGCATAAGGCAAGCACCTATACCCTCCTGACTGCATCAGTTACTACTGTGAATGGTTTGCTGAAATCTGGAAACTTCAGAGCTGGGGGATTCATTAACAAGTCCTTAAGTTTTTTAAAACTCACTCTGGGGTTTCCCCACTGAATTGAACGTCTTCTCATAACCCCTTCCTTGGATTTGACATGGCCTAAATATGTGATTTGCCTTTTCAAGAACAAACACTTAGCTAGCTTAATTTTCAACCCTGCTAATCTAAGCCTCCTAAGTACGAAGTTCCTAAGTTCTGTTATCCACACCTAACTGACCGTTCATGTATTAATCTCTGGGGAAGTGACTTTCCTGTAAATCCGATGTAAGATTGGTCACAGTCCAGGCATGGGATTTCGTAAACGCCTGTGTCCTTGGGGGATGTCTTGTGTTGGACGTTTAATCAGGGATTTGGCTAAGGTGTCTGGGTAAGTAATGCAAAAGGGTTTAGATTTTCCGGGAGTGATCTAATTGCTTACCTGTGGATGGCCCTTTTGGTTTAAATACCACTTTTTCTGTAACTTTCCTCATTCATCTACCTGAAGAGGGAGACAGCAGTCTCTGAAATATAGTATTTATCTCTCTATATTTTGGTGTTTTTTTATGGGTTCCTTTTATTAGATGGAATTCTGTTGTAACAGAACATTTCTACCAGTCATATATATATATATATATATATATATATATATATATATATATATATATATATATATATATATATATATATGTATGAGTCAGTCTGATCACATCAGAGTGATTCATTATACGCATAACCTACAAATATCCTTTAGTATCTAATTCTCTCTACCTCAGAATTAATATATTTTCATATATGTTAACTGAAGGGGAATTTTTTATTGATAAAAATTTCGTCAGCTCCCGGGCGCAAAACTAGGAACTAAAAAAATCAGGACATACAGTGAAGCGCCTTTAACCACTCAGCTACCAGTTGGCACATATGAAAATATATTAATTCTGAGGTAGAGCGAATTAGATATTAAAGGATATTTGTAGCTTAATGCACACACACACACACACACACACACACACACACATATATATATATATATATATATATATATATATATATATATATGAATAACTTGATCACGAAGTATATAAAACGTGATGCTATGTATAAATAAAGGTTTTTGCCACGAAGGAAAAAATGAAAAAGCGAGATAGCCAAGTACTTTCGGTCCGTTTTCGGACCCTTTACTGAGGGAAAGTACTTGCTATCTCGCTTTTTTTCATTTTTTTCCTTCCTGGCAAAAAACCTTTATATATATAAAAAAATAAAAAAATATATACTATATATATATCGATAGATCATCTATATATATATATACATAACATATATATATATATATATAATATATATATATAGATATATATATATATAGTCATTGTTAGTTATTAAAGTCAAATAAACATAATAAATAAATATTTATTACATTGCAGTGACTTCATCACAATGCATTCATCAAATGACTGTAGTCTTTATTTCCGCTAGTTTCTGTTTTTTAATTTGAGTTGATTCCTCTCAGAGTGCGGGATGAGTAAGGTAATTAACCTCCATCCAGTGCCTCGCCTTGAAAAATTGAAATCATTTCCTATTCGTTTTGTATATGATTCAGAAAAGGATCTGCAAAGAATAATTACAACAAACAAAGTGGGTCAGTATTTTTTATTTTTACGTTTGTTAAAAATGGCAATCGTCTTTGACTTTATGATGTGTAAGTCTTTATTTTTTGTTTTTTATATGTAATTCATAAAAGTATCTGCAAACAGTAATTGTTACAAACGAGAGAGCCTGGTATTTTTTTCCCGTTGGTTAAAAATGCCAATCATTTTTTACTTTGTAGTATATAATTCTTATTTCCTTTTTATTTTTATACATATAATTCGTAAAATGATCTGCAAAACAATAATTGTTACAAAGAGAGGCCAGTATTATTTTTTTGCGTTTGTAAGAAATGCTAATGTCTTAGACTTTATAATATCTGATTCTTTATTTTAGGTCTATTTTTTATATATAATTCATAAAATGACTTGCAAACCAATAATAGTTTTTTATGTGTGTTTAAAATGTCAGTCGTCTTTGACATTAATACATATAATGCTTCATTTTCTGTTTATTTTTAAAATATATAATCATAAAATGATCTTCAAAAACAATAATTGATACAAACAAAGAGAGCCAGTGTTTTTTTACGTTTGTTTAAAATGTCAATCGTCTTTGAATTTGTAATATGTAATTCTTCATTGTCCATATAATTCATAAAGTGATCTACAAAACAATAACTATAACAAACAAAAAGAGCCAGTATTAAAATTGACCTCATTTAAGAGTCTTCAACAGGATGGGCAGTTCATAACTAATGGACAACATAAAACCATTATTTTGTCATCTATCTCTCTTATTTCCCCTTCGCCATTGCAGTTTTAATAAACTACTGAGATCACGATATCATCAGGTATTCTCTGCCCGTGGAAACAAAACTTGCCCTTCAATTTTACTTAAGTCGCCCTTTTTCGGACAAGGCGACACGACAGTAAATGTTAGTTTTTATTTTTTATTTTGTTATTTTTTTGTTTATTCGCTATTGACTTTTCAAAGAGTATGGAACTGAGAGTAGGCTGGTCTAAATGTGTGAATCTTGTTCCAATTTAGAACTTTTATTTATATATATATATATATATATATATATATATATAATATATCTATATATATATATATATATATACATTTACATACACACATACACACACAACGCATATATATATATATATATATATATATATATATATATATATATATATATATATATCTATATATATATATGTGTGTGTGTGTGTGTGTGTGTGTATGTAAATGTATATATAATATATATATATATATATATATATATATATATACTATATATATATATATATATATATATATATATATATATATATATATATATATATATGTATGTATGTATGCATATTATATAATACTATATATATATATATATATATATATATAGTTTTAGTTTTGGTTATGTGGTGGCCCTTCGACTTTCTTAAAATTCTACGTGTTGTGTATTTTGGAAAATCCAGACCCTTTCACTCATTTTACTGTACCTCCGTTCATATTCTGGTTTTCTTCATCTCAATTTCCATCCTCTCCTAACAATTGATTCGTAGCCGAGCTGCGAGGTTTTTCCTCCTGTTACGTCCTTTCACCCTTTATACTGCCAGGTTCCATTTCAGCGCTGAGTGACCTCATAGGTCCCAACGCTTGGTCTGGCGCCTACATTCTGTTTTCTGTTCTATATCAAAGAGCCACAATTATATTAATAAACTGTATTGATTATATTATTTACGTAGAGACTGCGGAGGAACACCGTTCGGTTATTGGAATTATTTAGCTTTATAAATATTGCAGTTTACTCATATGATTGTCGATTTCCAATACACAGCAATTTAATCACGACATTGTGATATTTTAGTATTTTACGTATTGGTAAAAGAGGAACCAGAATTGGAATGAGTTATTATATTAATCAGAATTGATTCATTTATCAGTCGTAGAGGGAATTAAGGTAGGAACGTTTCCTGCTAGGAAAAGTGTCTGCCTGAGATGTTTTAGTGAAGAGATTTTTTATGGTCTTATATACATATATATATATATATATATCTAATATTATATATATATATATATATATATATATATATAGATATATATATATATATATATATATATATATATATATAATGATAATAATAAAAGGAGACCATAGAAATGTCAAAATATAGAAAGTAATATATATATATATATATATTATATATATATATATATAATATATATATATATATATATATATGGGTGTGTGTGTGTGTATTTTACATGATAATTCAATAATCATTCTAATCTATTCACTAAAACATCTTAGTCAGACACATTTCCAGCAGGAAACGTTCCTACCTTAATTCCCTCTACGACTGATAAATATCAAATCCATTTTGATTAAATATGAAACCCATTCGAATTCTGGCTCCTCATTTACCAATACGTAAAATACTAAAATATTCATAATGTCGTGATTAAATTGCTGTGTATTGGAAATCGACAACTGATATGAGTAATCTGCAATATTTATAAAGCTCAAAAATACAAAGGATACAAACTAATTTTTATGGAAAATATAATTCGCATTAGGATCAACATAAGACAAGGAAAGCTCTCAGTTGCATGAGGTTTAACTGCATTGATTTTTAATGCAAAAATCTTCACGCCAGAACAGTTCCATATTCTGTAATCATCCTCTTAAAGAGCTATGAACCAACAGGAATACACGTACACACATACACACACACACACACACACACATATATATATTATATATATTATATATTTATATATTAATATATATATATATATATAAGATATATATATATATATATATATGTTATATAAGATATTATATATATATATTTATATATATATATTATCTATATATATTATAGTATATAAATATATATTATTATTATATATATATATATATATACATATATATGTGTGTGAGTGTGTGTATTTATATTTTATATATATATATAGTACGAGTTTATGTATGTGTAGACATATATATGTCTATATATATACATACATACATACATACATATGCATGTATATGTTTCTCTACGAAACCAATGGTGGTTGCAATTGTTCTTAAAAATTAAATACTCGCCAATGCCTCAATTTGCATTTAAGAAATGTAGCTCACTCTTGCTAAACTTGTCAATTCTTCCAGTGGTTTCCGCTGACGCGAGTGTAAGGACAACCGTTGATGTTGTTACCCTTAAACTTTCTTCAGAGAGAGAGAGAGAGAGAGAGAGAGAGAGAGAGAGAGGAGAGAGCATCTTCCTATATCCTTGTGATGGCTGTAACGTCAGGCGATTTGTGATTAGAAGATTTATAGAATGAGGCCAATTGTCTCGATGTCCAGATTGTACAGATGGTGGAGTTGGGCCCCGGTACTAGAGACCATTAGATTTGGGATCAATGTTCGCTCAACGGATGGCTCTGTTCTGACTGTGATTGTTTGGCCAGGTTATAATTAAAGGAAGTCTTTTTTTTCTCTCTCTCTCTCTCTCTCTCTCTCCCCTTGTATACTCTTATGAACAGAAACTTACTGTGGTTTATGCTTGGTAGCTTAGAATTCTGAAGTTTATTTGGCGTGACAGAAATAGGTCGTTCTACGATCAGTCGGTGATTGTTTGGCCAGGTTATAATTAAAGGAAGTTCTTTCTCGCTTTTTTTCTCTCTCTCTCTCTCCTTGTATATGCTCTTTTGAACAGAAACATACTGAGATTATGCTAGTAGCTTAGACTTCTGAAGTTCATTTGGCGTGACAGAAAATCTACGGTCAAACTGTGATTGTTTGCCAGTTTATAATTAAAGGGATGTTTTTTTCTTTTGCCTATTATAGGCTCTCTTGAACAGAAACTTGCTCTGGTTATGCTTGGTAGCTTATAATTCTGAAGTTGAATTTTGTGAGATAGAATAAAACAGTTTTAGGTTGGGATGCAGTACAATATGTTTGCTTGATCGTAGGCTATCATTTCCTTAACTATGCTTGGATAATGTCTTAGCTGATCTTTTCACTGGGTCTATATCTTGATCAGTTGGTGCAGCGCAGTTCGAGGTTGAAACCAACATTCTTTGGAAGCTTGAATTTCAAGAACCAAAGGTATGATGAGTAACTGTAAGGGGAAGAAATACGGGAGAGATCATGACAGAAGAGATATTCAACGGGACATCTTACTGATGCCGAAGTATACCAAGTGTAGACATGTGAAACGTAGCGTTACATAATGTATACATCGAACTTCCTCCCTGGTGACGAAATCGGGAACCCTTTGGAGATTGGACGTGATCCACGTCTTACCATATAAAGTCAGGCTCGTCTGACGAATTTCGAGTGACAAAAAGTCGCATTACTTTCACTTCCTGTTTCCCGTTTTCTCCATCGACTGGAGTTTTCAGTACCTTGATCAGTGCTCCTTGGAGAGTGTCTAGGTTGTCTTTGAAGTGAATAGTTTTGAGAAAAGGGAGGTCTGGGTAGCACGGATTGAGGTGCTCTGCTGTAATGTGTTTCTTATATTTCTTACGCAGACTTTTTGTATTTCCGCATAAACATTATATCTTCTTTTTCTTTTATTTGTCTGTTCAGCCTGTATTAGGATCAGTTCGTCAGGTTTTATGGGAGTTGTGTCAATTTTTGCTGTTGCTCGTGTAGTTGAATCCATTTGGATTTTGAGTTCTAGTACTAAATAGGATTTCATTTGCATACTGAAAGTTCAAAACCTATTCCTCCCTTTAAACTCAGAGGACTGCTTGTTGAGCTCTGTGGTTTTGAATCTCAGTTTGAATGCATTTTTTCCCTCCTATTTTGTTGACGTCCAAATATATTTAAAACCCATACAGCCTAGAAAGTATGCAATCGTACCATGAATTGTAATGTAAATGGCTATAGTTAAAGCTAGCCATTGTGAATTTGTAAGCATTCAGTTGCCTTTTCCCCCCCAACTTGTTAGCAGAAAGCTTAGGGAGACTTGGTCCACTTCTTTGAAACAGCAGTTGTCATTAACATCCAGTTTTTTTTCACCAAATATTGTTATGATCACGTATTAATGAGAGAGCAGCTATATTCTCGCATGTGTGGTTTTTCAATTGTGAATTTATATTATATATATATATAATATATATATATATATATATATATATATATATACTATATATAACTATATATATAGATATATATATATATATATATATATATATTTTAATTTGATTTATATAAATATATTAAAAAGCAAATTAGCTATTTCCCTAGATCACAACATGAATAAATAACAAATCGTGTCTCCAGCTGTAACTTAAAAAAAAAAAGAAGGAATCAGATACCCATAAGCTATCTAGATCCTTTCTGTCAAAAAAAAACAAAAAAAAAAACGCAAGATCTCGCACTTTCATATCAGCGTCCTGGAAACAGCGCTGACATTAGCCAGAGGAGAAGCATAGTAATATTTCCGATCGAGAAATCCACACACACACATATTGGAAAGAGAGAGAGAGAGAGAGAGCGAGAGAGAGAGAGAGGATGATGAAGTGTTTGCAGACACAGCATTTTGCTTGACTCCATTCCCAAGACACTTTCGGCAGCTGTCTTGGTCGCCCCAAAGCAATATTCAACCCGGCGCTACTGCTGCCGGAGACTTTCTCATATTGAGCCGAGACGAAAGCGAAAGAGAGAGAGAGAGAGGAGAGAGAGAGAGAGAGAGAGAGAGAGAGAGAGGGGAGGGCGTGTGAGAGCTGCCTCCTTGTACTCGTGAGTATCAGTGAAGGTTTGTCGAATCGAGGGGAGCGTCTTTATAAATGCGCTTATGGGTTCCTCTCTGAATTTTAAAGTAATGTATATATATATTATATATATATATATATATATATATATATATATATATATATAATATATATATATATATTTACGAATTTCTTCACATACACCGTAACATTTATTTTTCTTTATATTCACAAATTCTAAGCTACAAATGTCGTTTCATATCAGATTCACACAACCTCGGAATAAACCCCGGACGGGAATTTATAGGTGATAAGCTGTACCGGTTATCACTTATATAAATCCCCCTTCGGTGCTTATATTCCGAGGTTGAGGGGGAATTTGGTATATTAAACGACATCAATAGCTTGCTATATATATATATATATATATATATATATATATATATATATATATATATATATATATATATATATATATTCTCATTAATTGTAATGCTCCATTTTGCGAAGTCCAGTTTAATGTATTTTAACGCTTATACCTCGTTTTAAATTAAACCTCGGCTATGCAGTGATCTTTATAAGAAACCCAGATATTCGCTCTGTACGCTTTCTTTTTTGCAAGAAGCTACGGCGACACTAATATTCCCCGAGAGCTCCTTTAACCCTTAAAACATCTAAAACAAAAAGATCGCCACCACTCAGTGTCTTCGCCTCGGTTTATTCTCAGTTTCTTCTTCTTCTTCATGGCGAGATAGCTGCAGACTCACGCTTGATCATCTGCAGGAAACCCAACAGTTCCTCACAGACCCTCTGGGCAATTATGTTGGAGATCGTTAGATCCCCGGAGTCCGATCTAATAGTCACTCGGGGCTCGTTCCAGTCGACGTACTCTCCTCCTATTCAAATAATATTGCCTGCGATTCCCTACCTTTGCTATGGTTCCCGATTGGTAATTGGCCTCCGTTAGGGTGTGGGGATGTTTTGCTTTCTTCTCTTAGATGCGTCTGCTTGAAGGGTCTGATCTTTTGTGCATTTGTATATGCATGAGTCTGCTTATATATATGTTTTATATAGATGTATGTATATACTAAGAAATCACGAAATAAGCACGTGATTTTGTTTATTAACTCAAGCTCCATGGAAAGTTCAAAATGAAACGACAGAGTGCCACGTACTTTTGTTTGTTTATTTTTTACACATCTTCGGGGTACAAAAAGTGACCCGAAGATGCGTTACAAATGCACGAAAGTACTTGGCACTCTGTCTTCTTATTGTGAACTTCCCCCAGTGGCTTCAGCTGATAATATATATATATATATATATATATATATATATATATATATATATATATATATATATATATATGCAGTGTGTGCATCCATGAGTTTGTAGCTATATCTTGCCAGAAAAGATTCTCTAATTTTGGTAAACACGAGTGATATTTGTATCATGGTTTAAACAATATACACGTGCAATAAAATTAGTCATGCGTTTGTGAATTCTGTTCACCTCATTCGCATTAATTGCGGTGATGAAATTATCCTTCTCTTTTTCACTTTAAAATTCAAATTTGTATTGGAGTCCCAGAGAAAGTTTATTGAGTGTAAACCGCTTAGTTTATAAATAGAAAAGAGGGCAGGTAAAAAAATAATATAGCTTTTTAGTTTATAAGAATTATCCATTTTGACTATTGAAATTGTCGATAGCTCACAATTGAGAGTTTATCACATGTCATACATTTGCAATAGGCTTAGCAACCGAAGTCTGTTACTCAGAAAGCTTAGGAAAACAAGTATGTGGATATTAACTAATCGTTTCAGTATCATGCTTACATGTGTGCTTGAATGTACGTGTGTGGGCTTGTATGACCGGCTTAAATATAAAGTATCATGCTTATACACATTGGAGCATATGTGACATTATTCTCACTCTGGCTATGGTTTCTTTTTTCTCTTAAGCAGGAAAAATGTCCCCAGGAACATGAGAGTAATTCGGGTAACTGGTTTCGGTTGGAGGAAAGCGGTTTTAGGCCTAAAAGTAGAGAGATTCGAATTTCTTGGTACTTGGTTGTTTTTCTTACTTACATAAATCCTCTGCTTACTTTTGCACTAGGCCTATGGGAGCAATGGAGCAATGCAGCGAGGAAGTAAACTGCATTGGTGACGAGGTAAACACCAGTACATGTATTAGTCATGCTGTTCTATTCATTACCAAAGGAAGACGAGGTTCATGAGCTCTATAGTTATTGGTCTAGCAAAATGAGGTCTTCAATACTTCGTTTGATTGAGTACTTTAACTTGTATATGTAGTTCATCAGTTTGTCTTGCAGGAGATTTTCTCCGATGCCTGTATACAACTATTAACGTGAAAAACCAAGTTATATACATAGGAGAAAGTTTGCTGCTACCTACTTTTATCGTATTCCGCTCGAGTGCATTTTAAGTTTTTGATAATTTAATTTGATCATTTTTAAGCTTCCTTTCCATGTTTTAAAACTGTGTAGCTTTTTCTGAGAATTGCCTGTTAACCGTAAACTCTCTTTATTGCCCTCATATAAGAAAAAGTTAAGAAATAACCAGTTGAAAAGTGCTGATACCTGGCAGTAAGTCTGTAATTAAAAATAGTTTTCAACATTTGAAATAAAACTCTAGGTATGAGCTAGAAGTTTGACATAGAGCCAGTTTTCAAGCTGGAAATAAAACATATTATGTAATGGTAATTTGAATACGTGTTAATTTAAAAAGATTTGATGATGATTGTTCATAATTCCTATGCATGGAAGTACTGGTGTTTGCGTTTATGTTGGACAAGTTGCGTGTATGAACGCCTATGTATACGGAAATGGTATCACGCTGGCCTGCGATTCTTTCCCCCTTAAGAAGAGTGTACCCACTAACTTACGGGTTCTTTGACTAACTGGTTTGGGCTGGAGCGGGGGCGCAGTAGGCTAAGGAAACGGGAAAACTGATTTATATTCCGATCTCCCCACTTGGTCACCACTTTTAGTTTCGTTTTCCAGCGGGCCCAGGGAGGGAACGGAATGGATCGTAGAACGCTTTTTGTTCTGGGCAAGAAGCTTCGAGGATATTTTTATAACAATGACCTGGAATTGAAATGAGGTAGGCTGTGTGGGTGTGGAAGAATGCACGGGTCTTAATTGCATGTGGGAGTGAAATTAACTAGTGCCGTTGATATTTATTGTAATTTGAATTTTATTGATGTAACTGTCCATAGAATTGATAGAAATTTCACCTTTTCAGTCTTTAGAAAATCAACTAACATTGCCTCTTTTGTTTCATTACTACTCCAATCACCATCAAAATGTTAAATTCTCTTTTTTCTGGGATGTTCCTGAGGGCTTTACGTGTCTGTAGCCCGCAGTTTATTGACGTTGAAATTAAAACTATTTATGATATTGAATTGAAACTTAAATACCCAAGGACTTTTGTAGATGTGGCATGGAAAAGAGCTAGAAAACCATTTTATTCAACTAATGACAAACTTCAATTTAGTAAGCATAACATTCTAAAATTACCCTATGATGAAAGGTTTTTAGATATTCCTAGAATTTTAAAGCTTTTTAACATAAATGTTGTTTTCAGTAATATTAATGTCAAGAGTTTAGTAATCAAAATTCTCCTAAAGATCTTCCAGGCTGCATATATGAAATTCCTTGCAAAAAGTGTGATAAAGTCTATTACGGACAGACCGGTAAATCTCTTTCACAACTTCTCAGACAGCACCAATATTCTGTGAGAACTGGGCAAATATCGAATGCATTATTCGTACATATGAGAGATTTAGACCATCCTATTAACTGGAGTCAAGCAAGAGCCTTAATCCCATGTAATGACACAGTTAAAAGGAATATAATTGAATCTTGTTTCATCTAGTCAAATAATAGAAATGTTCTAAATTTAAGTCTTGGTTTTATTTAAAACTTGATACTTTCATAATGAAAAAAGTTGTAGATAAATATAAGCAATAAAATTAATATATTCAGTTTTTACATGTTTTGGACTGTAAAGATACTTTGTAATTTCGGTTAGGGTCAAATCTGTTTAGGTTTGTGACCGTGTGATAACCGATAATCCTGGATTATCTCTTTTAATTTTTACCCTTTTGACAATTAACCATCTGGTATTCTTGATCTTGTTGTGTACCTGAGACCTATCTCTCCAATTGTATTTCATTAGCTCCTTGACAATGTCTTAGTAAAGACGAAAGCGCTTGGATTTCTGACTATCCATTTTGGCCTGTGGTATTCGCTTATATATACTATATATACTACTATATATAAATAATAATATTATATTATATAATATATACTAATATATATATCTATATATATATATATATATATATATATATAAGCGAATACCACAGGAAAATGATAGTCAGAAATCCAAACGCTTTCGTCTTTACTAAGACATTGTCAAGGAACGGATGAAATACAATTGGAGAGATTTGACAAAACACAATTACATCGCGGGATGCAGCGAAGATTTTTAAAGATCTATTGTGCAAATGATATAATGACTGTTAACTTCTCATTATTTTATCAATAATAAATATTAAATTATAATATATATATGTATTATATATATATATATATATATATATATATATATAATATAATTTAATATTTATTTATTGATAAAATAATGAGAAGTTAACAGTCATTATATCATTTGCACAATAGATCTTTAAAAATCTTCGCTGCATCCCGCACATAATTGTGTTTTGTCAAATCAGCGACAGCGTTCCTCTTCCAATTTATATATATATATATATATATATATATATATATATATATATATACATATATATATATATAAAGATAAATGCCACGAAGGAAAAATAAACGAAGGAGTCTGCAAGATCTTTCGACTTTAAAAGTCCTTTACTAAGCAGATACGACATAAATACGAGAAAAGACAATCAAGAGGTTCGTATAACTGACAGATAGGGATTATAAGGGATTAGTACCTAGATCCGACACCTGGAAGATAGAAACCTTCCCAAACAAGCATAAACAATGGGTGCAATTAAAGGTTTAAGACAATCATCTCAGATACAAAGGACAAGACAATTAAAGGATTATAGGTGACAGCTTATTTGGAACTTGGTAAACAAAACCCATATTCACAAAACATGACAGACATACATTACAACAAAATTTAATAATTCTAAGGCAACTGATTTTATTTAAGTCAGTAATTATATCTTTGAGGTCATTCTTCACATGTTACAGATACAAGGCTTAAATGAAAAAAGGCCACGACTAACATGAAATTACAATGAAAAGTAAGTTGTATTAAAGCAGATTCTAAAAGATTTCGTGATAAGACATCTCTTGACCATGCAATTACTGAACTATCAATCCAATTATGCGGTGGTTGTTTTCACTTAAATGAATGAATAATGCATTAGATTTTTGCCCAGTTTTTACAGAGTATTTATGCTGGCTTAGCCTTACTTCTAAGCCTTTGCTAGACTGTCCGAGATAAAATGAGGGACAATCCATACATGGAATTTTATATATTATGTTGTCCTGGAAATTGTATCTGAGATAATTGTCTTAAACCTTTAATTGCACCCATTGTTTATGATTGTTTGGGAAGGTTTCTTATCTTCCAGGTGTGTCGGATTCTAGGTACTAATCCCTTTATAATCCCTATCTGTCAGTTATACGAACCTTCTTGTATTGTCTTTTTCTCGTATTTATGTCAGTATCTGCTCAGTAAAGGACCTTTTATGTGAAAGATCTTGCAGACTCCTTCGTTTATTTTTCCTTCGTGGCATTTATCTTTATTTATGGATTTATCACGTTCCTAACGTTCGTGATTCAGTTATACATACATATATTATATAAATTATATATAATAATTAATATCACTTTATATAATATATAATATATAGATATTATATATATAATGTAATGTATATAAAACTATATATATAGTATATACATATATAAAACCGACATAACTTACACCGCCGTCTTATATTTAATTTGTTGTAATTTCTCCTCTTCAGGGTATTATTTGTCTCGATGTCATAAAATATCGCCATCGCTATAAATCTACGTCTCGAGAGAGAGAGAGAGAGAGAGAGAGAGAGAGAGAGAGAGAGGAGAGGTTTTAAATTTGACTTTTTTTCGGTAATAAAAAAGTTTACTTTTTAAAACTTGGATCCTTCCACATTTTATGGAAGTTAAGGCGGGATTTAATTGGGCCCTTGAATACGTAATGGCATGAATATATTCACGTTAATAACGTTACCTGAATAATGGAATAAGGCCTTTTTGTTTGTTTGATTGTTTATATTTCGTGCGTTTCCTTATTTTCTCGTTTCGTTAGCTTCATAAAAATGTGTTTTTGATCATCGTTTTTATCGCTTTCGTTAAACTTCAATAAAATTTATTTTTGCTCATGCGTTTTCAATTGATCTTTGCTTGTAGTCATACAAAGTATAACTTTTTAATTTCGCCTTTTATTGATTTATTTTTATCATTGTTTTCATTTTTTTTTCTTCCTAATCATGAGAGTAAATCTTTTTGGCTTTTGATTCTGTTGTATTTCTCTCATTTCAATTCTGTGGTGTGTTACAGTAATGTTGATAGTTAAAATTAACATTTTTCAAAAGATATTAAATGTAAGGATTTAATGTCCTTGTTTTAAACCATTTTCCTTCTTTATATATTTCATGTCATGATTTTGCTGTTCAGGCGATCTTCAGAGGGAATGAGTGAAGTATAATTTGAATATTTCTTATTCGGTATTTCATTCCTATTAGAATTCAAAATCTGTTGTACAGATTTCCTAATAACCTCTGGAATTCTTCAACATGGATCTCCATTATGACGTCACCTTTTCTTTTCCCTTTTGCCCTGTATCCTTAAGTCGATAGAGGGTGTTGCCTTAATCTGTATCTTAATTTTTCGAAAAATTATTTATTTATTTTTTTGTTATTGTTGTTGATTAGACGTCCTGTTTAATATTTTTAATAAAGCTTCTTTTACCCTTCATTTTGTAGGGAAAGGGCAAACCAAGGATGCGAGTTAAAACTGCCTCACGATATATGGTTTCTGGAGCCTTGTTTTTGGTCATAACTGCAGATGTCTGTCTGCAACACTCCCCAGTAACGGTAAGTACAAGTCATTCAAGTTCCCATATCGTTCCTTGAATGAGTTGTGTCTGGTTATAAAAGCAGGATTGATCTTGTTTCACTTTCTAATGGATCTGGTGATGAAGACACTCAGGTATATAGCCAATTATCAGGCCATTAGAAAGTTCATTATGTTTTAGCCTTATTTTTCATTCTCGAGTATTGATCTGAGATAGAAAGACTTTGGATTTCCTGGTTACTACCGGCTGGATTCTTCATAGAAATCTGCTGACTCTCTTGATATTGCGTTCATTTTAAGGGAAAATTGAAAAATGTAGTTTAATGACCGAGAGATAATTATAAACATGCTACTTGTGTCTGGTAGTGCAAAGAACAAATTGTCTTTAAATCATGGCCATGTAAGAAATACAGCCGGTGTGGCTGTTTAACTAGTGGGTGCTTTTATTTACCTGAGATTAAAGCGCACTCTTGGGAACTGCTACAAATGCATATTATACCTCTTGGCCGGTTCAGATTTCACTTAGCCACATTAAACTTACTGTAATTTAGCTGTGAACTGACTGGCTGATCTCTGTATCAGGAAGCACAATTCATCTCGTCGCTCCAGCTATTTCCATCATTTGCGGTGTTTTTTGTCGCCTGTAGAGTCAGTGGTTTATAAGTTATTTCTTGCGCTTTTGACTTATTACGTGATTGACCTGTAAACTGGAAAAGCTATTTCTGAGTTTACTTGACGCATATGAGGCAACAACTTGCATTCAGTTATGTACGGTGATTAGTTTTTATTGTTTTTATTTTTATTCTTTTAAGGGTTACGAGTTGTCTTTTTAACCTATTATGAAATTCACGTTTTCGTCAGGGTTTTCTTGATGGAATAGAAAAAACAATTAATATATATTGATGTCATTATTCCGAGATTGTATATTGACTATATAAACTTGAAATGAGCACTTCATCGGGTCAGTAAAAATAATAATAATTATAATAATTTATACGGCAATAATGCTCGTTTCTCCAGAACTTGGAAGTCAACTATTGCGCTTCTAGCATCAAAGATTTTAGTAAAGGTATCGAGGTTAAGTTCCCCGTAGGTATTTTTTATATGTGTACGGTCTTTGAAAATTCACAATTTTAATGGGTGTTTAGTATCAAGTTTCATTTATGATGTATGTGTATGTATGTATGCATGTTTATGTATATATTTTATTATTTTATTATAATTATATAATATACTATATATATATATGTATTATTATAATATATATATATATATATATTATATATATATATATATATTATATATATATATGATATATATATATATATATTTATATATATAATATATTCATATATTATTATTATATATATATATATATATATATATATATATATATAGATATATATATATAGTATAACTGAATCACGAAAAGTTAGGAACGTGATAAATCCATAAATAAAGATAAATGCCACGAAGGAAAAATAAACGTAGGAGGTTCTGCAAGATCTTTCGACTTTAAAAGTCCTTTACTGAGCAGATACTGACATAAATACGAGAAAAGACAATACAAGAAGATTCGTATAACTGACAGATAGGGATTATAAAGAGATTAGTACCTAGAATCCGACACACCCTGGAAGATAAGAAACTTCTCAAACAAGCATAAACAATGGGTGCAATTAAAGGTTTAAGACAATCATCTCAGATACAATTTCCAGACAATTAAAGGATTATAGGTGACAGCTATTCAGAACTTGGTAAACAAAACGTTATTCACAATACATGACAAACATACATTACAACAAAAATTAATAACTCTAAGGCAACTGATTTTTATTTAAGTCAGTAATTATATCTTTGAGGTCATTCTTAAGCATGTTACAGATACAAGGGTCTAAATGAAAAAGGCCACGACTAACATTGAAATTACAATGAAAAGTAAGTTGTATTAAAGCAGATTCTAAAAGATTTCGTGATAAGACATCTCTTGACCTTGCAATTACTGAACTATCAATCCAATTTATTCGGTGGTTGTTTTCACTTAAATGAATGAATAATGCATTAGATTTTTGCCCAGTTTTTACAGAATATTTACGCTGGCTTAGCCTTACTTCTAAGCCTTTGCAAGCCCTACTGGATGATGATGTGACTTATAAAAAACTAACAAAATATCCTCTTGATAAAGTCATAAAAAACTTCAATAGCATAGTGAAAAGTATCCTTAAAGATAAAACAGAACTACTAGGCAAATTGTCAGTCAAATCTCCTTAGCTACCTTACTTGTACGGATTAGTCAAAACGCACAAAGAAAATAACCCTATGCGGCCTATTATCAGTACTGATGGTTCATTTTCATATAAACTCTCGAAATATATCACTAAGATCTTGTCCCCGGTACTTGGAACCATCTCCGATTCTCATATATATAATTCTCTAGATTTAGTTGAAAAATTAAACAAAATTGCTCTTTGCCCTACTGATAGATTCGTTAGTTTTGATGTATGTTCTCTTTTTACTAAAGTCCTTATAGACTCTATTTTAGAATATCTTAGTAATCAACTAACTCAGCATGAATTACCTCTACCTATAAGTCACATTATTTCACTCACGAGTTTGTGCATTTGTGATTGTAAGTTTATATTCAATGGTGAATTTTATCAACAAATTTTTGGCATGGCAATGGGAAATCCTTTATCACCATTACTCTCAAACCTGTATATGGAATTCTTTGAAAAACACTACTTACCTAATATCATTCATATTCCTGTAAAGTGGTATCGTTACGTTGATGATTGTTTAGCTGTTCTTCCTGTCGGTATTGATGTAAATGATTTACTCTCTAAATTAAATAACCAGGTACCATCGATTAAGTTTACTCTAGAATTAGAAAAAGACAATTGCCTCCCTTTCTTAGACGTTTTGATACATAGAGAACCATTTCAATGTAAATTCAGTATTTATAGGAAACCGACTAACAACTTAACTTATGTTCATTTCTTCTCAGGCCACCATCTTAATTTAAAATATCAAATTTTTCCTCTATGTTTTTACGAGCATTGCGAATTGTCAGTCCACAATATTTGGATCAAGAAATTGAATACATAAGAAAAATAGGGAAAAATTTATGCTATCCTTCACTTATATTAGACATTTGTTATAATAAAGCCCACAAAAAGTTTTATACTGTAAATAACACACAGAAAGAAAATTCTAACAGAAACATTCTCAGTTTGCCTTATTTTAACGGATTTGAAACCATTAAACCATTGTTAAAAGCTTTTAATGTCAACCTTGTTTTTTCTTATAATAACACACTAAAAAGAATGTTAATAAAAAATGGCCCCAAAGAAAGCAACAACATAATATATAAAATTCCATGTATGGATTGTCCCTCATTTTATCTCGGACAGTCCAGCAAAGGCTTAGAAGTAAGGCTTAAGCCAGCATAAATATTCTGTAAAAACTGGGCAAAAATCTAATGCATTATTCATTCATTTAAGTGAAAATAACCACCGAATAAATTGGATTGATAGTTCAGTAATTGCAAGGTCAAGAGATGTCTTATCACGAAATCTTTTAGAATCTGCTTTAATACAACTTACTTTTCATTGTAATTTCAATGTTAGTCGTGGCCTTTTTCATTTAGACCCTTGTATCTGTAACATGTTTAAGAATGACCTCAAAGATATAATTACTGACTTAAATAAAAATCAGTTGCCTTAGAGTTATTAATTTTTGTTGTAATGTATGTCTGTCATGTATTGTGAATATGGTTTTGTTTACCAAGTTCTGAATAGCTGTCACCTATAATCCTTTAATTGTCTGGAAATTGTATCTGAGATGATTGTCTTAAACCTTTAATTGCAACCATTGTTTATGCTTGTTTGGGAAGGTTTCTTATCTTCCAGGTGGTCGGATTCTAGGTACTAATCTCTTTATAATCCCTATCTGTCAGTTATACGAATCTTCTTGTATTGTCTTTTCTCGTATTTATGTCAGTATCTGCTCAGTAAAGGACTTTTAAAGTCGAAAGATCTTGCAGACTACGTTTATTTTTCCTTCGTGGCATTTATCTTTAATATATATATATATATATATATATATATATATATATATAATATATTATATTATATATATATATATATATTATTCGTAAGAAACCTCTGAGGCTACATGACTGCAAATTGATATGTTGATCATTCACCCTCCAGTCATCAAGCATCTTAAAATGCAGCCCTCTAGCCTCATAAGTATTTATTATATTAAGGGTTGAAGTTTGCCATGATCGGGCGTCTGGCACCTATATCAACAACACAAATACAACCGGGCCGTGGCGGAAAGTTTCATAGGCCGCGGCTGAGAGTTTTGATACAGCATCATACGCTGTACAGAAAACTCGATTGCTACGAAGAAACGCATATTTTACTTGTTTTCCTTATCATAGTCATCATCGATGTTATTCCCAAATCATTTTTGGGGTTTCATTTTTGTGCAGTTATATTTTCAAATCTGGCCCCCCACCCCTTTTTTTTTATTTATTTATCAGTTGTTACAAATTATTTGAAGTGGAGAGGTGGATGTCTATGATAATGATGGTAATGATGTTCATTATATTTTTGCACACGCGGTCTTAATTATATCTCCAGACTGAAGGCCATAGAAAATTTTTGAATCTGAGAATAAT
>NC_061103.1:28707836-28717361 GCF_015104395.2 Macrobrachium nipponense | reverse complement strand
ATTATTCTCAGATTCAATAATTTTCTATGGCCTTCATCTGGAGATATAATTAAGACCGCGTGGGCAAAAATATAATGAACATCATTACCATCATTATCATAGACATCCACCTCTCCAACTTCAAAATCATTGTAACAACTGATAAATAAATAAAAAAAGGGCGGGGGGCAGATTTGAAAATATAACTAGCACAAAAATGAAACCCAAAAATGATTTGGGAATAACATCGATGATGACTATGATAAGGAAAACAAGTAAAAAATGCGTTTCTTCGTAGCAATCGAGTTTTCTGTACAGCGTATGATGCTGTATCAAAACTCTCAGCCGCAGCCTATGAAAACTTTCCGCCACAGCCCATTTGTATTTGTGTTGTTGATATAGGTGCCAGACGCCCGATCATGGCAAACTTCAACCCTTAATATAATAAATACTTTATGAGGCTAGAGGGCTGCATTTTAAGATGCTTGATGACTGGAGGTGAATGATCAACATATCAATTTGCAGTCATGTAGCCTCAGAGGTTTCTTACGTAAAATATATATATATATATATATATATATATATATATATATATATATATATATATATATATATATATATATATATATATCTATATACATATACATGCATACATACATACACATACATCATAAATGAAACTTAGATACTAAACACCCATTAAAATTGTGGATTTTCAAAGACCGTACACATATAAAAAATACCCACGGGGAACTTAACCACGATACCTTTACTAAAATCTCTGATGCTAGAAGCGCAATAGTTGACTTCCAAGTTCTGGAGAAACGAGCATTATTATAAATTATTATCATTATTATTATTTTTACTGATCCGATGAAGTGCTTATTTCAAGCTTATATGGTCAATATACAATCTCGGAATAATGACATCAATAAATATTAATTGTTTTTTCTATTCCATCAAGAAACAGCTGACGAAAACGTGACCCTTAAAAAAATTAAAATAAAAACAATAAAAACTAATCATCGTACATAACTGAATGCAAGTTGTTGCCTCATATGCGTCAAGTAAACTCTGAAATAGCTTTTCCAGTTTACAGGTGAAACATTAGTCTACTTTTGTCAATCACGTAATAAGTCGAAAGCGCAAGAAATAACTTATAAACCACTGACTCTACAGGCGACAAAAACACCGCAAATAATGGAAATAGCTGGAGCGACGAGATGAATTGTGTTTCCTGATACAGAGATCAACCAGGCAGTTCACAGCTAAATTACAGTAAGTTTAATGTGGCTAAGTGAAATCTAAACAGGCCAAGAGGTATAATATGCATTTCTAGCAGTTCCCAAGAGTGCGCTTTAATCTCAGGTAAATAAAAGCACCCACTAGTTAAACAGCCACACCGGCTGTATTTCTTACATGGCCATGATTTAAAGACAATTTGTTCTTTGCACTACCAGACACAAGTAGCATGTTTATAATTATTTATCGGTTATTAAACTACATTTTTCCCTTTTTCCCTTAAAATGAACGTAATATCAAGAGAGAGTCGGCAAATTTCTATGAAGAATCTAGCCGGTAGTAGCCAGGATATCCAAAGTCTTTCCATCTCAGATCAATACTCGAGAATGAAAAATATGGCTAAAAGATAATGAACTTTCTAATGGCCTGATAATTGGCTATATACCTGAGTGTCTTCATCACCAGATCCATTAGAAAGTGAAACAAGATCAATCCTGCTTTTATAACCAGACACAACTCATTCAAGGAACGATATGGGAACTTGATGAATGACTTGTACTTACCGTTACTGGGGGAGTGTTGCAGAGAGACATCTGCAGTTATGACCAAAAACAAGGCTCAGAAAACCACATATCGTGAGGCGGTTTAACTTACATTCTTGGCTTGCCCTTTCCCTACAAAATGAAGAGTAAAAGAAGCTTTATTAAAATATTAAACAGGACGTCTAATCAACAACAATAACAACAACATAAATAAATAACTTTTCGAAAAATTAAGATATAGATTAAGGCAATACCCTCTATCGACATAAGATAACAGCAAAAGAAAAGATGGTGACGTCATAATGTAGATCCATGTTGAAGAACTCCAGAGGTTATTAGGAAATCTGTACAACAGATTTTGAATTCTAATAGGAATGAAATACCAAATAAGAAATATTCAAATTATACTTCACTCATTCCCTCTGAAGATCGCCTGAACAGCAAAATCATGACATGAAATATATAAAGAAGGAAATGGTTTAAACAAGGACATTAAATCCTTACATTTTATATATTTTGAAACTGTTAATTTTAACAATCAACATTACTGTAACACACACATAATTGAAATTAGAGAAATACAACAGAATCAAAAGGCAAAAAGATTTACTCTCATGATTAGACAGAAAAAAATTAAAACAATGATAAAAAATAAATCAATAAAAGGCGAAATTAAAAAGTTATACTTTGTATGACTACAAGCAACGATCAATTGAAAACGATGAACAAAAATAAATTTTATGAAGTTAACGAAACGATAAAAACGATGATCAAAAAATACATTTTATGAAGCTAACGAAACGAGAAAATAAGGAAACGCACGAAATATAAACAATCAAACAAACAAAAAGGCCTTATTCCATTATTCAGGTAACGTTATTTACGTGAATATATTCATGCCATTACGTATTCAAGGGCCCAATTAAATCCCGCCTTAACTTCCATAAAATGTGGAAGGATCCAAGTTTTAAAAAGTAAACTTTTTTTATTACCGAAAAAAAAGAGAGTCAAATTTAAAACCCCTCTCTCTCTCTCTCTCTCTCTCTCTCTCTCTCTCTCTCTCTCTCTCTCGACGTAGATTTATAGCGATGGCGATATTTTATGATATCGAGACAAATCCCTGAAGAGAGAAATTACAACAAATTAAATATAAGACGGCGGTGTAAGTTATGGTCGGTTTTATATATGTATATACATATATATATAGTATATACATATATATACTAGTTTTATATAGCATCTATAATATAGTAAATTAGATATATATATATATAATAAATAATAATATATATATTATATAAATACTATATATATATATTAATATAGTATATATTGATATTATATTATAAATAATTTGGATGAAGGGACGCTGTCGATTGATTTTAGCAAACAAACAAATTACGGCGCGGGATGCAGCGAAGATTTTCAAAGATCTATTGTGCAAATGATATAATGACTGTTAACTTCTCATTATTTTATCAATAAATAAATACCACAGGAAAATGATAGTCAGAAATCCAAGCGGTTTCGTCTTTACTAAGACATTGTCAAGGAGCTAATGAAACACAATTGGAGAGAAAGGTCTCAGGTACACAACAAGATCAAGAATACCAGATGGTTAATTGCCAAAAGGGTAAAAATTAAAATAGATAATCCAGGATTATCGGATATCACACGGTCACAAGCCTAAACAGATTTGACCCTAACCGAAATTACAAAGTATCTTTACAGTCCAAAACATGTAAAAACTGAATATATTAATGTTGTTACTTATATTTACCTACAAATTTTTTCATTATGAAAGCATCAAGTTTGAATAAACCAAGACTTAAATTTAGAACATTTCTATTATTTGACTTGATGAAACAAGATTCAATGATATTCCTTTTAACTGTGCCATTACATGGGATTAAGGCTCTTGCTTGACTCCAGTTAATAGGATGATCTAAATCTCTCATATGTACGAATAATGCATTCGATATTTGCCCAGTTCTCACAGAATATTGATGCTGTCTGAGACGTTGTGAAAGAGATTTACCAGTCTGTCCGTAATAGACTTTATCACACTTTTTGCAAGGAATTTCATATATGCAGCCTGGAAGATCTTTAGGAGAATTTTTTATTACTAAACTCTTGACATTAATATTACTGAAAACAACATTTATGTTAAAAAGCTTTAAAATTTTAGGAATATCTAAAAACCTTTCATCATAGGGTAATTTTAGAATGTTATTCTTACTAAATTCAAGTTTGTCATTAGTTGAATAAAATGTTTTTCTAGCTCTTTTCCATGCCACTTCTACAAAAGTCCTTGGGTATTTAAGTTTCAATTCAATATCATAAATAGTTTTAATTTCAGCGTCAATAAACTGCGGGCTACAGACACGTAAAGCCCTTAGGAACATCCCAGAAAAAACAGAGAATTTAACATTTTGATGGTGATTGGAGTAGTAATGAACAAAAGAGGCAATGTTAGTTGATTTTCGAAAGACTAAAAAGGTGAAATTTTTATCTTTTCTATGGACAGTTACATTAAAAAAATTCAAAATTACAATAAATATCAACGGCACTAGTTAATTTCACTCCCACATGCAATTAAGACCAGTGTATTCTTCCACACCCACACAGCCTACCTCATTTCAATTCCAGGTCATTGTTATAAAAATATCTTCGAAGCTTCTTGGCCCAGAACAAAAAGCGTTCTACGATCCATTCTCTTCCCTCCCTGGGCCCGCTGGAAAACGAAACTAAAAGTGGTGACCAAGTGGGGGAGATCGGAATATAAAATATCAGTTCCCGTTTCCTTAGGCCTAAGGCGCCCCCGCTCCAGCACAAACCAGTTAGTCAAAGAACCCGTAAGTTAGTGGGTACATTCTTCTTAAGGGGGGAAAGAATCGCAGGCCAGCGTGATACCATTTACGTATACATAGGCGTTCATACACGCAACTTGTCCAACATAAACGCAAACACCAGTACTTCCATGCAGAGGAATGTATATGACATTGGAATTATGGATAATCATCATCAAGTTTTTTTAAATGAACATGTATTCAAATTACCATTACACAATATGTTTATTTCCAGCTTGAAATGGCTCTATGTCAAACTTCTAGCTCTCATACCAAGAGTTTTATTTCAAATGTTGAAAACTATTTTAATTACAGACTTACTGTCAGGTATCAGCACTTTTCAACTGGTTATTTCTTAACTTTTTCTTATATGAGGGCAATAAAGAGAGTTTACGGTTAACAGGCAATTCTCAGAAAACGATACACAGTTTTAAAACATGGAAAGGAAGTTTAAAAATGATCAAATTAAATTGTCAAAAACTTAAAATGCACTCGAGCGGAATACGATAAAAGTAGGTAGCAGCAAACTTTCTCCTATGTACATATAACTTGGTTTTCACGTTAATAGTTGTATGCAGGCATCGGAGAAAATCCCCTGGCAAGGCAAACTGATGAACTACATATGCAAGTTAAAGTACTCAATCAAACGTGTATTGAAGACCTCATTTTGCTAGACCAATAACTATAGAGCTCATGAACTTTCGTCTTCCTTTGGTAATGAATAGAACAGCATGACAAATACATGTAAAGGTGTTTACCTCGTCACCGATGCAAGTTACTTCCTCGCTGCATTGCTCCATTGCTCCCATAGGCCTAGTGCAAAAGTAAGCAGAGGATTTATGTAAGTAAGAAAAACAACCAAGTACCAAGAAATTCGAATCTCTCTACTTTTAGGCCTAAAACCACTTTCCTCCAACCGAAACTAGTTACCCGAATTACTCTCATGTTCCTGGGGACATTTTTCCTGCTTAAGAGCAAAAAAAGAAACCATAGCCAGAGTGAGAATAATGTCACATATGCTCCAATGTGTATAAGCATGATACTTTATATTTAAGCCGGTCATACAAGCCCACACACACGTACATTCAAGCGCACATGTACGCATGATACTGAAACGATTAGTTAATATCCACATACTTGTTTTCCTAAGCTTTCTGAGTAACAGACTTCGGCTGCTAAGAGCATTGCAAATGTATGACATGTGATAAACTCTCAATTGTGAGCTATCGACTATTTCAATAGTCAAAATGGATAATTTTTATAAACTAAAAAGCTATATTATTTTATGTACCCTTCATTTTCTACTTATAAAACTAAGCGGTTTACACTCAATAAACTATCTCTGGGACTCCAATACAAATTTGAATTAAAGTGAAAAAGGGAAGGATAATTTCATCACCGCAATTAATGCGAATGAGGTGAACAGAATTCACAACTGCATGACCAATTTTATTGCACGCGTATATTGTTAAACATGATACAAATATCACTCGCGTTTACCAAAATTAGAGAAAGTTTTCTGGCAAGATATAGCTACAAACTCATGGATGCACACACTACATATATATATATATATTATATAATATATATATATATATATATATATATATATATATATATATATATATATTATCAGCTGAAGCCACTGGGGAAGTTCACAATAAAAAGACAGAGTGCCAAGTACTTTCGTGTATTTGTAACGCATCTTCGGGTCACTTTTTGTATCTTGAAGATGTGTAAAAAATAAACAAAAGCACGTGGCACTCTGTCGTTTCATTTTGAACTTTCCATGGAGCTTGAGATAATAAACAAAATCACGTGCTTATTTCGTGATTTCTTAGTATATGTACATACATCTATATAAAACAAATATATATAAGCAGACTCATGCATATACAAATGCACAAAAGATCAGACCCTGCAAGAAGACGCATCTAAGAGAAGAAAGCGAAACATCCCCACACCCGAACGGAGGCCAATTACCAATCGGGACCATTAGCAATAGGGAATCGCAGGCAATATTATTTGAATAGGAGGAGAGTACGTCGACTGGAACGAGCCCCGAGTGACTATTAGATCGGACTCCGGGGATCTAACGATCTCCAACATAATTGCCCAGAGGGTCTGTGAGGAACTGTTGGGTTTCCTGCAGAATAGATCAAGCGTGAGTCTGCAGCTATCTCGCCATGAAAAAGAAGAAGAAGAAACAGAGAAGAAACCGAGGCGAAGACACTGAGTGGTGGCGTTCTTTTTAGATGTTTTAAGGGTTAAGGGAGCTCTCGAGGAATATTAGTGTCGCCGTAGCTTCTTGCAAAAAGAAAGCGTACAGAGCGAATATCTTGGTTTCTTATAAAGATCACTGCATAGCCGAGGTTTAATTTAAAACGAGGTATAAGCGTTAAAATACTTTAAACAGGACTTCGCAATAGAGCATTACAATTAATGAGAATATATATATATATATAATATATATATATATATATATATATATATATATATATATATATATATATATATAGCTAGCTATTGACATCGTTTAATATACCAAATTCACTCAACCTCGGAATATAAGCACCGAAGGGGGATTTATATAAGTGATAACCGTACAGCTTATCACCTATAGATTCCCGTCTGGGGTTTTATTCCGAGGTTGACTGAATCTGATATGAAACGACATTTGTAGCTTAGAATTTGTGAATATAAAGAAAAATAAATGTTACGGTGTATGTGAAAAAACAAATTCGTATATATATATATATATATGTATATATATATATATACTATATATATATATATATATATATATATATATATATATATATTATATATATTACTTTATTCATTCGAGAGGAACCCATACGCCAAACCCATAAGCGCATTTATAAAGACGCTCCCCTCGATTCGACAAACCTTCACTGATACTCACAAGTATGAGGCAGCTCTCACACGCCCTCCTCTCTCTCTCTCTCTCTCTCTCTCTCTCTCTCTCTCTCGCTTTCGTCTTCGGCTCAATATGAGAAAGTCTCCGGGTTGAATATTGCTTTGGGGCGACCAAGACAGCTGCCGAAAGTGTCTTGGGAATGGAGTCAAGCAAAATGCTGTGTCTGCAAACACTTCATCATCCTCTCTCTCTCTCTCTCTCTCATCTCTCTCTCTCTCTCTCTCTCTCTCTCTCTCTTTCCAATATGTGTGTGTGGATTTCTCGATCGGAAATATTACTATGCTTCTCCTCTGGCTAATGTCAGCGCTGTTTCCAGGACGCTGATATGAAAGTGCGAGATCTTGCGTTTGACAGAAAGGATCTAGATAGCTTATGGGTATCTGATTCCTTTTTTTTTTTTTTTTTTTGAAGTTGCTGCTGGAGACACGATTTGTTTATTTATTCATGTTGTGATCTAGGGAAATAGCTAATTTGCTTTATATATAATTTATATAAAGCAAAATATAAATTATATATATATATATATATATATATATATATATATATATATATATAAAATTCACAATTGAAAAACCACACACGCGAGAATATAGCTGCTCTCTCATTAATACGTGATCATAACAATATTTGGTGAAAACTGGATGTTAATGACTACTGCTGTTTCAAAGAAGTGGCAATTCCCCCTAAGCTTTCTGCTAACTGTTGTGGGAAAGGCACTGAATGCTTACAAATTCACAATGGCTAGCTTTAACTATAACCATTTACATTACAATTCATGGTACGATTGCATACTTTCAAGGCTGTATGGGTTTTAAATATATTTGAACGTCAACAAAATAGGAGGGAAAAATGCATTCAAAACTGAGATTCACAACCACAGAGCTCAACAAGCAGTCTTCTGAATTTAAAGGGAGGAGTAGGTTTTGAACTTTCAGTATGCAAATGAAATCATATTTAGCACTAGAACTCAAAATCCAAATGGATTCAACTACAGAGCAACAGCAAAAATTGACGCAACTCCCATAAAACCTGACGAACTGATCCTAATACAGGGTGAACAGACAAATAAAAGAAAAAAGAAGATATAATGTTTATGCGGAAATACAAAAAGTCTGCGTAAGAAATATAAGAACACATTACAGCAGAGCACTTCAATCCGTGCTCCCAGCCTCCCTTTTCTCAAAACTATTCACTTCAAAGACAACCTAGACACTCTCCAAGGAGCACTGATCAAGGTACTGAAAACTCCAGTCGATGGAGAAAACGGGAAACAGGAAGTGAAAGTAATGCGACTTTTTGTCACTCAGAATTCCTCAGACGAGCCTGACTTTATATGGTAAGACGTGGATCACGTCCAATCTCCAAAGGCGTTCCCGATTTCGTCACCAGGGAGGAAGTTCGATGTATACATTATGTAACGCTACATTTCACATGTCTACACCTGGTATACTTCGGCATCAGTAAGATGTCCCGTTGAATATCTCCTCTGTCATGATCTCTCCGGTATTTCTTCCCCTTACAGTTACTTATCATACCTTTGGTTCTTGAAATTCAAGCTTCCAAAGAATGTTGGTTTCAACCTCGAACTGCGCTGCACCAACTGATCAAGATACAGACCCAGTGAAAAGATCAGCTAAGACATTATCCAAGCATAGTTAAGGAAAATGATAGCCTACGATCAAGCAAATATATTGTCCTGCATCCCAACCTAAAACTGTTTTATTGTCTCACAAAATTCTACTTCAGAATGATAAGCTACCAAGCATAACCAGAGCAAGTTTCTGTTCAAGAGAGCCTATAATAGGCAAAAGAAAAAACATCCCTTCAATTATAAACTGGCAAACAATCACAGTCTGACCGTAGAATTTCTGTCACGCCAAATGAACTTCAGAAGTCTAAGCTACTAGCATAATCTCAGATGTTTCTGTTCAAAAGAGCATATACAAGGAGAGAGAGAGAGAGAGAGAAAGCG
>NC_061103.1:28650336-28702836 GCF_015104395.2 Macrobrachium nipponense | reverse complement strand
ATAAATAAACTGGAATTTGTCACATATAATTTATAGCAGCAACTGCCGATCCAAGTCAAATGATAGAATCGGCCTTGATTAAACAGAGGCAGGTAATGAACATCTCAAAGGGAGCATGGGATTCAGATGTCATCGACAAGGTTTTCATTCAACCAACGCTCAAGAAGATTAAAGGAAGATTATCAGCGGGAGTGACCTAAATTGGCTTACCTGTGGATGGACCTCTTGGTATAAATACCACCTTTTCTGTAACTTTCCTCATTCATCTACCTGAAGAGGGAGACAGCAGTCTCTGAAATATAGTATTTTTCTCTGTATATTTTGGTGTTTTTATGGGGTCCTTTTATTATATGTGACAATAGAACCATCTTGGCCCTTTGCCAATTCTGTAGCTATCTCCTATTTTGGCCAACTTACCCTCTCATTATGTAGGGAAAAAGCTAGCACGAATGCAAGCACGAATTCACACAAGACACTCCCAATAAGTGACGTCACTAACTTCATCACAAGTTCATAACATCATTATACAGAACATTGTTCACGCCCAAGAAACAGCCTCAAACCAGATTCATAAAGCATATCTGCATCCGCCCATGCATAGAAACAGGACGTGGTCTGTTCTGCTTAGGCAGCGACTTCGACATCGCACCACCCCAAGGAAGATGCGCCAGCACTTTCGAAGCTGAGCTGTCTTGTCATTTAGGACCACTGTTTCCACGGAGAAGCTAAATTGATGATCCCTGCATTCTAGGAATGTCACAGCCCATCATGTCCACCTAATGAAAGAAAAGATACAAATCGCATTCACAACGGTGTCTTAATTATATTCTCAATTACTCCTTATTGCATATATATATATATATTATATATATATATATATATATATATATATATATATATATAATACATATATATAATCTTAATAGAAGGTGTGGTAGTGAATTGTTACTCTCAGCTTTTCCCAGTTAGAGACAGAGGCGCTTAGTGATAAGCGCCTGGCTCCTCAAAGAATGCTGAAATAAAAACATCTTAAAAGAAGGTGTGGTAGTGAATTGTTAATCTCAGCTTTTTCCGGTTAGAGACAGAGGTGCTTAGTGATAAGCTCTTGGCTCCTCAAAGAATGCTGAAATGAAAAACAGCCAGGAATGGTGACCTATGCGACATGAGGTTGACGACACCTCAGACATCACATGATTGGGTCATGCGGCCGCCCGGCGTTGCTAGGCACTCCACAAGGCGTGTCCGTGTGTGTGTGTTCGTAGCATGTGGTGTATGGGCCTTAGTGATAGATGATGCAAAGAAGAGAGGACCCTCTTTGATTGCTTGTGTCATTGTGCAGAACACAATTGGAGGAGATTCGAGAACACCCATCACAAACTAGAGTAATACGAGACTTTGGAAAAGTTACCTTTTGAAGTGAAAAGAGAAAGAGAAGTGTAGTGTGTACGCGTACACGTTCATTTTAATTAACTTTCACATGTTGGAGTGGTGTAATAAATATGTCTCTCTATTTCAGATGGGTTCATGGCACCATATAAGAGAATGGGTTCTCTAAAGACTTTAATGACCATATTAATGGCGTAGTTAATCAGACAGTGAGATTTATGGGGGAGTGTTTACTTAAATCTAGTTCAGGAGAGGAAAATGACAGTTTACGGTTTTTTTGGGGGGTCAGACTTTATCCTTTTAATTACACTTATGTATTCATTCTGCACCATTTAATGTTAGCTAATTTGGGAAATAAAAAGTATATTTTTGTATCTACGGGGATTCATCAGCCCAGTTTGCATTTTTAGCTCATGCTAGAATGATGTGCAACGAATGAGGTGGGTGGAGTTGCCTGTTTGTTTAATTTGTTTAAACAAGTGTCATTTGGTTCTAAAAACTCGTTTAATAGTGGTGGCAGCGGTAAAAGGTTTTTATAGGCCATAGGTACACTTCCGAAGAGATTATAGATAGATTAGGCATATTTTTTGGAAGAAGGTTTGTAATTATGTCACAAGCAACTCACACTATTGCTGACTGTAGATACTCGGGTGTGGTTGTGTCTCTCTGTGTGTGCCAGCCAGCCTGTCTAGCCAACAGTTAGTGTGAAGTTGTGTTTCAGGGTTTCAGGGAAGTGAAGTGTAATTTTTGGCATATTAGTGTTTACATGGTATTGTGAATAGATTACGCGCATTTGCAATGGGTAAACAAGTTCGAGCTCTGGTCCTATGAAGACGTGAGTGTATAATTTTATATTTCCTTTCCTTTCTTTTTTTTTTCTCTTTGTATTGGTGTTAATTTACTCAAAAGTGTGTTTTTATTTTGATGCCCCACGAGATTTGGTGGACATTAGTGGTTTTATGGTGAGATATATGGGGATAATTGGTATTGTGGGTTACGCCCTGGGGGGAGAGAGAGAGAGAGAGAGAGAGAGAGAGAGAGAGGGTGAGAGTCGGAGAGAGATAGAGAGAGAAGCAGCCATGCGAATGGATGCTGAGCGAAGCGGTTTTCTCTCAAACTTTTTTTTTTGTCTTCTCCCTGTTTTTTTTTTTTTGTTCCTGGCGCGACCTTGTATTTCATATTAACATCTGTTCATATGGTGGTTTGCTGGGTGCGGTGCATGTTTATTTTCATCTTTTATTGGTGGATGATTATTATTAATTTTTCTGGATTGGAATTTGTGTGCATAAATATATTAATGTTACTGAGGTCAGGGAAGATCGTGAGGTATAAGGGCTTTCGTAAAGAGAGCAAAATGGCTGACACAAGTGGTACACAGACTCTGCTTCACCGGATTACAAATGTTAATGCATGTGTGAGCCCATTCCGTGGTGTTGTGGACGGAGCTCTTTCACAGCCGGTGCAAATCTTTATTGAAGGGGTGAATAATTATTTAAGTGCCAAAGGGATCACAGATGATATACAGGCATTCACAGAGGCAAAAGCTTTGTTAGATTTCAATGAGGGTGATCTTTCATTTTGTTGTCGCTTTCAATATGCAAAATGCTGGTCATGGACTGACTTGCAAGCGTATTTAAGAGCAGCTTATGGTTCAAAGGAACACGGAGATATGGTGAGAGATTTAAGAGGGCTATAAAAAATCCGGAAAGGCACAACATAGCTCAAAGCTTTTTGACTAAGCGGGAGAATGGATACAAAAATTGAAAACCTCTAAGTGGGTTAACGGGGGTAGTGTCTCACTTGACAATTTACATAAACTGATCCATTTTGCGATGTTATTACGCGACGTACTGGACGCAATAGTGGACAGTTTTGATGAAAAGATTGAACCTACATCAGATGAAGAATGAATTTATGCCCAAATTCAGAAACATATGTCTAAATGTCCCACTGTAGATAGTAAATTTTTAATGGGACCGGTCCGAGAAATACGGTGCAACGAGACACAGAATGTTCTTCCCCCGTTTGTGGGCAAAAGTTGAATATAATAGAAGATCGATCGATCAAAGGCAACAGCAGTTGCATTGCTACAATTGTAATAAACCAGGGCACACAAAGAAAGTATGTAGAGTCAAATATTGTGGAATGTGTAAGTGTGTGGATCACTATTGGCAATCTTATCCATCTCAGATAAAGAAAGATGCGAGACCTACACCTCAAAGTTCTGGGAGTTATAATACGAGAACTTCCCAGGCAGGTCACTGAAGAGGGCAAAGGAATCGGCGAAATTTTTGGAAAGCCGATCAACAAAAAGGGTACAGATGATTTGTATGTGCCATTGTGGTCTCGTGGGCGACACCCCAGAGCCCGGACCAATAGTTTATGGAATAGTGGAGGATGTTGATATCCAGGTATTTATTGATACTGGTACGAGTATCAACCTGATGGATCATAATTTGTATCAATCCATGTTCTCCCATTACCCTTTGAAACCCTCAACGGAGACGGTGTGTGATGTGCAAGCCCATAGATTAAACACCCTGGGTTGTGTTTGAATACGGTTTACTCTCGGTGATAGAGTGTTAATAGAACCATTTTTGGTTATAAAAGGGGTTGCATTGGGCGGCAGACTTTTGCTGGGTCATCCTGCACGTAAGAGACACAAGATTTCGGTCCTTGGGGGTGTTAGTGGTAGAACGGTTGGAATACCTGGTGTTTTTCTTCCTTATGAGGAGGCAATTGGAACTGAGGATATGGAGATTATTGAAAAAGGGGGTGCGTTTGGCGGTGCTAATGGTGATGACATTGGGGATATGGGGAGTGGTAATATCAAAACCCACACTGATGATACAGTGAATAACTGAGGTGATGTTAAACGAGATATTGGGGGCCACAGTGGTAACAATTTTGGTGAATGTGACAATGGCATTATGGGTGGTGATACTGATACTAATATTGATATTATTACTGATACTAACAATGGGGTGGATGTAATGAGAACCATGGGTGGTGGTGTTTATGGGATCGTGGAACAGGGAGGTACTAACCATAAATATAAAAGTGTTTTATCAGAGGATGTTGTTTTAATGCCAGGTTCAAAGATTATAGTAAAAGTCAAATTGAGGGAAGTGAGGAAGCCTGTGGATGTGTGCGTAATTGGGGGTAGTGAGAAACTAAGAGGGATTATTAGCACGGCATCAGTGAACAGTGTATCAAACAATGGTGTTACATGGATAAAACTACTGAACTGTAATGATACAGTTAGGAAATACCAAAGGAATACATATGTGGTAGATTTCCAAGATTGGAGTAATGACAGTGGTTCAGTGGCTATTGTAGAGGGTAAATCTGAGTTTACAGAGGCAGAAATGCAATCAAGGAAGCGAATATTTAGATAACATTTAGCTAATGTGGATTATAGTGAGCATGATGAAGCGGTAAGCGAGCTCTTGGCAGAATTTGGGGATACAGTACCCTTACAAGGTGATAAACTGGGATTGCCTAATGTGTTAGAACATAAGGTAAACTTAGAGAATGGCACAAAACCTATTTATATTCCTGCATACCGCATACCTTTCAAAATCAGAGAACAGGTAGAGAAAGAGGTCAATAAATGGGAAGAGGAAGGAATCATTAGGCCTAGTGTGTCTCCATACAACTTTCCTCTGTTAGCAGTGCCTAAGAAAGACGGTTCTGTCCGTGTATGCGTCGATTTTAGATGTTTAAATGAAAAAACAATCCCTGACCGTTATCCATTCGTATGCATACCAGATCTTTTTGTAGAAATCGGGGGATATAATATTCATAGCTCAATTGATTTAGCGCAGGGTTTTCTGCAGGTCCCTCTTAGTGAGAGTAGTAAGGAATATACGGCTTTTTCAGTGCCCAAGGGACACTATGAATTTACGTGAATGCCGTTCAGTTTATCGGGCAGTCTGGTGACTTTTACCAGGTTGGTGAACACAGTTTTGCACGGGTTATTGGGTAAAAATGTTTTTGTATATATGGATGACATATTAGTCACGACAGACATGATCGTGCAACACCTGGAAGTGCTTAAGGAAGTACTTAGGAGGCTTAGATTAGCAGGGTTGAAAATTAGGCTAGCTAAGTGTTTGTTCTTGAAAAGGCAAATCACATATTTAGGCCATGTCAAATCCAAGGAAGGGGTTAGAGTAAACAACGATAAAGTCAAAGCAATAGCAAATATTTGCACCCCGAGATCAAAGAAAGAAATTAAGTCATTCCTAGTTATTGCCGGTTTCTTTCGTAGGTTTGAGAAAGGGTTTTCTAACATAGCAGCTCCCCTAACAGATATATTACGAGAAGACGTTCAATTTCAATGGGGGAAACCCCAGAGTGAGAGTTTTCAAAAACTTAAGGACGCGTTAATGAATCCCCCAGTTCTGAAGATTCCAGATTTCAGCAAACCATTCACATTAGTGACTGATGCCAGTCAGGAGGGTATAGGTGCTTGCCTTATGCAAGTTTGATGGGAAATTCAATCCCAGAGCGTTTTATAGCAGGAAGTTTTAGGACAAAGGGCAGCAATGAGAGATCAATGGCTACCATAGATAAAGAAGCCTTTGCAATCGTATCAAGTTTGGTTCATTTTAAAATGCTACTGATGGGGAATAAAGTAGAAGTCCTTACAGACCACAAGCCATTATTGGATCTTTTTAATAAGCCCTATTTGTTGCCTAAAAGGAGCTCGATGGTTTCTAACGATCAGAGACTTCAATGCAAATCTCAAATATATAGAAGGCAAATTAAATGTAGTAGCGGATGCCCTTAGTTGAAGTTTTTATGACACGGAAGGATTTCAAGTTGCGCTAGTCACCAGCAATTCTATACAATGGGATATGGGTCTCACAGAGCAAAGGCAGGATGAAGATGAAATTTTGGCAGACGCAAAGGCGTTTCTAAGAGGGGAATTAGAATTAGTCAGGAAATGTTATAAGTTACCTTTTTCGAGTTTAGAGTAGAAGGTAATCTATTGGTCAGGAAAATTAAATATAAATTGAGAACTAGTGAAAGTAAAGGAGACACGACATAGATCATAATTCCAAAAGTCCTAATTCCAGTGGTTTTGGATATAGTACATTGCAGGTTCGGTAGTCCATACTTGGGGATAGAAAAAACGTATAATAAGGTGTGTGCTAAATATATTTGGAAAAACATGGGGAAAGATGTGGAAAATTTTGTGAAAAACTGTACAGTATGCAATGCTTGCAAACCTGCAAGGATAACTTCCTGCAAATTAGGGTCATATCCGATACCAAGTAGACCTTTTCAGAGAATACATATGGATATCCTAGGAAATTTTTGTGAATCTAGACATGCGAATAAGTACTTGTTAGTAGCAATAGAAGAACTTACGAGGATAGTAGAAATTTTTCCACTTAAGCATAAAACAGCTGAAGAAGTAGCTATAGCATTTTTCAATGGTATCATTTGTAGATATGGCTCACCCGAGGTTTCACTGACTGACAATGGCAGAGAATTTGTAAACAAAACTTTAGAATGTTTGGTGGAAGTCATGGGCATACAGAAAGTAACAATTATTCCATACAGACCTGAAGCTAATGGGTTATGTGAATGAGCAAACAGGAAAGTGCTCGAAGCTCTCAGGAAGACTGTAGGTGGTAATGATAAAACTGGGAGAGATATATTGATGTTGTTAGACATAATATTACCACTATGGTTAGTGATTCCATTTGAAACTTTGTTTGGTTCCCCAGCACGAGGCACATTCGATCTGTTAACTATACATCATCATGAGGAAGATACAATCAAAGCATTAATATCTACAGCAAGAGAGAGACGTGCTTGTCTCAGCTGTAATCTCGAGGCCACAACCCGAGAAATGGTAGGAAGAAGTAATAGTAGAACATCTGATTCTAAAATCAATGTTGGAGACAAGGTATTTCTGAAAATCAACGTGAGAAATTGACTAAATTACAAATTGGGTCCGAAATTTGAAGGTCCTTTTAGAGTCGTTGAGGAAAAGACTGGAAACAGATTTGTAGTCTTAGAGGAAAAAACAGGTCGGTCAAAATTAACCCATGTATCAAAACTGAAAAGAGTTGGTTGTGGTAACTAATATAATGTCGCGCAATTGCATTTTTTTTTCTGGTTTCGCAAATTGATGGTGAAATGTGTTTAATGTTGTTTTTTCTCTTTCATTTCTTCTACTATTTTTTTTTTATCATGCGCAAACTGCGGCTTTTTGGCGTAAGAATCAGGGGTAATTATTTCACGTGGAAAATTGGGTTGGAAAATATAGCAAATTTGTGTTAAGCCGAGAAATATTATGACAAGCCCGTGGTGGTTCCTGTGTGTATGGTTTTATTGGGGCTGAATTTTTGTGTTTTTTGGGGTGGTGGACTTTTTGGGGCTGAATTTTTTTTTTTTTTTTTTATTTGGTTATAATTTTTTGGCAGTGATCTGTGGTTTTACGAGCCAAGAGATGGGTATTGTGGTCCTTTTGGTTTTATGGGTCCCTGTGAAGAGGTTGTATTTTCATATTGACCAGTGGTTATATTTGGCGGTATATTATAATGGTTGCATTGTGGTTTTCTGTGAATTATATCCCGACAAGGTGAGGTGGTTATGCAGTTTTATATACTTGTGGCAGTATCATGAATGAGTTATGTTTTCAAGGAAAATTTTTGGGTTCCTTTGTGGATGTCTTTGGGATAATTTGTGGAATATGGTTATATAGTATCAGTAAAGAATTTTAGGGCCATTTGGAGGAATAACGATTTCAGAGGTTGCAAGTCTGACTAGACAAGTCTATAGTGCGATTTGAGCATGAGGTATTCACAGGTGAATTAATGCTGATAATGCTATGATGAGACCGGTTGCTGATTTTTCCTTTCGGAGTTGATTACTCGGAGATTTGCACTGTTTTCAGGGATGTCGATTATGACATTCCATGGGGATGAATGTTAGAGGTCAATTCCGGTCAATGGGATATGTTGCGGCAGCAAATTCCGTAACAATACACAATGCGTTTATGTGGAAAAACGCTGGATTATACATATGTTTTTTTTCTCTCCGTGTACATTTTGTAATGGGAAAAGTTCAATTATTATTTTTTTTTTCCTACAAGGGATATTAGTAATCAGGGTTAAGCTGTACATAGCATTTCTATTATAGACAGGAGTTAGAATTTATCGGGGTATATGTGTCACATAGAAGGGGTATTTGGCATTATATTTCATGAAGGTTAACTATATAAACAGTTCAGGGGTTTTATTGTATAGACATTATGGGGTTTTTGATAGTATATTTATCAGATATAGGATTACGTGTGAGGATTCAGTTGGTAAAGATCATATTCTGTTTTAGTGAGAAATTTTTAATAATTGACTATGAGATTGAGTATTTTAGTTAATGACAGATTCGTGTGGTAAAGCAAGACTTTAGTTGTTCTATGATCATGTAGACTTTTCAAATACGGACACACGATGACTTTAGAGAATTCCCAACTTCATACGATGGCGACGACGGAAACAGGTTGGTTCTACAGTACCAGAGGTCGAATCAACACACGAGCGGCAATGTTATGGATCGCCTTTGCAATGGACGAGATGTCGTCAGTGGATCGTCTCAGGATATGTTCTACAACAAATCAGGAGTCTACAATCTTCTACGAGGCGAGTGTGAGACGCACTTGCATGGAAGTCACGGGATATTTCCTTGACAAAGAGGTGATGGTTACGATGCCTTCATCGGAAGACGTTGAATCTACAGTTCAGCGACAGGGGCTGTTGGATACACTTACAGGGGTCACCGACGCTGAATAATGGTGCATGCTGAATTGTTTCAAGATGGTTCACATGCTCAGCCTGGGTCTACAATTATTCGACAAAGGCGTTCGTGAAACACTTACATGGAACCACGAGGAGATTCAAGTTCCGCCTATCTTGGAGACGGTTACGGTCTCACTGTTGGAGGATAATTGAGAGGATGAATTCTTCTTCGACGAACGCTACACAATTCCAGTGATTGCGATTATGGTAGCCGTTATGTTGATCACAATATGTGCATTAGGAGTTATTAAACTCCTGTGCAACCGACGAAGCACAAGGGTTCCAGCAACAGAAGTAGCTCTGCTTAGTGATAAGTGCTTGGCTCCTCGAAGAATGCTGAAATGAAAAACAGCCAGGAATGGTGACCTATGCAACATGAGGTTGACAACACCTCAGACATCACATGATTGGGTCATGCGGCGGCCCGGCGTTGCTAGGCACTCCGCAAGGTGTGTCCATGTGTGTGTGTGTTCGTAGCATGTGGTGTATGGGCCTTAGTGATAGATGATGCAAAGAAGAGAGGACACTCTTTGATTGCTTGTGTCATTGTGCAGAACACACCTGGTGGAGATTCGAGAACACCCATCACAAAGTAGAGTAATACCAGACTTTGGAAAAGTTACCCTTTGAAGTGAAAAGAGAAAGAGAAGTGTAGTGTGTACACGTACATTTTAATTAACTTTCACATGTTGGAGTGGTGTAATAAATATGTCTCTTTATTTCAGATGGGTTCATGGCACCATATAAGAGAATGGGTTCTCTAAAGACTTTAATGACCATTTTAATAGCGTAGTTAATCAGACAGTGAGATTTTTAGGGGGAGTGTTTACTTAAACCTAGTTCAGGAGAGGAAAATGACAGTTTATGGTTTATTGAGGGGGTCAGAATTTATCCTTTTAATTACACTTTATGTATTCATTCTGTTCCATTTAATGTTAGCTAATTTGAGAAATAAAAAGTATATTTTTTGTATCTACGGGGATTCATCAGCTCAGTTTGCATTTTTAGCTCATGCTAGAATGATTTGCAATGAACGAGGTAGGTGGAGTTACCTGTTTGTTTAATTTGTTTAAACGAGTGTCATTTGGTTCTAAAAAGTCGTTTAATATATATATATATATATATATATATATATATATATATATATATATATATATATATATATATATATACATATATATAAAGGTATAAGCCACGAAGGAAAGATAAACAACTGAGTAGCTGCAAGATCTTTCGACTCAACATCCTTTACTTAGCAGACAAACTGACTTACATGAGAAACTGACAGTACAAGGAAAGGTCATATAAGTGACAGATAGGGATTATAAGGAGATTAGTACGTAGAATCCAACACACCTGGAGAATGAGTAACCTTTCCAAACAAGCATAAACATGGGTACAATTTAAGTCCAACTGCTCAGACACAGGGACACGACAATTAAAGGATTATATGGGGCGGCAGCTTACCACATTCATATCTTGGTAAACAAAACCTTATTCATAAAACATATTAAACATACATATACAAAGAAAATATCTATAAGGCAACTAATTTGTATTTAAGTCTGTAATTATATCTTCGAGGTCATTCCTAAACATGTTACAAATACAAGGGTCTAAATGAAGGATCTTGCAGCTACTCGGTTGTTTATCTTTCCTTCGTGGCTTATACCTTTGTTTATGCATTAATCACGTTCCCCACTCTCGTGATTCAGTTATAATTTCATACACACACACACACACACACACACACACACACACACACATATATATATAATATATATATATAATATATATATATACTATATATATATATAATCTATATATATATATATATATATATATATATATATATATATATCTATGTAATATATCTTTATATATATTAATAATATATCTGATTATATATATATATATCATTTTTTATTTTTATTATAATATATATATAATATATATATATATATATAGTATTATAATTTATATACTATAGATATATATCTATATATATGTATGTATATATATACTATACTTTCTATATATACTATACTATATACATATATATATATATACAATTTATATATTTGTATATCTATAGATATATATATCATATTAATAATATATATATATTATAACCATATATATATACTATATCTCTCTAAGATATATATATATCAGATATACATATATATATATATCATATATATACCTCTATATACTTATATATATATCATATGGCTTATCTCTCCTATATAGCTTCTTCCTATATATATATATATATATCTTATAATGAATATAATCCATATATATACTTCTAATAAATATATATATATCTTACTCTCTATAATATAATACTATCTATAGATCTCTACATTATCCTATATATATCTATCCCGTCTCCTATCTCTTCCATATTATCTCTCTCTCATATCTCTATATCTCTTTCGCTTCTATCTTATCTCTATACTATCTATATGGTTCCTTTCTCTCTCTATCTCTCTCTTCTCTCTATCTATATACTCTATCTCTATCTTTGTATCTCTCTCTATATATATATCCTAGATATACTATATTAGATATATCTATCGTTATATCTAGAATCTATATATATTATACTCGAATATATATAAGATATATACCATATAAATCTATATATATATAGATATATATACATATATATATATTATATATACTATATTAATATATATATATATATATATAGATATATACTATATATCGATATAGATATATATATATAATATAATTATAGTATATATATGTATATATATATAGATATATATATATATAATATATATATTATATCTAAGATATTATACTAGATATATCTATATATAATTATATATCTTATATATATATATATATAATATATGAGTATATATATATTATATTAATATCTTAATATATCTATATATACTTATAAATAATATGTAGAATATAGATATATATAATCTTATATAATATAGTAACTATATATATATATTATATATATATAATATATTATCTATATAAACTAATATATATATATAGATATATATACTTTTATATTCCGTATATAATATATAGTATATATTAATACTATAAATAAGATATATATATTATATATATATATAGATATATATATATAATAATATATATAGATATACATATTTTTAGGGTCCTGTTGCCTTGTATAATAAGGCGCCCTATGAGGTAATGTTAGACTTGCGATAATTTTACGCTAAGTCGGTTGGTATTGCACTTCCATATTCAATGGAGTGTCTTGGGGTTTGTAGATCACTTACGAAGTCGGTATTATCTTCTTTGGTTATGACGACGATGTGTTAAACTCATGATGATTCGGTGATTAGGTGAGGATCTAGTAGAAACCACGAAGTACAAAAATACTTATATTCTCTGAATTTACATGGTGAAGATCAAGTAGGATTGTGCAAGTCTTCTAATGACGATAGCTTGATCGCTTCTGCCAATGATGATGGCTAATTCTATTCTCTCTACATGATAAAGCTTAGGTAAAGAGATACAGGTCTTCTAATGACGATAGCTAACTCTATTCTTCTCGTTCTACATCTCGGTTACAAGTTATAAAGGAACAGCCAGTAGTTCGAACATATGAACATACATACAATGAGACACACTACAGATCACGTAGGCCGTTTGAATTATAGGTCGCGGTAGTTGTCTCAAGCAGGGAGCTTGGACTAAAGTTTATTAACAATTGAATGACTACAGGTGATGGCATGTCAACTTAGCCTACATACTTTATTGTATACGTCATCTTTAGCGTCTCTAGTCTGATCATATTCCTGCAAGCAATCTGGTTGACCTCTTTAGTTTTAGTCTTTTATATATATGGAATAACATTCCATATTTTTATTATGTAAACACTTACATTAGCTCGGTCAGCTACCAAAACCAACTCCTGAATATTACTCAAACTTGACTTGCATTTGACTTATAGGAGTGTGATACAGACGCTATGTGAAAATAGAAAGTACTTATAAGTAAAAAAAAATTCATGGTGTACACAAATACAGATTCAAGTAATAAAATATTAGACATAATATGCATATGATATTCGTAAATAATAGTGATCACGTGATATATACTGATACAGTTTTTCACTTCATCTCATTAAGATACATATGCTACAGAAAATACTAATGTACTCTGATAATCGCATAGAATGAAGATTAACATGATAAAAATCATATTTTAACTGATAAAAATTTCATATATGAATTGATAAAAATTATTAATGTTTATGCTGATTGATTCGTTGATTTTTATGCTAACTGTTATATATCTGATTCATTAATCCATATACTAACTCATATATAACTGCAGATATTGGTAAGATAAAAGGTAACAGATTGATTATAGGCTACCTGATTTATTTATACATATGTATATGGATTCATATAATTATGATTAATATATGTGCACTTTAAATAGATTCCTATTGCGTACACGCAAAGATATATTTTCAATCAATGTTATTTATGATCATTTATATATAGATTCCTAGTGCGTACACGCAAAAAAATATATTTCGATTCTGTTATTTATGATCATTTATATAGATGGACATGATACTTTATATATATATATATATATATATATATATATATATATATATATATATATATATATATGGATACATGACCGAGGTTATACTACTACAAATTTAACTAGCGTTCGAACAACTTTTCGTCCATTACACAGTTCCAGACAACCACCTATAGCCAAAAGAAATGGCCAATTCCATATGGTTAAAACAAGGGGAAAATTGCCTGGCGGGTCCAACGTTCTATTTCGGCCTCATACTTGTTCTCTGCATCCTAAGCCACACGACTACGTTCGCGATGAATAAAATTACCCCCAGCACGAGTCCTTCGCCAGCAAAGTAGAGTTGAATATCCTTCGGGTCGTAATTGTCGGAAGTATGTCCCTTTTGTAGTCGATTTCCGACAGCCGCCGGAGCGTTCCGCATTAAAACGAGATTAACGATGGGATACGGTGTCGGTCGAAGAAGTCCATAATGGTGCTTATTCCTTTCACATTGTAGGCGGTTGTTACTCGACTGCCGTCGTCCGCAGCAACGAACGATTTTTTGAAGTTGCGATGTGAAACTCTCGTACTGTAAGATACTGTAACCAGGTTCCATTAATCAGCCTGCAAGTGAAATTACACTTGTCACAAGGGCAAAGTAAATTCAGACGACATCCAAATACAGGGGGGGAGAAAACCATTTAGAACCAGACTTAACCCACATGAATTCGCTGATATTTGTGGAATTCAAAAGAGTCAGCTGTACAAACCTTTTTATCCATGGCATTAACAATGAGTGAACCTATCCAGGTCTATGAGGACTGTAAAAATATCCATAATTATAAAAAATAAACAGATATCAATACGAATCCCAAGGAAAATTCGATATTACTGGTAGTAAATTACTAGACAAAGAAGTCGAAAACGGAGCTATTTGTAAGATTGCCAGGCAACATAAGAGTCAAAGAGAATATTAATCATGATTCTGTATTTCTCTATGCTAACTGAAATTAAGTTGTGATAAATCTGATCCTATGTGCCCCTAACAAAAGTTTCATATTCAATTTTCTCGCGCGCATCCTCTGAGGTTAATTTTAAAAACTTTATTAATAGGCTAGAGATGCAACGAAAGAACCCACTATGTAACTAATTTCTATATAAACTTTGTTTTTTTTTTTTTCAAGAAAATGTGACATTTTCCCATGAATGTGATTTATTTGAATTGTCATAGTCTAATGTTGCAAGTAAATTTTTCATATACATGTCTTGATACTTCTAAATGTCCGTTTACCAAAGTCATAACTGATTTATTGACTCTAATTGTCTATGAGGTTCAGAAAAAATTAATTCATTTTGTTGTTATAGAAATTCTGTTTGCTTATTTTGTTTGATTCATTTTAAAATGATTGCAATCCTTAACTAATTGCATTGCACACACGGTTAAGAATAGGTTATGGCATGTCATGTCATCGTGACCTATGAACCACATGTGAAGTTCATGAGCTATGCATTCCTCTCTCCAGTCAACCTGCTTTGCAAGCGCGAGACGACACACAGATGAAGCCTGTGCAAGCAGATATTTGAGGTATAAAGGAAACAATGCTGATACGGCAAACACGACAGACCTTCTAGAACTGATGACGTCGTCACCAGCTTAAGAGTTACGTTACTTGCTGTAATAGATACGACTTTAGTATTTTCAAATGATATTTTTTTGTTTTAATTCTCCACCCACATGAGAAGAATGTCTGAAAAAAAACAGTACCAAAATTGAACAATATATTAGTTTCATGTTTGGAAATCTGCATGATTGTAAATAAATGTGATTATGTTAAATTAAATTTTCCTTATTCAAACTAATGAAAAAAGGGTTTCCATACAAATTTTATATATACTATTTGCCCTGTATAAGATTATTCGCATAGATATACATTTTCACTTCTAAACTTCCTGACTTTAAAATCTCTTTTATTTTATTTTATTTTATTTTATTTATTTATTTATTTTTTTATTTATTTATTTATTTTTTTACTACGAATATAAATCACCGGGACAGACAATATGTCAGTAGGTTTTGATATGTGTATGAACTTTTAGCTTATTTGTCATTACTAAAGCGTTAAGTTAGAGTTCAAATCTTTACGCATATATATTTGGATATTTAATTAACCTATGGTTACGTTTTGCTTATTGATTTTATCGTGATTCCATTTTTTCCATTATAGTTTTGTAACCCTTCCGACTTCTTACGGAGTGTATTATATTGACTCCACTTGTATCCATATTTTATTTTATTTTTATATTTATTTATTTATATATATTATATTTGATAAATTAATGGTTGCTTGAATATGTGGAAAATGTTCTAGGCGGCGTACCGTATAAGGCTACTTGCGGTATCATTTCTATAGATACAAGATAGGAATGATAAAGGTATTTAAAACCGCGAGAACCGCTATAATCCAGTTCGGATCCAATATCACGAATGTAACTCGTAAGACATTGACACTTTTTTATTTATCCGTTATTCTACCAAACCGATTGACTCTGGGCGATAAAATATATTATCTTAATGGATAGGAATTCACACAACGTGTTAAGGAGATTATTATTGATTTACACCACCCGAGTCAGATTATCATGTGTTGAATTCCATGTTTACTGATTTAGCACTCATAAATATTCCTAGCACACTCAATTGCGGTGTTTGTTTTTAGTGCTATTAATTCTATATAACGTGTCAAGGAACTATTAACACTAAGAAGTGTTTATTTTGCTCTGTCAGACTCGTAAACTCTGTTTTAATAAATTCTACGTATATTCTTTCAAGGATTGATTTGGCACAGGATAGGCCCTTAAACTGACAGGTGTCTTAGTGTATCCCTTGTTTTCATGACACGTGTTACAATTAGTTATGTGCTTTTTATATCTGTAAGCATTGTAGGCCAGTAAAATAGTGATTTGGCTTTCTGTGACATAATAGGGAACCCTGGATGACGGAATGCAACCAGTTTATGACGATTGGTATGAAAGAGATTATTATTACTACCTGGTCGTTAGTCATCTGCTGTGTTCTTCGGGTTTTCCTCGTCACGGACCTACATATAATATTACATTTGATTACATTATTCTGATACACATACCTTAAATATACTTTTGCTTTAGGGTTTCTGCTCGAAGTGTTTATTGTTTTTGCTTAGTCGCTGACCCTGTTTCCGTTCGAAGTGTTTATTATTTTGCTTATTGCTGCTGACTCTTGCTTTGTTCAGTTTGTAACAGTTCTGCACTCCGACCCAGATATTCAATGCTCGCGATCTCTTGGGTTAAGGAATTTTCTTGTTTAGATACAGTTTTAACAATAGGCACGGATGTTTCTATATCTTTTAGTCTAATTAATGGTTCTTTGCAGTATGGTGCGTGATTGCGGGATAATGCGTCAGCTATGATATTTGCTTTCCCAGGTAGATATCTTATCTTGGCTCCAAAGACCTGAATGATCATTTGTCAGCCAAGTTTCCTGTTTTGGACATAGAGGTGATTAAAGCCTTTGAAAAACTCGGTAAAGGACTCATGTTCAGTAAGGACTTTATCAGGATAGCTGTAGATTATGAACTTAAAATGTACTAGTGAGTTAACGATTCCTAGCCCTTCCTTGCCTATTACTGCATATTTACTTTCAGAGGGCTTTAGTTTACGTGAATAAAAAGCTATAGGAAAGAACTGTTTATCATATTACTGAAGTAGTACCCCTCTTACCCCTTGGTCTGAGGCGTCTGTTGCAATAAAAAATTCCTTGTTTAAATCAGGGATTTTTAAGTTAGGTGAGCTGCATTATTCCGCTTTTAAGATATCGAACGCCTGTTTATGCTTTTTAGACCATAATAAATCTACGTTCTTCTTCGTAAGATTTGTTAAAGGAGCTGTCATGATTGAAGAGTTACATATTTACATACGATTGTAATACCCACTACAGAGCCAAAGTGCTGTATCCCCCTTTTACGTTAATAGGTACCGGAAAGTTATGAATAGCTGACACCTTACCATGGACTACTTTAAGACCTTGACTAGACACATAAAACCTAGATAAACATGTTCGGTTTTTTAAAAACTCACATTTAGATATTTTTTACTCTGAGATTATTTGTCTTTGTCTCTGTAGCACTAGCTCTAGTTTATGTGAATGTACATTCTAGGGTAATATTTAGAAAAGATTATAAAGACCAACCATATAAGCATGTAGGTATCCCCTAAAAGTCTCCAACACTATATTGTAATTGGGGCGCAACGTAAGCCGGAGGCATACGTAAAAATTGATAATGTCCCCCTGAGTGTGCTGAAGAACGGTGTGATGAGGTACAATCACTTAGGTAATGGTATCTGGTAAAAGCTTTTAAGTAAGTCCAAGCTGGTGAAAAATAATTTATTCTGGCGTTTGAGGGAAAAATTATATGGGCTATTTGATTTCCTAATGACTCCTATTACTAACATTTTTCAACCTTTCCGTCCATTTTATCTTTATTTTTTTTGAAATTTTTCATTGAGAGTCTATGCGAAGTAGGTATATAGCTTTATGTTTGCCCTTAGACCGTATTTTGTTTTCAATGACATCCGTTTTTTCTTTTTCTCCCAGAGATCACTCGCTAGTGGAGAAACTTCCTGGTATTCAGATAAAAGATAAAAAAAAATTTCTGCTGAATCACCTCTGCTTGAATGACTTTACGGATATTACTTTAGATAGAGTATGAGAGATTCATCTACGACTGGTTGGGCGGGATTAAAAAGTTAGCAACAATAACAAAAAATGCGCTATTTATATGTATAGGTTTTTGTGGATCACTAGATTCAACTTGTTGCTGCGAGTCAACCGTGTCTAGGGCTTTGTTCGCGGAAATCGTTATATTTTCAGAGTGTCGGAATGATTAAAATTTCAATTTCCCAGCAAAGTCTTTTTAACACGCACTAAGACATTCGAGGTGCATGCTCTCGAGATTTTGCGTGCAAACTGCGACTGTGGTTGTGGGAGAATTCTGTTGGGTCATTTGAACAATGTTACGATTTATGAGACAAATGTATAGTTCCTTTATATAAGTTATTATTTGATTAATTGTCTCTTTTTTGTTCAAACTGATTATGTTTGAAGGTTTATAGGATTTTCCTTTGATAAACACGCCTTATTTTGCAGGATGTAAGATAATATTTTGTATACCCCTAGATGGATCTTACAATTACACTAGATACAGATCAATGTTTTTTATAACTATAGAGGTATCTGTAAGCGCTCGCTTATCCGGACTTCTCATTAGGGAAGTTCGAACAACAGACGGTGAGTCCGTAAATACAGGATATTACGTGTACTAAAGGAATAAAACAAGATATTCTAATTTTACGGCGCGTACAGTCGGGCTTTATCCACCACTACTTATAATAACTTATGTATTAAAAAAAACGAAAACCTGCTCTGATTACTTGATACGGTCATGTGATGCATAGGGAAATTCCTTTTTAAATTTTTCAACATCGCTCTCCCTTTCCGCTGAAGTCGCTTAAATGGAATGTGCTTTGCTTTGAAAACTCGGCAGATTTAACTGACCTTGACCGCTTGACTGGATGACACAGTACCCAAGTTTGCTTTGTTTGATTCTGATATTTAGGGCTACTGTTTACCAACAGCAACGCATTGTTTGTTTTTAGCATTCTGTTGTTGGTTACGTGTAAAGCAACGAACGTATGAATGACGAACTATAAAGAATTGAGCGATTACTATTAAAATAAGTTATCTCTACTGCATTCAATATTAACTGTTTGTAATTGCTGTTGTTTACTTCATTCTTTGCTAAAATTTGAAATAGTGAGGGATCCTGGTCAGCGCATTTAGCCTAATGAAAGTTTTTTACAGACATGTTATTCCTTGCAATCCAGCCGTAATTTTAAAGTTAAGTTGAGTCATTGAGGTTCGATATTTTATATAACTAAAAAAACTCAAGGCTAAAACTGCGATCGGGACTTGCAAAGGAGCATTTATTGTCATGACCCGAAAAAGTGTTACCTCTAATTTATCTAGATTTGTACGGGTGTTCCACTTGTTTTTGTGTGTTTTCTAATCACTACGGTGCCTAACGACCCTATCCATGCATCTGTATAAATACAGACGTCCACTGCGTAAACGCATATTCACTGTTTAATATGATTTGTTACGTAAGGGATTAATAATCACCCAAAATAATAAAATTAACATAGTATATGCTTATGATATTTCAGTAGAACTTCTGGAAACAGACACTCAAAGATAAAAAACTCGCAGTAGCGAAATCTCAGTGATGTAGATAATTTCTGTAAAAAAGTAAGATTAAGAATGTCTCGTAACTTCAGCCACAAGAATAACGAATTCGACCTGCAAAGGAAACACTCTGTTACTCCAAATGAATAAAAAATTGTACTTAGCTTGCTTTTGTGGGAAGTCACGGTGTTCCGATAACCACACACGGCCTTGGTCCTCCTTCTGTTTTTAGCGGATGACCTGGTTTGGCTTCAGTTTTCCCCGTGCGCGTTGTTCGATGATTCGAGCCCTTGAAGATCCGATGCTGCAGACGCGTTCGGTTTGTTTCTTGAAGTGCCGGAAACGCTCACTAACGATTTTTTCTTGAATGATTCTAATGAGAGACGAAGCTTGCGTTGCCGTAGGAAAAAGGACACGTCGGGTTTGTTTCTTAAAGTTATTCACTAAACGATGATACTAAGTTGCTTGAAGAATCTGTTGCTTTCGTCGTCGTTGAAGAGTTCTTATATGATACTTCATTATTCTGTTTTTTCTTCGGAGAAGTTGTAGAGTTCTTCTGGGACGCTGCCACCACTTTTATGGCTGTTGCCTTGTATAATAAGGCGCCCTATGAGGTAATGTTAGACTTGCGATAATCTTACGCTAAGTCGGTTGGTATTGCACTTCCATATTCAATGGAGTGTCTTGGGGTTTGTAGATCACTTACGAAGTCGGTATTATCTTCTTTGGTTATGACGACGATGTGTTAAACTCATGATGATTTGGTGATTAGGTGAGGATCTAGTAGAAACCACGAAGTACAAAAATACTTATATTCTCTGAATTTACATGGTGAAGATCAAGTAGGATTGTACAAGTCTTCTGATGACGATAGCTTGATCGCTTCTGCCAATGATGATGGCTAATTCTATTCTCTCTACATGATAAAGCTTAGGTAAAGAGATACAGGTCTTCTAATGACGATAGCTAACTCTATTCTTCTCGTTCTACATCTCGGTTACAAGTTATAAAGGAACAGACAGTAGTTCGAACATATGAACATACATACAATGAGACACACTACAGATCACGTAGGCCGTTTGAATTATAGGTCGAGGTAGTTGTCTCAAGCAGGGAGCTTGGACTAAAGTTTATAAACAATTGAATGACTACAGGTGACGGCATGTCAACTTAGCCAACATACTTTATTGTATACGTCATCTTTAGCGTCTCTAGTCTGATCACATTCCTGCAAGCAATCTGGTTGACCTCTTTAGTTTTAGTCTTTTATATATATGGAATAACATTCCATATTTTTATTATGTAAACACTTACATATATATATTATATATATATATATATATATATATATATACTATATAGATAGATATATATATATATATATATATAGATTATATATATTATATATATATATATATATATATATATATATTATATATATATTATATCTATCTCTATCTATATATATATATATATATATATAGTATATATATATATATATATACATATATATATATATATAATATATATATATATATATCTATATATATATATATATATATATATATATATATATATATATATACATATATATATATATATATATATATATAGATAATATATATATAGGATAGATAGATAGATATATGTACTATCTATATATATCTATATATAGATATATATATATATATATATATATATATATATTATATATACATATATATATACATATGTATATCTATATATATATATATATATATATATATATATATATTATATATATATATATATATATATATATCTATATATATATATACCATATATATATATACATATATATATTTATTATATAGATATATATATATATATATATATATATATATATATAACAGATAAAAGCTCACTTTTCACATCCCCAATTGATCATAATAGTTCAAATCTAGTTTACACGTCCTTGAAAAAAAAATGGCTGCACCCTATCAAACACACGCGATTCGCAAGAGCCTACTATCCCTTCGTGACAAATTGGAATTTTAGTCCTAAGAAGCTTTTTGTTTCAGCCCAATGACACCGGGACTTCGCCCATGTATAACTTGTACAACATGACAGGGCCTGACGACTACAACTGCGTGTTACCGATAATTCTCTCTCTCTCTCTCTCTCTCTCTCTCTCTCTCTCTCTCTCTCTCTCTCTCGTCTCTCTCTCTCTCTCTCTCTCAGAGAGTGTTTACCAGGTAGACTATCATCACAATATACGTATGTGGGAGTGCGACGATCCTTTTCAAATGTTAATTAAACATAATATTCAATGTGGCAGAGACATGAAACGGAATATGTCCTTCTTATATATTTGTATCTTGCACTGACTCATCCATTTATTCTGAAACCACTAGTTTTCTGATACTTCTGAATAATAATTCATACTCTTGTCTCACACCATGATTTTCTCTGGGTACCGAAGACAATCCAAAGTTAGCTTACTTTAAGATACTATAATGTTTTTTTTTTCTTTTACAATGTACGTAAGCAACAAAATCACTGAGAAAGGGTATATTGAGGCCCAGTATTGATTATTTATTAAAAACCTATTACAACTTATCTTCATTGGTAGTTGGAAAGACAGTTTCAAGATGACAGTAATTCTCTTAATAGCACAGCTGACTTTGCTTATTTGGGTACAGATGGACGAAAATTGCGCATTCATTCTGCAATACGTCAACAAAAGCAGTCAAGAATACTTCAGGTGACAATAAAGGTCATCTCGTTTTTCGAAAGCGAATTGCATTGTACTTGCGGATGAGCTCGCTCAATTTCCGTCGTATTCCTTTCAATTCATTTCTTTGTTCGTGCGCTACAATATCGTCCGTGATATTTTACCATAAATATCACGAGTTGCACATTCAACAACAATTTATCCTTTGTTAAGGATTCCGCAATGCCAACGACTATCTATTCATAAGTGTTGCGAAGTAAGTTGATAATATCGCCATTCTGTGTTGTATTCTAACCTGACAGACCAACATTCAATGTGGTATTTCACAAATGACCTGTCAGATTGCCTCATAGCTGTCAAAGGCGAGTCAGGTCAGTTGTATACATGCTTGTATACATGCACATTATTACACCATGTTCCAATGTATACACAAGCAATACAATGGTCACAAAAGAATTGTATATGCACTGATGCTATTAATACATCATGTCAACCAAAATAACGATATCATGAAATTAAAGTAAACGTTACCAAGTATTTAAAGAAGGTTTCTATTTATGTATGTCACTAAAATATTTTGGAAATGTTGACATAAATGCTGAAATCTTTTATCGCAAATTAAACTTTTAAAATGGAATAACTTGAGATGAAATCAAAACGGAAAAAAAAATTTTGTTTATCAAGTAATAAAAACACCGAAACTCTCAGCAGGCAGTGGTGGCCTGTGTTGCCGTTCGAGACGCACGACAATGGGCATCTTTAACCTGAAATTTAAAAAATACTGCTGAGGCTAGAGGGCTGCAATTTGGTATGCCTGATGATCGGAAGGTAGATGATCAACATAGCAATTTGCAGCCCTCTAGACTCATTAGATTTTAAGATCTGGGGGCGGACAGAAAAAGTGCAGACGGACAGACAAATCCATCTCAATAGTTTTCATTTGCAGAAAACAAATAACAAATTGCTGTCCAATGCGCACTAACGATTTCCCTTGCAAAAACGAATGCAAGCAAATATGGACGGGAGAGAGAAATCCAATGAAAAGAAAAAAACAAACATCGAGACATCATTGCCTACGCCTGGCAACATTTCGCTTTCGAAAAAAAAATTAATGGTTTATTTGTCTCTCGGTGTGATCTTCACTAAGTTTGCCGTAATACCTCAGATTCGGTGATCATTCTATTTATCATTTACTTTTCTGGATAACAGTCAGTTTGGCTTTTTCCTTGTTATTTGTTTTTTTATTAAAACAATTCTGAATGTATGTAAGAGCGTTTTAGTTTGCATCTATTATTACATTTGTGCTTCCAGGCTAGTGAACAGTAATTATCTCACTTATTCCCACTAATTGAGACATTTGGTAAGCTATTAATCTACATTATTGTGGTTACCTTGAAGTATCAGTTTACCACTGCATTAAAAAAAAAAGCCTAGAAATCCTACACTGAAAATTACTTGAGAGAGAGAGAGAGAGAGAGAGAGAGAGAGAAGAGAGAGAGAGAGAAAGTAATTGTCAAAAAAGAATAAAAGTCTTCGAAATCTGACGCTGTAAGTCCTTCAAGTGAGAGAGAGAAGAGAGACGGACAGAATGCGAGAGAGGAGAGAGAAGAGAGAGAGAGGAGAGGGGGGGGGGGGAATTGTCATCAAAGAATAGTCCTCGAAATCTAACACTGAAAGTCCTTCAAGTGTATGAGAGAGAGAGAGAGAGAGAGAGAGAGAGAGAGAGAGAGGGGGGGGGGGGAGACGCAAGTAATTGTAGTTTTCATGCCCTGACTTGTTATACAAGCTACACACGAAGGAGAATCAATCGCCGCCTATCGCCATGTCAACGGGATGAGAAGACAATCCTCTTAAATCGAAATTTCCAATTTGTAGCGAAGGGGGATCATAGCCCTTGAGGATTCCATCCCCCACCTAAATATAAGTCACATCAAATCACGGATCGTATCAATTTCTTACAAGCCTCCTATATCTTTCTATTCATAGAACAGCCTACGTAACGTACCTGTTGCCTGTACACTCCATTTATACAGGACTTTCTAGGTCTTTCTGGGTTTCCATTGTCTCCTCACTCCTAAAATTGCAGAAATATAAAATATATTTACAGAAATAGAGTTATAAACTCTCTCCACTTGACCAAACCAGCTAAAAACACGGATCGTTTGTCTCCTTGATTATAACCACTCTAAATATACTACATACTTCATTTCCATAAAGGTGAACTGGTTCAACATCATTTCATTAATGCAAATTTACCAGCATATCACCGATGACTCAAATTCACACCTAAAGTTAAAATTACATCGCTCACAATTCTAATCGCTCTTCCTCCTCACATAACATACAAACACTTATACATATCAACTTTCTCTTTAATAAACATCTTTTCCTCAACCCCCAATATCCATACTTCATTTCCATAAAGGTGCATTGGTTCAACATCACTTCATTAATGCAAATTTATCTTCTATAAACACTTCCATGGAGTCTGAAGATAGGATTCATGCAATACAGAAACTGTAACAGGTTCTCCAAAATTTTTTATATGAGATGAAAAATCTAAGTTTCCTAATTCACCAGCATATCACCGATGACTCAATTTCACACCTAAAGTTAAAACTACATTGCCCACAATTCTAATCGTTCTTCCTCCTCATATAACATACAAACACTTTTATACCATTCAACTTTCACTTGGCTTCATAACATTTACATTAACCCTTTATTTGTTTTACTCACTCTTGTTCTATACTAAACATCCTGCAGAGTTCTCTGAAACGCAATAAACCTTACGGCAAACATACATTACAATAATCAAACAAGACAATATTTTATGCCAATTTTTAATTAAACCCATTTCAGTGATTTTGCAAAACTTTGTCAAATATCTCAGTATTTCTTTTCTTAACACGATTAATCTTACTTTCATTAGCGTCACTGATTGAAACATTAATTCTTTTTGCATTTTGAAATAAAATACCAAAGATGCCCAACACTGAAAAAACCTTTTAGGAGAAAAAAAAAATGAACAAACTGTAGACCAACCTTTTTTTTTTATACAAAACTCATTATTCTACCAAAGTGCAAACATGCCCACCAGTTTTCGTTAAAACACTGATGCCATTCTGGAGCCAAATGAGCCAACGACCGGGTAAATACTGAGAAAAGTATTCTAATGATTATAAAAAAAAAACTCCACGTACATAAAAATAAAAAAGACAGTTCGTTTTAATCAACGGATGGAATATAAACTTTCGGTCAAAGGCCAAACGCTGGGACCTATGAGGTCATTCAGCGCGGAAAGTGAAAGTAAGAGGGTTTGAAAGGTGTAACAGGAGGAAAACCTCGGAGTTACACAATTGTCAGGAAAGGGAGGAAATAAGATGGGAGAAAGAGAATATGAACAGAGGTACAGTGAAAGAAACGAGAGGGGTTGCAGCTAGCGGCTGAAGGGACGCTGCAAAGAACACTAAGTGATGCCCACGGTACGCTGTGCGAGGCGTACTGATGGCAATAACCACTTACGAGGCACTCCAATCAACTTGACACCAATATCCTCGACTTCGAGATAAACAGTTATCAGCGACACCTTCCTTTAAAATGTAATCTTTTTGTATCATCGTTGTCGTCTGGACTTCGTACCCAGTAAGAGACTATTTCCGAGAGGAAGATTTCAATTAGAAAGAACCAATGCGACTTTTGGAGGCAAAAACGGGATCAACTTCCCGGCAGAAATAACGCTAATGATAAAACTTTATTTAACTTTACTGTCCATGCGTCTGCCCAGCAGAGGAATTGCTAACAGATAAGAACCTGGTTGCAGAGAGAGAGAGAGAGAGAGGAGAGAGAGAGAGAGAGAGAGAGAGAGCACTTACAAAACTAACACGAACATCAGCATTGGTCTTATACTTCAAAATATGAGAAAAAAAAATTTTATTTCTTCATCTCTGGAACTAGTATGAAATTCTCATGTGACAAGACATAAAAATTTAAAAGTTGATATAAGACTCAATGCATGGAACCTTAAAAGGGAATAATATATAATAGTGAAAACTACTCGACCACAATCATCTTCCTCAACTAACCTTACTATAAAATCTAGACAAGAATCAGTATTGGCCTCGTGCATAAAAAAAATGAGAAAAATTATTTTTGGTTTTACTATTGTTTAAAATCTAGAACTAGAACGAAATTGTCGCGAGAAACGAAATAAAATGTCAAAATCAACATATGATTAAATATATGGCACCTTATGGCATCTTCTTCCTCAGCTAGCCATCTCTCTAATCCCTCAGATGAAAAATGCAAATCCATGGCTACACAGGATTCTTATAAACCCAGAAACACTAAACCCGTGAAGAAGTCTCCCCATCCGCAGCTGCCTTTATAATAAACGTTTTCCTTCCTACATACATAACTTCAACGCCAGTTAGCAAATAAATAAACACCGACTTCCTATGGAAACCATTACCAAATAAGCGTTTACTTCCTGCGTCAACAATGTGACAACCTTTCTCATGCGGAGAAATTTATAGATACTAGTTTGTGTCGAAGGGGACGACGGTTTCAAACCCTTCGTTTGAATTGATGGACGATGAACCTGGAACTTTTGCGGGAACTCTTGCTCCAGATATCCCCGTCGCTCCTTTTTTAGGGGAAGAATAAAAATAAGAAACTGAATTCAAAAAGGTGCAGAGAGAGAGAGAAGTTGCCAAACGAATGACTCACGAGTTACTACGGAAATGGAAAATGAATTGAGAGGAATCCGGAGAGCACCAGAGGCAACTATTAGAGGGTGGGGGTAGGGAAATGGGGCAGGGGAGTCTGAGGGAGGGGCAGGGGAGGGAGAGAGATGGAAGGGGAGTGGAGTAAAAATGGGAGGAGGAAGTTTGAAGCAAATTCCGGAAAGGAAGAGGAAACAGGAGAGAGAGAGACGCTCGATTCGGGGAAGGGTTGGGAATGTTGAGACTGGGGAAAAGAATAATCTCTGTGAAATTTCATTGACGCTTTTTAATATGACATCTGCAGAACGGGTTATATTTTTTCCTAATGGAATTTCGATTTGGAGAACTCCACACACAGAATCCTTTTATTTTATGTAATGAACACATTTAATTCTATTTAGGCCACTGATAAGGACATTACAGAGGATACTGCAAATAACTTTAAAATGTCTAGAATTATCCACAAACTAAAACCTGATTTTTTCAAAACGCCAGAAACATGACTATAACACACTCAGAAAACAAACAAACTTCAACCCAAGGGACTGAGCGGTCATAACAAAATCACAATGACTGACCAACCAACTGGAAGCAATTTATCATCCTATCTATTTTGAAGGGAGCAAATGACTATTAATTTGCTTCAAATTACCTCTGAACTGTAAAAAGATATATTATCTTAGACTTCTGACATTTTGGGTGACTCATGCTGGTTCCCACAAGGGTATTTTACAATGTTTATATAAAAGTCGAGAGCTTTGCTTTAAAAGTCAACATTATACAAATCTGGATGTCCAATAAAAAGAAAAATTAACTTTTTAAATATGTTAACATATGTCTGGATAATGCTTCTGGGACTAACTAAACAGGATAACTCCTCAGATTAGTTCAGTGTACCCTTTCATTCACAGTAAACCTAAGGCGTCTAGTTTAGCTACTATCCTGGATCATCAAAATAAAAGGATGAATAACTACAACAAAAATGTAAACAAAATGTAACCTTTCATTACCCCTGGGAAAAGAGGGGAGATTTCTCCATCCGAGTCTGTATGTTAATGAATGTGTCTATATATGAGCAGGATACCTCAGGAAAAGGGTGATTAGGGAAGAGATGGTTTCCATGACAACAAATCCTTCACTCGGGAGATGATATCTTCCAAAAGGTTTCCATCTAACGAATATACTTCTTGCCAGTACAAAATGGACGCTAATGAGGGTGAGAATCTCTCTCTCTCTCTCTCTCTCTCTCTCTCTCTCTCTCTCTCTCTCTCTCTCTCTCTCTCAAAGGAGTATGCAGGTAACTTAGAAACCAGCACTCCGTTCAGGGTTTTCAATAATAGAGAGAGAGAGAGAGAGAGAGAGAGAGAGAGAGAGAGAGAGAGAGACCAACGTGAAAAGTTCACTTGGAAATCAGCAAATGATGCACTTCCTATATAGATAGAAACGATTGCTTGTAATCTACTTAACCAAGGGGTTCAAATTAAAATAAAATGTACAAATCAAACAAGGAAATTTATTTAAACCAAAATAAGAAATCTTAAAAGGGAGCATGTTTTTACCCCCACTCAATCAACTTCAATTACCTTAGAAAACAATGATCAATCCATGAGGACATGCAAAGTAATATCACAACTCTTATCCGATCTATCTCAATTTGTCCTGAAATACCTTGTACTAAGCTTTATATCCGTGACCTCTTGCATTCGTACCACACTACCTACGTAATTTTGACGCTAGTTCCATCAGGTCAATACACAATTTCCCTAATAATAAATTTGAAAATAATCATGCATTGCCTTTGTATTTTGTTTGTATGGTGTTTTTACGTTGTATAGAACCAGTGGTTATTCAGCAACGGGACCAACAGCTTTACGTGACTTCCGAACCACGTCGAGAGTGAACTTCTATCACCAGAGATACACATCGCTCACTCCTCAATGGAATGCCCGGGAATCGAACTCGCGGCCACCGAGGTGTCACGCCAACACCATACCGTCCACGCCACCGAGGCGCTATACATTCAATTTGTAAACATAGTTACTTACAAAACAATCTGGAAAACACTGGCTATCAAGGCGTACAAACGAAATATGCATTAAAACACTGGTTATCATTACGTCCTAGGGAAAGGTGCGAAAAAAACCCACTGGGTATCAGGACATAGTAAGGTAAGATGCCAAAAAAAATACACTGGGTATCAGGACGTACTAAGGAAAAATAAAAAAATCACTGGGTATCAGGACGTACTAGGGAAAAATAAAAGAAAATCACTGGGTATCAGGACGTACTAGGAAAAATTAAAAAAAAAAAATCACTGGGTATCAGGACGTACTAGGGGAAAAAAACACTGGGTAGCAGGACGTACTAGGGAAAAATAAAAAAAAAAATCACTGGGTATCAGGACGTACTAGGGAAAAATACAAAAAAAAGCACTGGGTATCAGGACGTACTAGGGGAAAATAAAAAAAATCACTGGGTATCACGACGTACTAGGGAAAAATAAAAAAAAATCACAGGGTATCAGGACGTACCAGGGGAAAAAAAAAAAAATCACTGGGTATCAGGACGTACTAGGGAAAAATAAAAAAAAATCACTGGGTATCACGACGTACTAGGGGAAAATAAAAAAAAAATCACTGGGTATCAGGACGTACTAGGGAAAAATAAAAAAAAAATTCACTGGGTATCAGGACGTACTAGGGAAAAATACAAAAAAAAAATCACTGGGTATCAGGACGTACTAGGGAAAAATACAAAAAAAATCACTGGGTATCAGGACGTACTAGGGAAAAATACAAAAAAAAAATCACTGGGTATCAGGACAAACTAGGGAAAAATACAAAAAAAAAAATTCACTGGGTATCAAGACGTACTAGGGAAAAATACAGAAAAAATTACTGGGTATCAGGACGTACTAGGGGAAAATAAAAAAAAAATCACTGGGTATCAGGACGTACTAGGGAAAAATAAAATAAAAATCACTGGGTATCAGGACGTACTAGGGAAAAATACAGAAAAAATCACTGGGTATCAGGACGTACTAGGGAAAAATACAAAGAGAAAAAGCACTGGATATCAAGACGTATTAGGGAAAGATGCAAAAAAAAAAAAAAAACACTCATTATCAGACGTATTAGGGAAAGATGCAAAAAAAAAAAAAACACTCAGTATCAAGACGTACTAGGGAAGGATGCAAATAAAAAAAAACACTGGATATTAAGACGTACTAGGGAAAGATAAAAAAAAAACTGTATATCAGGACGCACAAGGGAAAGCCGTATTAAAACACTAAGCTTCATCCGCGGACGTTGACTTAAACCCTGACGTCAGATCTGTCAGTTTATTTCTCCAAGAGGAAAAGGAAACCAACTTGAAAAAAGAATAATCTTCAGGGTGGACGTTGCGGGATGTTGAGGGATAAGTGGAGGGGAAGAGTGATAAAAAGGAAGAAGGAAGTTAAAAAAAAGAAAAAAGAGATTCCGGAAAGGAAAAGGAAACAGGAGACAGCAGACCCTTGGAACGGAGCAGGAATTGGATTGTCGAGCCCGAAATAAGAATTGTCTGTGACTTCCTACTGACCTTTTTCAAACCGATGGTCACGTCATCGAAAGCTACGACGTAAGAATATATATATATATATATATTATATATATATATACATACATATATATATATATATATATATATATATTATATATATATATATATATATATATATATAGGGGGAACGATTTCTGAAAACAAATCAGCCACTTAACAGAGGACCTTCACGCTGTGTCCTTCCTTTTCCATGAATATATTGATTCCAAAACACATTTTCACTTTTAAAACCATAATGAAATTGTCACGGCCCCCAGGGACAAAAAAAAAAAAAAACCCCTAAAAAAAAAAATCCATAATCGAAACTTCCTTTAGAGGAAACGACCTGGTAAGAAACCTCTTATTTCCAAGGGAATGAACAGCTGGTATGAAAAGCGGAAGATATGATCAGCCAATATCAAGAAATAAGCTATGTAAGTGATCGCCTCTAAGACGGCAAATATAAAAAAAAAAAATCTCATTTCCCGTGAATGGACATCATTGCTTTTTACTAGAAGTGGTGAAGAGATATATGCTTTAGGAAATTAAGTTCACAGACATTACTTAACTAACAAGGCGTGATCCGACCCCCAGCTTACTCAGGGCGCATGCTAAAATCGACGGTCAAAATAATAGAGTGTTGTTTCACCAACGAAAACTAAAATAAATATGCTATATTTTACTGGGAATAATTTTTCTGTGCTGTTTAACATGCACATTATTTATTTCTCACATTTTCATTTTAATAAATAAATCATAAATATCCTATCATAAAATTCCTGTAACTTTAACTCAACGCGAAACACCTTTTTCAGACCATTTTAAGCTTTTTCCATAGGGCTTTCCTTTCCCCCCAACAAGAACAACAAGAACAACAACAAAGTGGTTTGGCTTCCTCCCTGAGTAAGCGAAAATCACTGGATTTCCAACTTTTCGAAATACTTGTATCCACATACACGCGACCTTCAAGTACGTCATCACTCAACATAGTAAGGCCCCCCCCAAGCCCCCCCCCCCCCCCCCCCCCCCCACCAAGGGGAAATACGCCCAAGTGAAGTATTTGTCCAGGAGGCTGTGAAGCCTTGACAGAATTAAGGTAGATATCTACCCATTGAGAAGACAAGAGTCATAACAGACCCCAATCTTCCTGTATATTTACTTTAGTTCAAAGGCGAAAGACAGTGGCCATGCCTAAAGCTGGTTCACTTAAGGTAGATTCTTGGATGAGCCAAATGCTTACGAGACATTTGTTTGGCGACAGTTGATTGGCTGGTACCGGGAGGGAGGCAGCTCCCAGCCAATCAGCGGCCGCCAAACATACGCCTCGTAGGCATAGGGCTCATCCAAGAATCTACCTTAAGTGAACCAGCATTTTTTTTTATATAGTGCTGTATGATGACTAATAAATAAAGGTTTCTCCGGTGAACTATTAGTGAATGGATTCCAGTAACAAGTCAAATCATTTACAGTAACTGTAATACCACAGCATACGTCAGGAAAGCTTGCGTGCATTCGTCAATAAAAATCTGTACACTAACTTACTCCATAAACGAATAGGAATGCCTACCATATCCGTGAAAACAACGTACGCATTCTTTACGAAAGTATAAACAAAAGTGAGCACTGGGTTTTGAAATTCGGCTGAACAGGAAACTAGGAACAGGGAATCCATTTTTGGATTGGAAGTTCTGCACCATTTAGGATGAACCTCGAAACTCGGATAGGTGTTCAACTACTTTACTGTGGGCGTATAAATGTCCATTAACTTTTAAGTGTTAAAGATAAAAGCCAAATCATGCCCAAATGGAGGGCAAAACAAAACGAATGGATAAATATAGAAATAAATATATAAAAAGAAGGAAAATAATAAAAAGACCTTGAACGCTCCTACGCCTCAAACTGCTAACTACTCGAGTAAGTCACTAAACATCTGAAACCTTGCATTTCAGACCGTTGCATCATGCCTTCAGTAATGAGCTTAAGGTCTTACTCTGTTACTATCAACCCCGAGGTAGCTAAAGATTCACATAAGCATTTGCGAACTCTCCGACTCACATTCATTTCGCCAGGGAAGTGGGAGGAGATTATTCAACGTTCGGAATTTGCGAAAACTACGCAGACCTATGAGTTACACGACAAGCGAATGATGAAACGGCAGATAAAATTTAGTCCAAAAGGGACTTACGAGGTCATTCTGCGCTGAAAGGGAAACTGAAAATGAAATGGTTTGAGAGGTGTAACAGGAGGAAACCCTCGCACTTGCGCTATGAAACAACCGCTGGAGATGGTGGAAAGCGAGATGGAGAAAGGGAATATGAATGGAGGTACAGTAAAAGGAATGAAAGAAGTTGTAGCTAGATGTCAAAGGCACATTGCGAAGAACCTTAAGTAATGCCTACAGCGTAGCGCGTGAGGTGCACTGGCGGGACTAACCGTCTACCTCCCCACCTACGGGGACAAACGGAAAATAAAACTGACTGGAATTGACGCCAACAAAAAGAATTATCTCGAGATTAGAATATGAGAGTTTTTGTTGTTCATAACTTGAGAGGCTTTTGTGGTGATATGATCCGTATTAAGTGTTTTTGTTTTATACAAAAGAATGACTTTGTTTTAGCAAATCCCTCATGAATAAAAACTGTAATTCTGTGCTTGTTTCAGGTTTCACTGAATCTTCATGTCTCCATTTTTATTTTCAGTTTTTTTTAACTTCTGCAATGACTTGTTCCTATATAACCCCTGACATAAAAATACAAAAAAAAGGATTAACATCATTTAAAGAAATTTACGTTGGGCAATGAGAGGAAACAATAAAAAATTTAAGGAGAAAAAGGTACCAACAAAAGATACAAAATGAACATAGTTGGCTGTAACATATGATCGTTTGGGAAGAGTACTCGGTCATTTGAAAAAACAAAGATTCTATGGGGAAAGAAAAGACAGAATGAATAACCAGATGATACATAAGGAAGCAACGAAAGATAAAAATAGAAGAAGATACATAACAAAACACAAGAAAAAAACGAGTATATATAAAGATTCAGGGAAAAAAAAGATAGTAAGCCTAGAGAAAGAGGCCGAAAAATCTCTAAGCAATAGGGAAACGGAACGGAAAGAAAATACGTAAAACAAGATAAAAAAAAGAGAAGGGAGATTAACAAAATAAAAAAGCGACAAATAGCTGGGGAACCACAAGAAAAAAAAAACCTAAGAGATAACCAAATCCCGACGGGGGAAGAGGAAAAACCCCCACAAGAAAAATGGAAGCCTTTTAGCATAGACGCGGAAGGGGTAACTTTATGAAAAAGAGTAATTACATTTCCCCCTAGGTAGTACTTTGGAGAAGATACTGGTCTCCCTACAAGATTTTTTTGTACCCTCTTCTTTCTTTCGTCTGTGGGCGAGGTGGGGGGATGGGTATGGGGTAGGGGTTTATAATCTGTGGGTGTGTGGGTAAGAGGAAGTGTCCCTTGCATGTGCATGTGCGTGGGATCATTAACTGTATGTAAATGAGGGTGCTATAAACCCTTTTTTTCATCTAAGGCTTCCGGTTTCTTTTTTTTTATTTTTATTTTTTTTGTTATTTTGACTTGCAAATTTCATTTTTAATTGATGTACATTTTACGTTTTTCATCACACTTTATGAAGTGGTGTATGAAAAACAAAAACAAAAATGAATAAAAAAAATAAAGTAAAAAATTAATAATATATACCATACATACATACATACATTTATATATATATATATATATATATATATATATATATATATATATATATATATATATATATATATATTTATACACAAAGGTATATATATATATAATATATATATATATATATATATATACATATATATATATATATATGAATAATCATACATCACCGTGATTCATATAAATTATTCGAGCTACAAATATCCATTAATATCTAATTCGCTCTACCTCGGAATTCAATATATTTTCATATATGTAAACCGAAGGGGAATTTTTTAGTTGATAATAATTTCGTCCTCTCGTGGGTAAGGACGAAATTATTATCAACTAAAAATATTCCTCTTCGGTTTACATATATAAAAATATATTAATTCCGAAGTAGAGCGAATTAGATATTATAAAAGGTCATTTGTAGCTCGAATATATATATATATATATATATATTATATATATATATATATATAATATATATTATATATATATTATATATATATGTATATTATATATATATATACATATATATATATATATATATATATATATATATATATATATATAGATATATATATATATATATTTATTTATAAAAGAACGTTGATCGTACCAACTATCAGTTATTCATGTTATGAAAATATTGCAACTGGAAACGACTGAACGCAGATAATACCTTTGAATAATTCGACGGGCACTTGCTTTTTCTACCTCCATCAACAAAACCTCAAAACTGGGTAGATTCGAGACACACACATTTCCTTCTGTCTACTAGACTTCCAGTTCTCTTAGAACAGAGCTGAGTCATCAACATGACGACGCCATTTCATGACGATTCAGCATCTCTGCCTAATTCCTTTATATTCAGGACTTCCTTCCATGGTGTTGCAATACACAAGGTCACTCATGAAGAAACTTGAAATCTCCCGGTCACTTATTGTAAAGCAATTCATATAAATACACTGGAGGTATCAATGGTGTCATTCAAAAAATTATACCAGGCATTTCAACAAGCTTCATAAGATTGTGATCCGGGTGTGTTTGCGTGTATGTGCGTATGTATGTATGTATGTATGTATGTATGTATGTATGTATGTATATAATATACATGCATATACGTATATATATATATATATATATATATATATATATATTACTATATATACACATATACCTATGTATAAACATATATATACTATAATATATATATGTGTGTGTGAGTGTGTGTGTGTGTGTGTAAATATATAAACAAAGCAAATTAAGACGGAAAAATTGACAACGCACCATCCTACCACATCGACAAGGCATCAGAATTCAATATAACCAACAAAGCTATTTGCTATTTCCAGAATAAACGCATAATCTTCGCGCAGTGTCCAAACGAGGAGAGCAAGCAACTCGGCATCCCCACGCCCAAGCACTCAAGCATTATAAACGCCTCGGCAAAATATCTCGAACGCATTCAAGCAATCATATCTCAGTCCTCAAGAATGAATTGTGGGGTTTTTCTCTTATGAAAACGGGAGAAAACGTTTTTCGTTTCTCTCACGTCAAAAAATAAATTCCTCCTCCTCCTCCTCCTCCTCTCCTCTTCCTTCTGGAGGAAGTCTTTGCTCTGAATAGTTAAGAATTCTTTCCTGACGACTGCTGCTGCCGGCCCCGAACTTGGCTTGAGAAATTTACATTTGTAACGACGTAGCAATTGTCATCCGGGGAACTGCATTTTAGCCCGGGGGTAATTCGGTTACTGCCTCTTCTGTGACTAATCGAGTTTGCAAACAGATACGTATATTTATAAGGTAACAAAGATTCTATAGGTGGGTAGGTATACTATAAAATTAAGGGCAAAGGCCAGGTGCTATAGTAGATTCACATCAACCGTTGCATTTGATGTCTAGGCCAGTCCCTTACGACGCTCCTGATTGACTGTTGATAAGCCAATCACAGGGCTGGAAACTCTCAGTCTCTCTTAGAGAGACTGAGAGTTTCCAGCCCTGTGACTGGCTTTTCAACAGCCAATCAGGAGCGTCATCAAGGACCGGCCTAGACATCAAATGCACGGTTGATGTGAATCTACTATAGGACCTACTACGTCCTACGAGATCATTCAGCGCTGAAACTGAAATTGACAGATAGGTTTCAAAGTTGTAAATAAGACGGAAGGAAGATAATATAAACGAAGGTACACTAAAAATGAATGAAAGGAGTGGCAGCTAGGGGTCGAAGGGAAGCTGCAAAGAACGTCAAGTAATCCCTACGGTGCACCGCGTGAGGTGCACTGATGGCACTGGCCCCCGCCGGCCAACCTCTCCCCTACAGGAACAATAAATTATTATTATTCTTATTCTTCTTATTATTATTATTAGTATTATTACTATTACTGACAGAACCAAAACTCCTCATTTGGGATTTGTCTTTTATTATCTGTTTCCATGCGAGATTGACTGGTTACTTGCATTATTTTATTTATTTATTTTTTTTTTTTTTGCTCTATCACAGTCCTCCATTTTCGACTGGGGTGGTATTTATAGTGTGGGGTTCCGGGTTTGCATCCTGCCTCCTAGGAGTCCATCACTTTTCTTACTATGTGCGCCGTTTCTAGGATCACACTCTTCTGCATGAGTCCTGGAGCTACTTCAGCCTTTAGTTTTTCTAGATTCCTTTTTCAGGGATCTTGGATCGTGCCTAGTGCTCCTATGATTATGGTACGATTTCCACTGGCATATCCCATATCCCTCTTATTTCTATTTTCAGATCTTGATACTTATCCATTTTTTCCCTCTCTTTCTCTTCAACTCTGGTGTCCCATGGTATTGCGACATCAATGAGTGATACTTTCTTCTTGACTTTGTCAATCAACGTCACGTCTGGTCTATTTGCACGTATCACCCTATCCGTTCTGATACCATAGTCCCAGAGGATCTTTGCCTGATCGTTTTCTATCACTCCCTCAGGTTGGTGCTCGTACCACTTATTACTGCAAGGTAGCTGATGTTTCTTGCACAGGCTCCAGTGGAGGGCTTTTGCCACTGAATCATGCCTATTTTTGTACTGGTTCTGTGCAAGTGCCGGGCATTCGCTTGCTATGTGGTTTATGGTTTCATTTTCGTATTGCACTTCCTACATATGGGAGAGATGTTATTTCTTAGGGCCTGATCTTGTGCCGCTGTTATCATTCCTTCAGTTTCCTTCTTTAGCTCTCCCCTCTGTAGCCATTGCCATGTGTCATCGCTGGCTAGTTCTTTAGTCTGTCTCATGTATTGTCCGTGCATTGGTTTGTTGTGTTCCAGTCCTCTGTTCTGTCTGTCATTCTCCTGTCTCTGTATATTTTTCTGGATCTTCGTCTACTTTATTAGTCCTTCTTCCCATGCACTCTTTAGCCACTCGTCTTCACTGGTTTTCAGATATTGCCCCAGTGCTCTGTTCTCGATGTTGACGCAGTCCTCTATACTTAGTAGTCCTCTCCCTCCTTCTTTCGTGTTATGTATAGTCTGTCCGTATTTGCTCTTGGGTGTAGTGCTTTGTGTATTGTCATATGTTTCCTGGTTTTTCTGATCTATGCTGCGGAGTTCTGCCTTCGTCCATTCCACTATTCCTGCGCTGTATCTGATTACTGGCACTGCCCATGTGTTTATGGCTTTTATTCATATTTCCGGCGTTGAGTTTGACTTGAGTATCGCCTTGAGTCTCTGCATATATTCTTTCCTGATCGTGTCCTTCATCTCTTGGTGTTTTTATATCCCCTCCTTCCATTATTCCCAGGTATTTGTATCCTGTCTCATCTACGTATGTGTTTGATGTTGCTCCCATCTGGTAACTTTATCCCTTCAGTTCTCGTTACTTTGCCTTTTTGTATGTTGACTAAGGCGCATTTTTCTATTCCAAACTCCATCCTGATGTCCCCAGATACAATCCTTACAGTCTGGATTAGGGTATCTATTTCCTTGATGCTCTTACCATACAGCTTGATGTCGTCCATGAACATCAGATGGTTGATTCTGTTGCCTCTTTTCTTGAGTTGGTACCCGGCATCCATCTTCTGTAGTACTTTTGTCATGGGAATCATGGCTACTACGAAGAGTAGTGGGGACAGTGAGTCGTCCTGGAAGATCCCTCTCCTGATATTAACCTCTGCTAGTCTTATTCCAGAGCTTGTACGTATTGTATTCCAGTTGCTCATTGTATTTTGAGGAAGCTGATGTGTTTTCCTCTGCCCCATATATTTTCAGGCATTCTATTAGCCATGTGTGTGGTATCATGTCGAAGGCTTTCTTATAGTCTATCCATGCAATGCTTAGGTTGGTTTTCCTTCTCCCACTGTTCTTCATTACCATTTTGTCTATCAGGAGCTGGTCTTTTGTGCTCCTACACTTCCTTTCTGCAGCCTTTCTGTTGGTGGGGATGGTGTTTGTCTCCTCTAGGTAATTGTATAGCCTTTCACTGATGATACCTGTTAGTAACTTCCACATTATTGGTAGGCAGGTGATAGGCCTGTAGTTACTGCCTATATTTCCCTTACTCTGGTCTTTTTGTAATAATAATAATAATAATAATAAAAATAATAATAATAATAATAATAATAATAATAATAATAATAATATTATTATTATTATTATTATTATTATTGTTGTTGTTGTTTGTTGTTGTTGTTGTTGTTGTTGTTCTAAAGGGTCCACAATAATACAAAGTGTTATGAGTCCGTGTATAATTTTAAGACTTTACAAAAGCTTCGAACCCCTCCCTGGGTTCATCTTCAGTCCAAAAAAAATCTTTTTTTTGACTGAAGATGAACCCAGGGAGGGGTTCGAAAGCTTTTTCGTATCTTAAAAATTATACATAACTCTTAACACTGTATTATTGTGGACCCTTTATAACATTATATATACTCTCGCGATAGAGAGTTTTTCCGTGTATTATTATTATTATTATTATTTTTTTTTTTTTTTTTTTTGCTCTATCACAGTCCTCCAATTCGACTGGGTGGTATTTATAGTGTGGGGTTGGGCCGGGTTGCATCCTGCCTCCTTAGGAGTCCATCACTTTTCTTACTGTGTGTGCCGTTTCTAGGATCACACTCTTCTGCATGAGGCCCGGAGCTACTTCAGCCTCTTATGTTTTTCCAGATTCCTTTTCAGGGATCTTGGGATCGTGCCTAGTGCTCCTATGATTATGGGTACGATTTCCACTGGCATATCCCATATCCTTCTTATTTCTATTTTCAGATCTTGATACTTAATCCTTTTTTATTTTTTTCCTCTCTTTCTCTTCACTCTGGTGTCCATGGTATTGCGACATCAATGAGTGATACTTTCTTCTTGACTTTGTCAATCAACGTCAGTCTGGTCTGTTTGCACGTATCACCCCTATCCGTTCTGATACCATAGTCCCAGAGGATCTTTGCCTGATCGTTTCTATCACTCCTTCAGGTTGGTGCTCGTACGACCACTTATTACTGCAAGTAGCTGATGTTTCTTGCACAGGCTCCAGTGGAGGGCTTTTGCCACTGAATCATGCCTCTTTTGTACTGGTTCTGTGCAAGTGCCGGGCATTCACTTGCTATGTGGTTTATGGTTTCATTTTTCGTATTGCACTTCCTACACATGGGAGAGATGTTATTTCCGTCATCATACTTTGAACATAGGGCCTGATCTTGTGCCGCTGTTATCATTCCTTCAGTTTCCTTCTTTAGCTCTCCCCTCTGTAGCCATTGCCAATTGTCATCGCTGGCTAGTTCTTTAGTCTGTCTCATGTATTGTCCGTGCATTGGTTTGTTGTGCCATTCCTCTGTTCTTTCTGTCTCCTGTCTCTGTATATTTCTGGGTCTTCGTCTACTTTTATTAGTCCTTCTTCCCATGCACTCTTAGCCACTCGGCTTCACTGGTTTCAGATATTGCCCCAGTGCTCTGTTTTCGATGTTGACGCAGTCCTCTATACTTAGTAGTCCTCTCCCTCCTTTTCCTTTCGTGTCATGTATAGTCTGTCCGTATTTGCTCTTGGGTGTAGTGCTTTGTGTATTGTCATTTGTTTCCTGGTTTTCTGATCTATGCTGCGGAGTTCTGCCTTCGTCCATTCCACGATTCCTGCGCTGTATCTGATTACTGGCACTGCCCATGTGTTTATGGCTTTTATCATATTTCCGGCGTTGAGTTTGACTTGAGTATCGCCTTGAGTCTCTGCATATATTCTTTCCTGATCGTGTCCCTCATCTCTTGGTGTTTATATCTCCTCCTTCCATTATTCCCAGGTATTTGTATCCTGTCTCATCTATGTGTTTGATGTTGCTCCCATCTGGTAGCTTTATCCCTTCAGTTCTCGTTACTTTGCCTTTTTGTATGTTGACTAAGGCGCATTTTTCTATTCCAAACTCCCTCCTGATGTCCCCAGATACAATCCTTACAGTCTGGATTAGGGTATCTATTTCCTTGATGCTCTTACCATACAGCTTGATGTCGTCCATGAACATCAGATGGTTGATTTTGTTGCCTCTTTTCTTGAGTTGGTACCCGGCATCCATCTTCTGTAGTACTTTTGTCATGGGAATCATGGCTACTACGAAGAGTAGTGGGGACAGTGAGTCGTCCTGGAAGATCCCTCTCCTGATATTTAACCTCTGCTAGTCTTTTTCCAGAGCTTGTAAGTATTGTATTCCAGTTGCGCATTGTATTTTTGAGGAAGCTGATGGTATTTTCCTCTGCCCCATATATTTTCAGGCATTCTATTAGCCATGTGTGTGGTATCATGTCGAAGGCTTTCTTATAGTCTATCCATGCCATGCTTAGGTTGGTTTTCCTTTCTCCTACTGTTCTTCATTACCATTTTGTCTATCAGGAGCTGGTCTTTTTGTGCCTCTACACTTCCTTCTGCAGCCTTTCTGTTGGTGGGGGATGGTGTTTGTCTCCTCTAGGTAGTTGTATAGCCTTTCACTGATGATACCTGTTAGTAACTTCCACATTATTGGTAGGCAGGTGATAGGCCTGTAGTTACTGGCTATATTTCCCTTACTCTTGTCTTTTTGTACTAAGGATGTTCTTCCTGTGGTCATACCTTTGTGCTTGGTGATTTGAGATACAATGCTGGATGTTGTTCTGCTATTCGTGGGTGTAGGGCCTTGAAGTTTTTGAGCCAGTATCCATGGACTTCATCGGGACCTGGGGCTTTCCAGTTTGGCATTTTCTTTAGTTGGTGTCTGACTGTGTCTGTCGTGATGTCTGTGAATCTTTGTTTTATTCTCCCTGTTTCTTCTTCCTTGACTTCCTGGAGCCATGTTGCATGTTTGTTGTGTGATACCGGATTGCTCCATATGTTTTCCCAGAGTCTCTTACTTTGATTCGGCTTCAGGAATTTCTGGGTGGTTGTCTTTCCCCTCTTAGTTGGCTTGTATAGTCTTTTCTGGTTGGTTTCCGAATAGTTTTGTTCTGTTGGTATCCCTTATTCCTGTTCAGTACCGTTGGATCTCGTGTGCTTTGGCCTTCAGCCTCTGTTTTACATCTTCTATTGTGTTGTTTAGTCCCCTCTCTTGTACTTGTATTTCTCGTTGATTCCTCCCTTGTTTTCTTGCTTCTTAGCCTTTTTTCTGCCATCTCTTTCAGTTTACTCAAGTCAGATCTCATCACCATGATTTGCTTTTCCAGGCGCCTTTTCCAAGGAGGTTGCTGTTTTGGTTTCTGTTGGGTTGGTTGTGACGGTGGTGTTGGTGTTCGAATCCCCATCAGTTCTGCTACTAATCTTGCTCCTGCATATGTCAAGTTATTTGTTTCTGTGATACTGGTGGTGTGTATTAGGCCCATTATTTCATTGACCTCACTTGTTTTTGCTCCCTTAATTTCTTGGTGTTGTAGGCTTTCATGAGGGGATCTTTGTTCTCTCTGTATCTGGCTCCATCCATTGTCTAATCTTTTCTACCCATTCCGTTCCTCTCTGTTACTTCGTCGGTGTTTCTTCGTGTGTCGTTGTTTGATACCTCATCCTCCCTGTCGTCTTCTGTGGCATCGTCTCTCAGTTCGTCTTCGTGTAATTCGTTGTCGTGTGACATTTCCCTTTCCAGTTCTTCTCTTTCTGTTGGGGAGAGCCAGTTCTTTTTCTTTATGTTCCTTACTTGGTCTGCCAGCCTCTGCTCTGTTTGGGGGGTGTTATTCCTCTCATTCCAGATGTTGACCAATCTTCTTCTATATCCTCTCTCAGGCGGGTTGCTTCTGATGTAGCATCTCCATATTTCCTTATTTTCTCTTGTCCATTTCTTCCTTTTGCCTCTGTAGCTCCAATCTCAGGCTGTTCATTACTGTCTTGTTGTGGTGATCAGTTGCTGGATGACGACCTCCAAATACCTGACCGTCTTCCCCTACAATTGGGTTTGAATACCTGGTTGCCGGACGAAGCTCCTCTGTTGCCAGAGGTTCCATTTACGTCGTTGTCGTTTATTCCTTCATTTCTTTCCATCATTGCTGAATTTTGCTATTTAACCCATAGCTGGACCCTACCCCATCAGGGATAGGTACTCATTTACAGCTGAGTAGACTGAGGAAATTATGGTAAAGATCCTTTCCCAAGGAATCAACGCCGTGGAGAGCGGTCACCCATCCAACGACTGACCAGCCCCCAATGTTGCTTAACTTGACTTAAGTCTATTGACGACCTAACCCACTCCTCCACGGCGCCACATTTTTTTTTTTTTTTATTATTATTATTATTATTATTATTATTATTATTATATTATTTATTATTATTATTCATAGTTCACTTTTACATACATACATACATACATACTACATACATACATACATACATACATAAATCAACACACTATCACCTGTGGAATACAAATAAATTTGACTCACATTGGGTCCAATTGAAAGACCTGGTTTCGATCCTGACGTGAGTCAGATATCCCAGAAAAAATAATAGAAGGTAATACAAAGCGCTTTCGTATTATTTTGTCACATTTTCAAGGTACATTGTACCTTGAAAACGCGTTGAAATAACACGAAAGCTCTTGCTATTTCATTCTTTGATTTTTCCTGTTGTCACTGCTGAATTCAATGTTAAAAGCTATTAAGTGACATATAGCACACACACACACACACACACACACACACACACACACACACACATAATAATATATATATATATATATATATAATATATATATATATATATATATATATATATTATATATATATATATATATACATATATATATACATACATAAAAAAGAGGCAATGAATTAATAAGTTTTTTTATTCTATAACACGGTGCCAGTTAGCTGCATTCAACCCAAGCACGCAAACAAACTCCTTTCTTCTCCCGCACTCCGTCAGCAGAATGTTTCTCGAGCGCATTCATGCAATCATATCCTCGGCTCCGGGGTCGAATGAAAGCAAGTTTAAAATACATGAAAGAAACGTTTCCTCTCACTTCAGAAAGTTAACCCCCTTCCTTCCCCCCCCCCCCCCCTCCCCTCCAAAGACTTTCCTCTGAATAGTTTAAGATTTCTTTCTTTCCGTGACAGCTGCCAGCCCAAAGTTGTCCCGGCATTTACATTAAAAATGACGTTGCGAGAAGGAAAAAGGGATTCCACCATTTTATTTTAATTCACGCGATGATGACACTTTTGTTGCGAGCTTTGAAGTAAATCTGTTATATATATATATATATATATATATATATATATATATATATATATATATATATATATATATATATATGCGCACACATGTGTGAGTCTATTACAGACGTGTTACTTTTTTTACATTCACTAATATTGAGCCCCAAATATCTCTCGAAATCAATATACCTTGGGAATAACTTACGCCCAAGGGAAATGGTAGCTGCAAAGTGCTTCTGCCTTGACCAGCATTCCAACAGTGACTTGATCCATGCAGTGGTCGAAGCCGCTGGCTATCGTTGCTGCTAAACCAGGCCATGGTCTAAACCAGGCTACAGGGCTGCAGTTCGAATCCTGGCCGCACAACACACTTTCAGTTATAATACCTTTTGGGTGTAAGTTATTCCCAAAGTGAATTTAATTTTATATTAAATTATATTCGTGGCTTAAATTTTGTGAACACACACACACACATGTAATCTAAAATGTAAGACTGCTTACAAAATGTGCACAGTCATGTTGCCACGAAACAGCGAATATAAAAAAATATTTAAAATGAATCAGTGACTACATAACGTGCGCGCGTGTGTGTCTATGCACCTAATATACTAGGGGTGGAGGCACATTGACTAGACCTATGGAAGTACAACGACTATATATAACTATACTCTGTTTTTTTTCTTCATCTGCCCATCCGCCTGTGGTCTTTTTGTATGGTAACTGCGTCCTGGGCTTTAGATAGTTCGCTATTTGTAAGTTTTAGGTAAATAAAAGGATACCTCGGTGTACATTTGCAACTGAAAAGTGTTTTAATAATTTATGGTATGCTAATTACACCGTTAATATTCGAAATAGGATATTATTATAATCGTTGAATGGAAGCTGACTGTAACTATCTAAAGCCCGGGACGCAGTGTTACCATACAAAAACACCACAGGCGGATGGACAGATGAAAAAAAAAAACAGAGTATAAGTCTTATCTTTTCGATTTTCAATGATAATTTAATAACAACAATAATAATAAAAACAGCAACCTCCTAAATGTAAATAATAGTGAATAACGTTATTACATAAACGCAGGCTCGGAGAAACATGAGCCTAGTGAACTCACTCATAAATATTCTACAACATTCTTACAGTACTTTTCGTTTTGTTATACAGATGGAGATGGGTTTTTATCAACAGGAAACCTAGTTCGAAACGAATCCAAAACTAGGGCATAATTGCTAACGCACATCTGTTAATTTCTTTTAAAATTATCAGAAGAGAGAGAGAGAGAGAGAGAGAGAGAGAGAGAGAGAGAGAGAGAGAGAGAGAGAGAGAGAGCAAAATGTCTTACATAACGGTTGTCCAAAACAACCTTTGAAAATCTCTTCCCATACCGTCCTTATGATCAGCGGGAACAGTCTACTCTACAAGATAGTTGGAAAACATGGCATTGATCATTAACCTACGTAATGCTAATATTTCGATAAACGATATCGTCTGGACGCTTTGCATTAACAGAACATCTGTATGTGGGCGGATATGACGGAGGGGAGAAAAAGGAAAATTAATACCTATTTAGCACTGGACTTGACGGCCTCGTTGCACTAGGCTTAGGCCTACTGCTTACTAAGATCACCGGATCATAGACGAAGCTAACTTTTCCTCATCATCAAATGAAAATCCTTAAACGAAATTTACTAACAAACAGGCGTACTTCATACACATAAAAACAAGTTAAATTTTAGCTCTCATATTGCGTCAGCTAGCATTTTTCCCTTTGCAGTATCGTAACTAACACATAGGCCTATGTCCAATCTTAACCAGTCGCACACTGTTTCCTTTCATCAGGAATCCATTCCATTATATTCCAATTATGTTCTTTAAAGATAGAAGGATCCACATAATTATACCAGTGGGTCATAACAGGTAAACCAACTACAAAATGTTATATTTACCTGACTGAAATGTAGTACTATCACTCAGATTTAGAAAGAGTAGTATGCTCGATATGACATCCGTCCGGTTTTCAATTGATAACTTTCGATTATGAGGTTGAAACACAGTTCTGGATCTAGCCTTGTCACCATCAGAACTACTTTTTTTTTTTTTTCAGGAAGTTGGAACAATTATAAATAGTGCTGTCACTATGGCAGTCACATACAGAACCCGTGGACATTAACAGTCATCACCACACTATTACTTACAAGACTGAAAACTGAGTCTTCGGCTTTTTAGCTGAGCAAATGTGTAAGCCGTGACGTCATGCCCAGAACAGAAAACGGGACTTCTGCACTGACGTTACCATCCAGTGTTGCCAAAGTGCGGGGAAACGACCAAAAGTGCGGAGAAGATATATTTATGCTTTTAAAACTTTTTTTCCATCAATGAAAAATGATTGAAATTATATGATATTTTTGAAAGTACTAATATTTTTGAAAAATTAACCATTTTCACTAGTCTCGAGTGTTCACGCGCCAATATCAAATACGATCATGCTATTGTCAATTAAGAACGGATTTTGACAACAGCATATGACGTAACCCAAACGTGATGTTTTAAAATGCATTCATTCTTTAGGTCCAGCAATCTTCAATTTGCGTTTGTAATTATATATATATATATATATATATATAATATATATTATATATATATAATATATATATATATATATATATATACATACATATAGTTTAGTCAAATTTAATTAATTTGTGAATTAATCTCAGGGTGAAGGCTGACTTACATTATTGTAAACTTGGTCATGTTTAATGAGTTTTTATTTTATTTATTTATTTATTTATTTTGAAAAAACAACGGCAAATATGCATTAGGCAATTGCATTAGTTGAAGTGATTTAACTGATTATAAAAGAATAAGTTTCGATATAAGTATGCTAGGAAGTGGAAATTAACACTACACATCCCGGTGCGGAGCTATAATTTCTCGGTGATGTGCGGACTTTGCGGTAACCCTGGCTCAGCCTCCGGCATCGCATTACAGACGACAGGCCCCACTGGCCATGTCCGGTGCTGCACCCAGACGCGATTGCAGTTGGCCATTGCCTTCAATACGTGTCTTCACACTATGCGATTGTTTCCTGCATATAAGTGCGACAGCAGTAGACTTCCACAGTTCCACTGCTTCTGGTGATCGGGTGCATTGGGTATTGAAAACATTTGAGGGATATAAATAGTGTTATTCCCGTTGCTGAATAACCACTTGTTCCATGCAACGAAAAAAAAAAAACACCATACAATAATAATAACAATAGTGTATTCGTAAAATAAGAAAGAACTACAGTATGGATTGCTTAAGTATAAACTACTGAGAAATGATTTACTAAATGATTGCTGTTTTTTTTCATTAAGGTTACATTTACGTTTTGATACTGAAATTATTAGAAGGTTATCGGCAGATTATTGATATAAAGAGGACTAAAAGCTTTTGATTTCGATATATATGATTTTTTTAGAAGTTTTTTATAGTTAACACTTACGTTTTACTTACATTAATTAATGAAACAGAGATATGGATTTTTTTATATCAAAGTAAAAGATTTGTTTTTATATAGATATATCAGTTTATACTTTTGATAAATAGAGATGTTTCAGCTAACACTAGTTGTTTTCATTTCTCCTTTTTAATTTCTATATGGAAAAGCAAATTTACAAGGAAAGGTCCATATTATTTCCTCTTACTTGATGGTAACTGCCAGTTGTTGTGCTGGCGAAATATCATCTCTGAATGTCGTATTTCTTTTAGCGACTGGTCATGCAGATGTGACAAGAGTTCCTCAAAGGTTGTTTTAGACATTCTGAAGTAATTGCAAAATTTATCATTATCTCTCTTCAGCTCCTCGAAAATTGTGACAAATGCACCGTACAAGTGCCTTTGTGTATTCAAAGGGTGTACCGAGTGAATTCTAGGTTTTCTCTTCTTTTTTCTCAAATGTAATAAATAAAGACAATTTTCTCTTCCTGTATATGTAGTCACCACCACAGGCTGAGAGCAGACAGCAAGCGCTTGTCAAAAATTGGGTCGCTTTGTGCGGCAGTCGGACAAATGTACGATTTGCGCAATTTTGTGTCGCATTTAGATCCGGCACCGCAATCGTATCTTGGTGCGACTAGAATCGCATAGTGTGAAAGGGCCCGATTCAGCAGCAGAGGGAACGAACTATTGTGCGCGACAGTACCATGTATGGCTTATCTAATCCATGAGATGGGTAGAGATGTTTAGTGCCGGAACTACTAAAAACAATTTTAGCTGCTCCATTTATTGATGAACTGTGCTGATTGCTCGTAAAAATATTCTTGCAAAATCTGTTGTTATTGTTAGATTGAACGTACGACTGCCTGTACTTTATGCACATTTCAAAGTAATATAAAGTAATTTACAATTTACACTAAGACACAAGTTAAAGTTCGGTAAAGAGACTTCGTTTCTGGGAAATTGCTTTCTCGTTGTAACAGCCTATTAACGAACGAATAATGAGACCACGGAGCTCGAAATGATTTTGTTTGAATTAGTATTTCTTATTAGGCTTCCATCATGCAGACGATCTAAAAGTCACATTTGAAGTTATTTTTACATGGTGTTTTGTATACTTCGTTCATTGTTTACCTTGGCGCGTTCGTTTCAACTTTGTGCATTCATTTCTGATTGGGCCACCCTCGCCCGCCCGTCCTGGGACGCCTGGCGGGCTCGCGCCGCCCCGTCCCGGGACGCCTAGCGGGCCGTCGCCCGCCCCTCCGGGACGCCAGGCGGGCCGTCGCCCGCCCCTCCCGGGACGCCAGGCGGGCGTCGCCCGCGCCCTTCCCGGGACGCCAGGCAGGCCGTCGCCCGCCCGTCCCGGGACGCCAGGCGGGCCGTCGCCCGCCCGTCCCGGGACGCCAGGCGGGCCGTCGCCCGCCCGTCCCGGGACGCCTGGCGGGCCGTCGCCCGCCCGTCCCGGGACGCCAGGCGGGCCGTCGCCCGCCCGTCCCGGGACGCCTGGCGGGCCGTCCCGCACGCCCGTCCCGGGACGCCAGGCGGGCCGTCGCCCGCCCGTCCCGGACGCCAGGCGGGCCGTCGCCCGCCGTCCCGGACGCCAGGCGGGCCGTCGCCCGCCCGTCCCGGACGCCTAGGCGGGCCGTCGCCCGCCCGTCCCGGGACGCCAGGCGGCGTCGCCCGCCCGTCTCCCGGGACGCCAGGCGGGCCGTCGCCCGCCAGTCCCGGGACGCCTGGCGGGCCGTCGCCCGCCCGTCCCGGGACGCCAGGCGGCCCGTCGCCCGCCCGTCCCGGGACGCCTGGCGGCCGTCGCCCGCCCGTCCCGGGACGCCAGGCGGGCCGTCGCCCGCCCGTCCCGGACGCCTGGCAGGCCGGCGCCCGCCCGTCCCGGGACGCCTGGCGGGCCGTCGCCCGCACCCGTCCCCGTTCCGGGACGCCTGGCTGGCCGCGTCGCCCGCCGTCCCGGGACGCAGGCGGGCCGTCGCCCGCCCGTCCCGGACCGCCCAGGCGGGCCGTCGCACCGTCCCAAGGGACGCCAGGCGGGCCGCCGTCGCCCGCCCGTCCCGGGACGCCTGGCGGGCCGTCGCCCGCCCGTCCGGGACGCCAGGCGGGCCGTCCGCCCGCCCTCCCGTCCCGGGACGCCAGGCGGGCCGTCGCCGCCCGTCCGGGACGCCTGGCGGGCCGTCGCCCGCCCGTCCCGGGACGCCAGGCGGGCCGCGCGCACCGCCCGTCCGGGACGACCGGCAGGCCGGCGCCCGCCCATCCCGGGACGCCTGGCGGGCCGGCGCCCGCCCGTCACCGGGACGCCTGGCGGGCCGTCGCCCGCCCGTCCCCGTCTCGGGACGCCTGGCGGGCCGTCGCCCGCCCGTCCCGTGACGCCTGGCGGGCCTCGCCACCCACCCGTCCCGGGCCGTCGCCCGCCCGTCCGGGACGCCTGGCGGGCCGTGCCCGCACCGTCCCGGGACGCCTGGCGGGCCGTCGCCCCGCCCGTCCCGGGACGCCAGGCGGGCCGTCGCCCGCCCAGTCCCGGGACGCCAGGCGGGCCGTCGCCCGTCCGTCCCGGGACTCGCCCGCCCGTCCCGGGACGCCAGGCGGGCCAATCGCCCGCGTCCCGGGACGACCAGGCGGGCCGTCGCCCGTCCGTCCCGGGACGCCAGGCGGGCCGTCGCCCATACCGTCCCGGACGCCAGGCGGGCCGTTGCCGCGCCGTCTCGGGACGCCTGGCGGGCCGTCGCCCGCCCGTCCCGGGACGCCAGGTGGGCCGTCGCCCGCGCCCGTCCCGGGACGCCAGGCGGGCCGTCGCCCGTCCGTCCCGGGACGCCAGGCGGGCCGTCGCCCGCCCGTCCCGGGACGCTGGCGGCCGTCGCCCGCACCCGTCCCGGGACGCCTGGCGGGCCGTCGCCGCCCGTCCCGGGACGCCTGGCGGGCCGTCGCCAGCCGTCCCGGGACGCCTGGCGGCCGTCGCCCGCCCGTCCCGGGACGCCTGGCGGGCCGTCGCCCGCCCGTCCAGGGACGCCTGGCGGGCCGTCGCCCGCCGCCCGTCGGGACGCCTGGCGGGCCGTCGCCCGCCCGTCCCGGGACGCCGGCGGGCCGTCGCCCGCCCGTCCCGGGACGCCTGGCGGGCCGTCGCCCGCACCGTCCCGGGACGCCAGGCGGGGTCGCCCGCCCGTCCCGGGACGCCAGGCGGGCCGTCGCCCGCCCGTCCCGGGACCCGTGGCGAGCTTTGCCCGCCCTCCCTATAGAGAGTAACACCTCTGCTTAACCTTAGAACCAGAATATGCCACTGAATCCTTTCAATTCTCCAGGGCCTTCTCTCAATCCTCTGCTTCTTCTCTTCGCATGCCAGAATCTTCTCTGAATCCTCTCCTTCTTATCCTTGCACTCCACAAATCTTCTCTGAAGTCTCTGCTTCTTTTTTCTGACGCTCCCTGAATCTTCTCTTAATCCTCTGCTTCTCCTGGCACTCCACCAATCTTTCTCATGTTCCCTTCTCCTGCCCCTCCCCCATCTTCTCTCTATCCTCTTCTTCCAATCTTGCCACTCCACCAATCCTTTCATTTTCCTTTCCCTTTCACCAATCAATAAAACTCTTACAAAACGTTTTATACTTATTTCCAGATAACTTTAATTTCCTTCAACCATTAACAAACCAAACTTATTACATATAAACATCAAACCTTCCATATAGTACACTTCAAAACTTTTAATCAAATACAAACCTTTACTTTTCTCAATCATAAAATCAAGTATTGCACTTCACTCTTAAAATCCATTCCAAACTAAAATCAATTCTAACACATGCATTTATCAAACAAGTCCTTTCAATTCCAGTTAAACTCCAATTATTATCTAAATAACAAAATTTGCTAAAAAAATTCATTGTGTAAATGAAAATCGTACTTTCTAGATAAACTTTATTGATTTCAATAAAAAAAAAAAAACTTTCCATACAACAAACTCCTCCTCAAATTTTTCACATCTGATCCCTCTTCACAAGGCCAGCTTAGACTTGGTCGCTCCCATTCCTTGAACATGGACAGCTGCTCCTTCATTTTCCACTTCTTCTCCACGCATCTCTAATTCCCAGGCAGCTTCTTCACCTGGCGGCAAACCAATTTCTCCTTCGCTCCTCGCACCTCTCAACCTCATCTTCCAACTGGTCGTTCCGTTCGCCCTGAACACCGCTCTTCCTATCCAGCCACTTGAAGCCATGATTTCCTTCCTCTAGGAGGCACCTCAGCTCCTTTCTCTTCAGTTTTGCAACCTCAACTTCACAATGGAGTCCACACCTTTCCTTCCTAAGGTCTTCCACTTTCTTCTGCAGGAGCTCGAACCTGACCTCGGCGTCTTCCTGTCCGATTAGCGCTTTTCGGTCGCGTCTTTTCGTTCCTGGACGAGCCTCGCCATCCGCGCCGCTTCTTCGTCTATATCTGCAGGTCCTTCTCCTTCTGTCGTAGCAGTTTCTCTTGCTCTCAACCTGCCCAAGTTTGCCTCTGGCAATTGCACTGTCGGTTCCCTTATCCTCTCACATAGGGCATCTTTGTGTAATCCATCAACTGCTCCTTTTCTTCTGTGTCTTGACAATCTTGTCTTCCAGCTGCTGTTTTTCCATCTTCACTTGATCCTTCTCCTTCACAAACAAAACGTCTCA
>NC_061103.1:28637836-28645336 GCF_015104395.2 Macrobrachium nipponense | reverse complement strand
TTAATGTGAATTTCCGTTTCAGCGCAGAATGATTTCATGAGTTCCAGTGCTTGGCCTTTGGCCTAATTTCTATATTCGGTTACGATCAGGAGAGAAAATAAGATTCTAATGAATGCACAAACTATCTCCAACAAGTTATATGTGGCAAATTTACTTCATCGCGTTAGGCCCTTTTCAATAGGCAGTTACAATTGACATAGTTACTGTATTACCCTGAAGTACAAGGCAAGCGTCATGGTGGTATATCAGCGTTAGGATTCGTGTTCATCTTAATTCTTCTTTCAGATATGCATTATTCCTCTATGAATACATAGATACTACTGCATGTCATAAGAAAATGGACATTAAATTAAGTAAACTGGTTCACTTACGCTGTTTTATATATATATATATATATATATATATATATATATATATATATATATATATATATATATATAAGCGATTAATCTAATGGAGTAAGTAGCATTAGGGAAAATCAGAAAAACAAAAATACAAATAGTCCATATATATATATATATATATATATATATATATATATATATATATATATATATATATACATATATAATATATATATATATATATATATATATATATATATATATTATATATATACATCAAAAGGCCCATTAAAACACTCTGGCTTAAAGCTAAGGACTATATTTCGGTGGACATACTGCAGTGAATTCACTGCTTGATAAGGATGGAATGAGTCCACCGAAATATAGTCCTTATAGCTATAAACCAAAGTGTTTTAATGGGTCTTTTATACTTAACACATATCCTGTTTTAACAGGAGAATTTTGTATATATATATATATATATATATATATATATATATATATATATATATATATATATATCAGTAGTGTATATATGTGCGTACTCGTATGTGTAGACATAAAAACATATGAAACACACACGAAGACAGTTTACTCGCGGAAGTAGATTGCCTTAACTTTTCATGCAAGGCAAAGCATCACGATCAAAGGCGACTGTAGCCATTTGAAGCGAGCTTAAGACAAAGGACACAGACGGCGCGAAAAAGAAAATGTTTTTCTTGTCCTTAATTTTTCAGCGAAGACATAAAGGTGCTTCTCCTTCGCGCACAGACTGGGGAAGAAGAAGAAGAAGAAGAAAGAGCCATAAAGGACCTGAGTATTAATTAATCTTAAGCCGCTTTTGAAGGCGAACTTCCCCAGAGCCTTGTGGGGGCTGACTCTTAAATTTTTTTATTTATTTATTGTTTTTTTTTTTTAAGTTGCGGTTTATATTTCAGAGACCGGAAACACAAAGGTATTTGTTGGTTCCTTAGTATACGAGATTTCATGGTAAGAATTGAGGCATAGTTAAAATTTCGATATATATATATATATATATATATATATATATATATATATATATATATATATATATTATATATATATACGTATATATATATATATATATATATATATATATAGATATAAATATATATATATATATATATATATATATATATATATATATATATATATATATGAACTTCCTACCAATAGTAGATTCAAATCTGAAAAGAGATAATGTTGCATAATAGGTCTAGTTACACAATTAATAACTACTGCACTACAGATTTTTAGCGAACTCCATGAAATTTAGCTAGCTGACTATCCTCCTTCACATTATTATTATTATTATTATTATTATTATTATTATTATTATTATTATTATTATTATTATTATTATTATTATTATCATCCAGATCATGGACCCTATGCATATGGAACAAAGCCATTAGGGGCCACTGACCTGAAATCCAAGCTTTCAAAGAATATGGTGTTCATTATAAAGAAGTAACAAAAGCTAATGGGAAATACAGAAGGATGAGATCAGCTATTAGAGAACAATAAGAAATAAATATATGAATGAAAACAAAAGGGCACTTTAAACAAGCTCATTTTTTTCTAAACCAGTGAACAGTGAAAGTCACACGATGTTTTTCGTATTGTTTACTGTTATGTACTACAATTTTTTTTTTAAATCAACGTGTTTGCACTTAGAGGAACGCCATATTTTGTAGCTACATTTGGTGAACCCTAGTGAGGCCCATCCATGAATAGGATGGTCTAAAATTAATGTTTTATGTCAGTGGTCTGAAGCAGGAGAGTAATCATTCGTAAAACATCTGTCTGTGAAGTGCCTACATTTCATAATGTTTATTTTTCACTTTGAATGACTTGTTCCTATCTAATTCAGTTGTTTATCTATGTACTCAATCATTTATTCACATATTCAGTTTCAGTGATTAGTACTTCATGTTAAATATATGTATATGTATATATATATATATATATATATATATATATATATATATATATACTGTATACATATATAAGTACTTCTTGTTAGCTATATGTATGTATGTATGTATATGTATATATATATAATATATATATAATATATATAATATGTATATATTATATATATATATATATATATAAAATATGTATAATATATATATATATATATACATATATATATATATATATATATATATATATATACATATAGTTAACAAGAAGTACTGATCAATGAAACTGAGGTATGAATAATGCGTAAGTATATAGATAAACAACTGAACTAAAGAGGAAAAAATAATAATGTGGAAAAAATAAGCATTATATATATACATACACACACACACACACACACACACACACATATATATATATACAGACTATATATATAGGTATATATATATATATATATATATACACATATGACTAGTAAAAATGTTCTGTTACAACAGAATTCCATCTAATGAAAGGAGCCCATAAAAACGCCAAATAGGGAGAGAAAATACTATATACATATGTGTGCTTCAATCTTTTGTTGTCTAACATGCATTAGCATTTCACTCCATTCTGTTTCTTTGCATTTTACCGTCTCTCACTTTTGAGTATTCTAGTCTTTGGGAGTTTGACGAAGATTCTTGGCATATTAGTGTTGCAACAGGAAAATGGGGTTACTTTAATAATAATAATAATAATAATAATAATAATAATAATAATAATAATAATAATAATAATAATAATAATAATAATAATAATAAAAGAGCCATTATGTTTAAAGACCCAAGAACTTTGTATTTTTTCCTTCTAATGAGAATGATAATTAAGGTTAACTGGCGCTAAATTTTGTAACTGAAAAGAAATTCATAATGCCGATGATTCTAGACGATCAACGCCATGTTCCGCGCGATTCTGCTTGAGGTCCTATTGAGCATAAAACCTGAATAATTCAGAAATTAAAACTAAAAAATGAAGACACCCCAGAAGTTTGGATAAATTAAGAAATATCCAAACACACACTTAGACGAAGAAATGCTTCGAGCGCGCGAACCCGTCTCAAATTAATAGCTATACCTCTAAAGTTCACGATCACAGCCGACAAATTTAGCGCTATGCAAAGACGTATCTTCATTCTTATTGATATTCTGGGTTTTGGAGGAGAAGAAGAAGAAGAAGAAGCGTAAAGGAATAGCCCGGAGCCCGAGAGGCAAATTACAGGCGAACAAAAGAGGCTTTGATAGATGATTTCAGTTATGGAATTGGACGTGAACAGATGGCGCAGATGGAATATTTTTGGAAGAGCGAAGAGTGTGAGGAGGAGGAGGAGGAGGAGAGGTAGAGATAAAGATACCCGCAAAACAATCGCCGATTGTGATTGATGACGAAAACTTGTGATGGGGAATGTGATGGATGCTGATTTGCGAAAAGTCTTAAGACTCCGACGGCCGTGTGACAAATGATCCGACCACGCAGAGGACTTGCGCGTGGGCACGCGCGTGCACGGAGGTGGAAGACATTACGTGCATGATAGGCGATTGACCCGTATCCACGCGAGCAAACTTCTGTTTTCTTTCTTTCTTTAGAAGAATATAAGGCATATTACAATTTCTGGACCGCTATTGTAAAAAAAATAAAATAAAAAAAATAAAAATGAAATGAAAAGGGGGAAATGGGAAATGTATGAATAAAACTTCAACACGATTTTAGAGCAAATAAGTGCTTATTGTGGAAAAGCAGCTTTAAAAATAATTTTTATAAATCTATACCCCGATATAATATTCAAAATTAGAGATTAGAAGATATCATAGAAAAGAAAATCCAGTTACAAAATTCCAAAAACGATAAGGGATTTTGTAAACTCAAATCACTGTAGAAAATAAAAACAATATAATAATAATAATGAGAGTAAAAAAGCAACACACAAACGATAGAGACCAAAACAGATCCCTGACGAGAAACCCGCTCAATTTGTCCGCAACGAGCGTTACCCTAATTTCATACAGTATGGCTGGCTACGGATTCCAGGACCCAGGACAGGGGGCCCCCCCAGCTCTCTCCCCCGAAATCCAATCACGTCCGTAACCACGGGAGAGCTAAGTAAGCAGGAATCGCTCCCAGAGAGGTAAGGAAGATAGGGGGGAGGGGGAGACGAAGGGAGAGGAGGTAGAGAGAAGAAGGAAGAAGGGGGAGAGGTAGGGAGAGGGAGAGATCCCTACGAAATGATGGGCACCAATCTTCCTTCCTACCTTCCAGGTAGAAAGAAATCGATGATGGCTATTTTCTTCTTACCTCCTCTCTCTCTCTCTCTCTCTCTCTCTCTCTCTCTCTCTCTCTCTCTCTCTCTCTCTTTTTTCTTTTCCACTTTTCTTCCCCGTTCTTTGATCCGTTTCCTATTTTTATCTGTTTACGTCATTTCCAAAGTTCGATGAGTCGTTGTCATAGGATGATTCTGCAATAATATTACTTTCACTAACATTCTAGACACCTTTAATTTTGTTGTCTAAAATGTGGGTGATTGCTAGTAAAAATTATGTGGTGATAATCTAAATGTTGAAAGGAATGTTGACTTATTTAAGAGGCCAGTTATTACAATTTCACACACACACACACACTATATATATATATATATATATATATATATATATATATATATATATATATATATATATTATTTATATATGACTGATAGAAACAGCAGAATTCCATCTAGTAAAAGGAGCCCATTAAAACGACAAATTATAGAAGTAAGTACTATATTTCAGAGACTGCTGTCTCTCTCTTCAGTCTCTGAAATATAGTACTTACTTTCTATATTTTGGCGTTTTTATGGGCTCCTTTTATTATATATATATATATATATATATATATATATATATATATATATATATATATATATATATATATATATATATACACGAGTATGTATTTGTAATAACAACAATGCCTAATTAACTTCTCGATTCCTTCAAACTATGTAGATTCACTTGTCACTCCGAAGCCTGAGGTCCAAATACAATTGGTCAGACCGGTAACGTGACCTCGTTCTGATACTACGGCTGCGGGTTCGAATCATGCTACAGACGCCAGCTTTCCTTCATATTCTTGCATTTGGATCTCAGGCCTTGTAATGACGAGCTTATACCGAAAGTGTGAAGAATTTGAGATAGCTAGATAGACGGATATATATTCATGTTTATATATGTGTGCAAATTGCAAATGCTATGCGGTATCTCACTTCTAGATCCAAGCTGAAATTAATTCTAAGTGCAAAATGCAGTTAAATGTCGTAAATTCTTAGTTCTTCAGTGGACGAGTGGGTTGCGTACTCCCCTATCGATTTGGTAGCCCGAGTTCACTCCCTGCTCAGCCAATGCGGAACCAGAGGAATTTACTTTCTGGTGATTAGAAATTCATTTCTCGATATAATGTGGTTCGGATCCCACAATACGCTGCAGGTCCCATTGCTAGGTAACCCGTTGGTTCCTAGCCACGTAAAAATATCTAATCCTCCAGGCCAGCCCTAGGAGAGCTCTTAATCAGCTCAGTGGTCTGGTTAAATTAAGATTTACTTAACTTTTTTTTTTTTCCTAAGACAGAATTAAAATTCACCGACACAGTTCAACCATGATCGATAATTAATTGCCTACCGACCTTTTTGCAACGGATGAACGAACTCTGCTGTAAAAAATAAATAAATAAATAAAATAAAAAATTATACAAGAATTTCGAAGGCCATACCATGAGGGACCCTACTCAATGCAGACTTTACAATCGACACCTTTGTAAATTCATCCTCCGTAGAGAAGGAAGTTGTGTTTGTTTGCCTGGTATTTTTACGTTGCATGGAACCAGTGGTTATTCATCAACGAGACCAACGGCTTTACGTGACTTCCGAACCACGTCGAGAGTGAACTTCTATCACCAGAAATACACATCTCTAACCCCTCGGGGGAATGCCCGAGAATCGAACTCGCGGCCATCGAGGTGGTAGGCCAAGACCACACCGATCACGCCACTGAGGCTCTAGAAGAGTTCGCCATAAAAGTGGGAATGTCGAATAAATTCTAATAGCGACTTTCGGAAAGAGGACTGGGCGCATGAATCTCACTCTCTCCCCCCCCCCCCCCCCCCCCCCACCCCCCCCCCCCCCCCCCCCCCCCCCCCCCCCCCCCCCCCCACTCATGTATATCTTCTTTTCCGAAATGCAGTGTGGAAGAGGAATGACTGGGTAGGGGAAGGGGGGCGGGGGGAGAGTGAGGAATTGGTAAGAGTAAGTGATAAAATGCCCAGATGCCGTTAAACTCTTTTCCTTCGGTACTCGCACTCGGCGAATTCATAACCTTAATTATTTCTCGTTTCTATAATTATTATTATTATTATTATTATTGCTGCTGTTAATTGTAAAATATTGTGCCTTCAATAATTACTAATGCTTTTGCGACTATTATTATCACTGTTATTAAAAAAACTCATAGCAGAATGAGTCTTAAAATGGAGAAACACATCCAAAATTATGTTTATAAACACATTTAAAAATGAAGCTAAGCAGACAGCTTTCGAGAAATGTACGATTCCCCTTTTCGATCGAAAGCTCTCTGTTTAGCTTTATCTCTAAATATTATTTATGCACATACACAGCTGTGAATTTGTTTAGCTCTATCTCTAAATATATTTGTACACAGCTGTGGATTTGTTTAGCTCTATCTCTAAATATATTTGTACACAGCTGTGGATTTGTTTCTCCTTTTCTTGCCACATTTATCTGAACTTCCTCAGACACAAAATTCATCAACGACGCCACGATCTTCAGCCTATCTTGGGACCCCCCTATAAGGACTCCTTTAAAAATAAATAAAAATAACTCCATTTATGCTCGAAATGCTGCATCTTATCCTGGCAAAGGAAACCCACTAAAAGTTTTTTTTTTTTTATTTCAATAGATAAAACAGCTTTGCTACTCTTTCGCTTTTTGTAATCCGATAATTGTCTTGTCTACTGGTATTCAATTCTCATCTGGATTAGCCTCATGTTTGGAACAAAATTGGTGTTGATTTATTGCAATATATACTAAGCCTCTCTCTCTCTCTCTCTCTCTCTCTCTCTCTCTCTCTCTCTCTTCTCTCTCCCAGGGGTGCTCTACGTCAAGATTGTCCGTAGAGGGACGTTC
>NC_061103.1:28592836-28632836 GCF_015104395.2 Macrobrachium nipponense | reverse complement strand
GGGAAATTTTTGACGATATAACAACTGATGCAATGTAAAGGAACATTTCCAATTAAACAAAACAAAAGACGTACGAGTTTGTGTTATATTTTAGGTACTGGCTTCCTTTCTCCTTTTGATTCATTTAAATATGAGTTCATTATGTAATAATATATATATATATATATATATATATATATATATATATATATATATATATATATATATAATATATATATATATGTTTGTGTGTGTGTGTTGTGTGATTGCTAATTAAATAAAGATAGCCATATCCTATTTCCTCACTCATTAAACCAAACACCTAAATCAAATTTTCTTTCCAAAATCTAATGTTCCTACCCAATCCAGCCATAACCGATAATCATCTTATGACCTTCAAGTGAGTCATAGTCTCATTAAAAAAAAGGTTAAAAATAATAAAAACAAAAAAGAATAAAAATGAAAGAATTTCGAAAGACGAACACCACGAGGGACCCACTTAATTCCGACATAAAATTACACCTGGTGGGTTCAGAGCCTCCAAGGGGGGAGGTGGAGGAGGTGGAGGAGGTGGGAGGGAGTGGGATGGAGGAGGATGATGAGGGGGATTACGGAGAGGAGGAGGAGGAGGAGGAGGAGGGGGAGGGAAGGTATACCTCATGCAGAAAAGTGGGGCTGTCGAATAAATTCCAATAGCGACGTCCTGGAAGGAGGAGCGAAGAATTAAGGGCAAGAATCTCCTTCCGGCTTATTTATCATTTTCTTTACCTCGCTACTGAATGCAGTGGAGGAGGAGGAGGAAGGAGGAGGAGGAGGAGGAGGAGGAGGAGGAGTAAGAATGATGAAATGCCCATCCAGCTCTTGTGGAGCTGCCCCGAATTCTTTGCAATTTCCTTTTGTTTACTGCGATGTTGAACTCTATTATTCATATTTTCCCATCCGTTCTTTTATTATAGCCGTTATTAATACAAAAATTATCATCATCGTGACTACTTTCACCGTAATTATGATTGAAATACTTTTGTTTTGTTGCTATTATAATTTATCATAATTACTTTCAAAACGAACATTTCGTTTCCCTAACTCAGTATCCTGGAATACAACATCTACCAATTTACACCTCAACTTATATACAAACTTGAACTCCCATTTTCCTTTTGAATTTCTTTAAAGGAATGACCAAAAGGAAATACACGAATATAATCCTATATCACCCTCTTCCTAGCTGGGCTCTTTACCTTTCCTTGAATAGGTAGCCTTTCTCACTTACTCATGTTTTGTTTTTATTTTAAAGTTTTAAATTATTTTTAGCTGATTTTTTTTTGGTATGAATTTGTGCTTTTAACTTGTAATTTATTATGTAAAAAAAATTTAATTATTGCAGACTGATGATGTGTTGAAGCAACATGGAAACGTTACTCGCATAAATAAGCATGCTTCTTAGACTTGCTGTTCTCCCTGGGACTCCTGAATGTTATATATGTATATATATATATATATATATATATATATATATATATATATATATATATATATATATATATATTTTATATATATATATATATGATTGTATGTATGTATGTAATACATATATATATCAACTTTAAATATACAGATATACATACACACACACATACACACACACACACACACACACATATATATATATATATATATATATATATATATATATATATATTATATATATATATATATATATATATATACGTGTATATATATAATATATCCTCACTGAAGCTTCCATACTTTTGCAATGGGATGTAGAGTTAAGTGCTCAGATCTTCCATTTGGCAAAAGTTAGTCCAAAAAATAAATCACGTAAGCTACAATAACTACTGAAAGCCATCAGTCAGCATAAAACAAAAGAATTTTTTTCTTTTTTATTCATTCGCTGAAAATATTAGAGCAAGAATAGCAATCTCCAAAAGGCCGAATGAAATCCCGGCAGGTAAAATTCTCGAACCGCTGACTTTAGTCACTTCAATTTCATTCGTCGCAAAATATATTTGCATGGAAAATTAAACGACAAAACCAGGGCTAAATCACATTAATTCTTCAAATCCAACATTTCCCATGGAGGAAAAATGTACGCTTGCATGCGGGATACGCATTAAAATTCTGATTATTTTTTATTATAGTACTGAACCGAAATTCAATCTAAATAAAGGCTTTAGTCGATACGAGTCTTCTACTCTTTTCGCAACTGGCAATTGCGTTTATTATTATTATTATTATTATTATTATTATTATTATTATTATTATTATTATTATTATTATTATTATTATTATTATTATTATTATTATTATTATCATAAAGGAAGCGCTGATTTGTGGCAAAATGCTTATAACGCTCACATCTCTAAATATTTCAAATATCTTAATTTACGTCCTCTGGTTTTAGGTGATAAGGAATCATCAGAAAAAATATTTTGAGACATAAAATATTCGATACTTTAGAAGCAAAACGAAAGACGCCAATACCTAACAGCAAAAATTCACCCAAAATGCTAAACTGAACTTGTCTGTAATTACCTTTACAAATATAAAGGTTTTCATATGGGCGTTTGCTCTAAGCACAACAAATGAGGAGATTACAAACTTTAGACAGTAATTTTTCTCTCTGGAATCTCTCTACAGCTTTCCTGTGCCCACTTCGACAGAGAGAGAGAGAGAGAGAGAGAGAGAGAGAGAGCCTCTGCGAATGACCTGGCATTACGACTACCAAGCCGAAGAAGTTAATTGACTTCCTTTAAAGTATTAAGAAACGATATAAATATTAACAGTATAAAAGTATATTCACAAATACTAAGCCACAAATATCGTTTAATACCCCGTTCACTCTACCTCGGAATAACTTGCGTCCAAGGGAAATTATAATTAATAAGTGCTTCGTCACCAGTATGATTCGAACCGCGTCACGATTTAGAAATAACGATGCACAGTGACTTAGTCTTAGACCACTGGGCCACCCACTAGCGAAGAACTTATCAGATATAATTCGCCCTTGGCTTGGGTATAAATTATTCCAGGGGTATAGTAAATAGGAAATTAAACGATATTCATGACTAATATTTGTGAATATAAAAAATATCACGGCGTATGTGGCAAAATATTCATTAGAGTAAATAAACAAACAATAGGCTCGCTACCGACATTGAAATATGAGCAAATACAACTACAATAATTATATTCTACTGTTATCAGTGAATCAGAGGGCCCAGATGCACTACATTTGTCATAGGTTTGGTCTAAGAGTGCAGCGACAGGAATGAAAACATGCTTGAAAATCTTGAAAAGACCTCAAACTTTTCGCGAGATTCAATTCCTCATCAACAACAAATATCTAACATCTACTTTGACAAGTTGGAGAACGCCAACATGATTAGAGAGACATAAACTTGAGACTGAGACTTCCTACTCTCTGTTTTTTCCATCTGTCCACCTGCCTGTGGTGTTTGCGTATGGTAACACTGCGTCCCGGGCTTTGGATAGTTAAGCTATGTGTAAGTTTTAGGTAAATAAAAGGATATCTGGGTGTCCATTTGCAACTGAAAAGTGTTTTAATAATTTACTGTATGCGAATTACAACGTTAATATTCGAAATAGGATATTGTTATTATTGTTGAATGTAACTATCTAAAGCCCGGGACGCAGTGTTACCATACGCAACCACCACAGGTGGGTGGACAGATGGAAAAAAACCGAGTATAGAAATATATGTGTCTGCTCTCTTGCCCAGTTGGCGGGCGATCTGGCCAAAATGCCAAAAGTCCTACCCCAGATAAGAGCATATCCTTGGTAGCCACTAGCTGGTCTTTGAGGTAATGCCATGAATCTATATTAATTCCTCCCATATACAAACATTACTGGATGGTCGATATCCCATCACAGTTCCCACTAATAGCTGAAAGTGAACCCAATCCTAGCTGTGATACCTTTTTCTGATTTATCAAGATACGGAATTTTCCTAAAGTGGAAAAATCTACCACTTTGAGTCAAGAGAGAAAATAACCCTTAGAGCACCACACCCAAATCGGGAAAAATTCTAGGCTTAACCTCCTTCCCAGATGCAATCCTTAGCTGAGAGAGGGTTGACACTGAGAAGGAAATGTTGGTAAAGTGGTTAGTGTCGTGGCATACCACTCAGATGCCGCGTCACCCCCGAGGCAATGAAAGATTATGATCACTTGCTGCTGCAGTGTGGGGTCTGCGGTGGAAGGTTGCAGCCAGCATTCTTTGGAAGCCTGACTTTCAAGTCAGTGGCCCCTGTCGGCTTGTTCCATGTGAAAAGGTTTCATCTACTGAAATAATAAAATAATAAGCACCATTCGCACCCTCTACCGCTTGCTTATGAGATACATGAAGTAACTGGCAAAAAGGCAACAGTCTCTATAGTTACTACCATACTATAACGATATGGAATTTTGTTTGCATTATTTCATAAAACCTCGGGCTGCAGTCTCCAGCTTCTCAGCTTTTATTCTTAATGAATTCTGTCTTTCTCTTCCAGAATAAAACACAGGTCATTCAACTGCCTTCCCCGGAGGCCTTCCCAGAAAAATAAAAGCAACTTACCCCTAAGGTTTTAGCAAATATTCCTGAAACATTCCACAATAACCCTTCCCATCCCTGCAACAAAGCATGGCTATAAAAGAATTATTTTTACGGAAATAAAAGAAAAGGAATCACTGTAGGCAAAGTTTCTAATATACCGAAGTCAGAAATACCTTTACGTACAACCCTGATATTCATTCTTACTTGTCCAGCGATCCCACTAACTTTGGAGACGTGACTTTGGTTCGGTGGCTTTATGTTTTCGACAAAGAATCAATTCAGTGTCACATTTTTTTATGAAAACTAAAAATACCAAATTCGCTAAAACAGCTTTGCAGAAATGCAGTAATGAAATAAGAGGAAATAATTGGGCAGTATAAAATGTCCCATAAATGCCATAGATTGATCATCAAGGTGATGTAATTAAAAAATCATTACTGATCACTTCATCTGACTATAATACACTCTTATTACTAAAGTCATAAGTCTCTCATACCTTGACAAGACGTAGTTCCCAGTTAGACGAGTGGATTTCGCGCTCGGCTACCAATCCGTTGGTCCTAAGTTCGATTCTCGGCTCAGCCAACGCGGAACCAGAGGAATTTGTTTCTGGTGATAGAAATTCATTTCTCGATACAATGGGGTTCGGATCCCACAATAAGCTGTAGTAACCAATTGGTTTCTAGACACGTAAAAATATTTAATCCTTCGGGCCAGCCCTAGGAGAGCTGTTAATCAGCTCAGTGGTCTGGTAAAACTAAGATATAGTTAACTTTTTTTTGGTCAGACGTACCATCCCTACCATTACTTCCGAGAAACTCAGCAGAGTGTATATCAATTATAAGCCTGCTTTATAAGCCATCCCTTTCCAACCTTGGAATTCCCCACGACGTCAAAAGCAACCTGAACAAAAATGGTATAAATACCGCCCCGAAAATTAAGCAACGCATTTTACATAATCTGCAATTAATATAAATTAACGCCAAAGGACAAACACTGGGACTTATGTGGTCATTCAGCATTGTTTATTTGTTTGTATGGTGTTTTTACTTTACACGGAACAGTGGTTATTTAGCAACGGGACCAACGGCTTTACGTGACCTCCGAACTACGTCGAGAGTGAACTTCTGTCACCAGAAATACACATCTCTAACCCTTCAGTGGAATGCCCGAGAATCGAACTCGCGGCCACCAAGTCATTCAGCGTTGAAACGTAAACTGACAGTAAAAGGTTTGCAAGGCGTAACTGGAAGAAAACCTCGCAGCTGCACTACGAAGCATGTTAGGTGAGGGTGGAAAGTAAGACGGAAGAGAGAGACTATGAAAGGAGGTACAGTTAAAAGGAACGAAAGGGGTGTTTACATAAATGTAAAACGCGACTCATCCAACATAAAAATGCCTTCCTCCCCACCATCATCATCACTTGCTGTCTCCTCGCAAAGCCTGGGGATCCCTTGCCAGAGCTCTCCGTCTGGGTGACACGCAAAGCCAGGCTATTCCCTTTCTTTCCTCCATCCCGGAATCTTCTGTTCCTTTCGTCCCACGACAGAGGATCCTACTTCATACGTCCTCATCAGTGTCACATAACCGATCCTCTCCTCTTCGTATGCATCCTTTATAGACTTTTTGTGTTACAGTTACTTCCATTTAATGTCAATATTGTTAGCGTACTCTCAGTAATTAAAGCGGTTTCACTTACTACCACCTCTGTTATGACTTTTTTTGCAGTTGTCCTCCATTTATAAATGTCAATATTTTTAGAATATTCTCAGTAATAAATGCATCTTTTTTTATTAGGCTGGCTTTACGCTAGCACGGGCTCTTGCTCAGAGCAGCCCGTAATAATAGGAGCTTTCCATGATGCTTCGATATTGGAGATTGGGCCTTGGCATGTATCCAACTGCAGTTGTCTTCCATTCAGTGTCAATGTTTTTAGAATATTCTCAGTAATAAAAGCGGTTTTTTTAGGCTGGTTTTATGCTAGCACGGGCTCTTGCTCATAGAGCAGTCCGTAATAATAGGAGCTTTCTAAAATGCTTCGATATTAGTGATTGGGCCTTAGCATGTATCCAACTGCAGTTGTCTTCCATTCAATGTCAATATTTTTATAATACTCAGTAACAAAAGCTGCTTTTTTATTAGGCTTGCTCTATGCTAGCACGGCCTCTTGCTCATAGAGCAGCAAGTAATAATACGAGCTTTCTAAAATGCTTCGATATTAGAGATTGGGCCTTAGCATGTACCCAACATCAGCAAAGTGTCACGCCATCCCCTCAAAAACTATTTTTGTTCTTCAGGGCAAGAAGAGTTCAGGAATGAATTATAAAGCTTAGGTTATGAAGCCTTGCACCAGGAAAACACCGCGGTATTTACAGCTATCCAGTGCTTCACAGCACTGGGGCTTATGAGGTCATTGTTTGTATGGTGTTTTTACGTTACGGGACCAACGGCTTTACGTGACTTCCGAACCACGTCGAGAGTGAACTTCTATCACCAGAAATACACATCTCTAACCCCTCAATGGAATGCCCGAGAATCGAACTCGCGACCACCGAGGTGGCAGATCAAGACCTTACCGATCACGTCACCGAGGCGCTTCCCAATAGATCTCATAACTCAAAAGTTTCGCCAAGATTTTAAGTGACCTGGCTTTGTGAGAAGCCACCCATCAGATCATCCACAACTGTACCGATTGTCAGAACCGTGTCATTGGACGCTTTATTAACCAATAGCTGTCTTTATTACTCCTTAAATAATCGGTATTTCATGTCAAATAATTAGTAATGGTATGAAATATAGAATTTAGGCAAATGGCCAAGCACTGGGACCTATGAGGTCATTCAGCACTGAAAGAGAAACAGGAGTTGAAAGGTTTGCCAACTGTATCAGGTGAAAAACCTCAAAGCAGTTGCACTATGAAACAAGTGTTAAGTGAGGGTGGATAGTAAGATGGAAGAGAATATGAATGGAGGTAGAGTAAAAGGAATGAAATGGGTTGCAGCTAGTTGCCGAAAGGACTCTGCAAAGAACCTAAAGTGATACTTAATCAGTAAATCAATTTGTTTGTATGGTGTTTTTACGTTGCATGGAACTAGTGGTTATTCAGCAATGGGTGTAAATCAGTTTGACTCGACGTTAGCAATCCATTTATGAAACAAAGTCACTAAGTTCTATACAATTCTTCTGAAGCTAATTTCAATGGAAATTTCCGCTATATTCTCCATAGGGTTTCTCCCGTGCCAGCATAATGCTGGTTGAAACTATGCAACAAAAATGTTATCCGGTCACAGTATCAGGCTTCTTTTATACATTTCGTGAATATTTAAGAGAGTTTATCGTGGAACTTACTGAAACCCGTATTTTGTCTTTATTTTTTTTTTATAAATGGACCTGCATGTTAAGAAAACTATATCATAGCTTCCCACTGACCTCAGATTTCATAGTTCAAAGCTTACTGGTATTTACAGAGTTCATAGTCCACTAGTTTTTTCCAGAATTCATAGTCGACTATACTGTTTTTTTTCCATCTGTCCATCCGCCTGTGGTGTTTCCGTATGGTAACACTACGTCCCGGGCTTTAGATAGTTACATTCAGCTTACATTCAACAATAATAATAATATCCTATTTCGAATATCAACGGTGTACTTCGCATACAGTTAATTATTAAAACACTTTTCAGTTGCAAATGTACACCCAGATATCCTTTTATTTACCTAAAACTTACACATACCGTAACTATTTAAAGTCCGGGACGCAGTGTTACCATACAAAAACACCACAGGCGGATGGACAGATGGAAAAAAACAGAGTATAATGTTTCCAAAGTTCATAGTCGACTAGTGTTTCCAGAGTAATCCATCTCGAAAACTACTGGCCTATGATGTAAACTTTTTACCGAAACAATTATCGGACTCTACATAACAAAATCCTTTCAGAGAGAGAGAGAGAGAGAGAGAGAGAGAGAGAGAGAGAGAGAGAGAGAGAGTGTGTGTGTGGGTTTTGGGGCAAACTGTCGAGATTTTAACATCCACATTACAAGCCATTTTTATCAGAGACAGCAATCAACAAAAACAATTAGCAAAGCATATATAGTAATTCACCGTAAAAGAATGGGGGGAGAGAGAGAGAGAGAGAGAGAGAGAGAGAGAGAGAGAGAGAGAGAGAGAGAGAGAGAATAACTTTGAGAATTTAAAAGTCCCTAACGGCCCCCCTCAAACCCCAAACGTCCTTAACAAAATTTAAACGAGCGTTGGCTGCAAACCCTGACACTGGCTAAAACTCCAACCGGAGGGAATCTCGGCGGAGTAATGGAGCATCTGATCGCAATCCCAAAAGCCCGAGTCTCTCTCCTCGCGGATTTCTTTGCTCTTCTTGCTTGCTTGCTCTCATGAAATTCCATTTGGGCGAAAAGACACTGCGGACCTCAACATGCTTCGGCACTTTGGCAAAATTGCCTTCTTGATCCCCATACTGTATATATTTCTCGCAGATTTTTCGCAGCATTTAAGTCCAGGCTTTGGCTAGTTTGGGTCTGGTCATTTTTTTTTATAGAGATGTCCCACATCTCTATAACTTTCCATATATTTCTCTAACATGTTTACATATTTTCATATCTAATAGCTGTGCGAGTGGAAGAATGAACCTGCCTGGGTTTGAAAAGTACGAAAAGTGAGTTAAGCTTTTTGCTTTAAATGTTAAAATGGCCGACTTACATAAGGATAGCATTGCTGTAGAATAGCTCTGGATTAAATGAAAATGGAGAGTACCTTATGGCAATATCTGGAGAGGAGTTTTATTATTAGAAACAAGATTTTTCCAAGTCATATATGAAGGCTGAAATAAGATTTTATATAAGATTTGGTTGTAGTGGAAAATAAGGTTTATAGATACTTTGGTAGAAAGGGCTTAGAAAACCTCTCAATGAAATAAAATTGAACGAGTTTGGCATGATAGCGCGAAGACTACACAAGTAAATGGCCTAGTCCACTAAATCTCTCTCCATATCTTAAGACTAGGAATGGTTACCAAGGAAGATAAGTTCTAAAATTCCACAAAGCTCCCTCCTCCATCCATTGGGATGTACAGCCGGTAACAAAAGCGGTGTCGCCCCGCCAGGCCTGGCTCGGGGAGATCATGTCCTTCTTGCCCTGAAAGTGGCCCACGTTCAAACAAACAGTACATAGTTAGAATGGTTCAAAAGGGAGGAGGGGGGAAATTACGGTAATCGCGCAAAGAATTGCAATATTGAATAAAATATATATGGACACAGAGAGAGAGCTTTTATTCCTGTTTAGTTATTAATCTGATGGATATACTGTACTTGAGACCTTTAAGAAACATGTTATCATATATTTTTTGGAAAATAATTATGAAATCTTATCACATCATATTTTTTAATAACATTTTCTATTTTAATAACATTTTCTAAATAAAAATGCCTTAAATATTGTTGGAACTGAATATTTATATTAATATTATTCAGACGAAAATATCCTTTTTAATTATCCTATAAGCACCTCTCTCTCTCTCTCTCTCTCTCATTCTGTCCTCCGTCTTATATCGCCTGGATTGACTATTTAAATAATGGTAGATGTTTGATATGTTATTTGGATGTGGCCAAGGATCACAAAACCGTAATGGCTACTCTACCAACTTATGCTAAGCTGTATCTATTTTTGCCCTAGATTGATTGGACTATAATTACCTGTATTACCAATAATATTCGAATCTGGTCACAAAGATGTTACACACCAGGTTTTGTAGCCGTTGGTTGTATAAGTCATCAAAGTATCAACTTTGCAAGGATATTTTATTAATTAATCCATGCTAAGAACATATTACTGGATATGCTAACCTAGGACTACAGGATTTGTATTTATGACATAATTTAGTTCAGTTAGAATATTTATTACATTATTTCCGAAACTTTGTGAAAATAAATTATGTGAAATGAAATGCAGTGAAATGTGTGCATCGGTGCATTAACAAAATGATGGTGAGGTATAAAGTATGTAGGTGTTGCAAAACCGTATACTATCAACATATTATTTAGTGTCAAATTATTTGGTGATAGTCTTTAGACCTGGTCAGATCAGTCACATCTTAGCTAACCATCCCCCCACCCGCAGCCCTCCGGCTCACGCTCCCTCACTCACTCCGCCTCTATTCGTGGCTTCAGCGGCTAATATCCCACACACCTTGTTCCCCCTCCAAGCTATTCTAGAAACCCACTACTTTCGATATCTCCTGTTCATCAGTCTTTTACATAGTCATGTCTTTATTTTTTGTAATAAAACAATTGTAAACATTTGGAAAATATAATGACGTATGAAATACTGTCATCTGAGTATTATTTTACCTTCCAAAAAGCATCCATCAGAACAATCTCATAATAACTGTAAGACATTGAAATCCCGAACATGAGGTGGTGCGCGGATAGAAAGATATTTGTAACAAGTTGGGGGTTAAAGGTGATAAGGACAGGCGACATTGTGTGACATTAATATAAGTCTTGAAGGGTTTGCTTATCAACATTAGGTAATTATAGTAATACCTTTACTGGTAGCAGTTAATATCAATGATTCAAAGTCACCATCACGCCTGGCACATAGCGTTATAGGGTTACCGAGATCATCTTTGTATATCTGGTTATGTCTCACTATCGTTTACGTTATGAATCCTAGTTCTCCCACGAGGTAATGCGCTACACAGAGCCATGGACGAGCTGTATAACACCGGTGGTCTTAACAGTTGTGTTTTTGAAGCCTTTGTTGAGGTTTATTTGGTGATTACGATTACCTACATTTAGGTAAGTGTAAAGGCCTGTCCACACAATCGGGCCTGATCAGCGGACTTCCCCTCTAACGGGAACACTTGACGGGCAAACTGTCAAATTGCCCGATGGGTCTTGTAGCAAAATCACCATGGTGGTGCCTGATGGCTTGAACTTCGACCCTGGCAGACGTATGTTAACCATATACATTTCTTTTACAGAGCCATTCTTTGCACCATATTCTCTTCTTTTTTTTCTTTTTCATCACACACAAAGCAATTATCATGCTACACTATCATCTTCTTTGCGGTAGGCACCATGTTTATTGTACCGCACTGAGCACACTACTGGCATCGTCGGGCATGCCCACCTCCCCATCGCCTCACCCGTGTGGACAACATTCACGGGTAAGCCCCCCATAATTTGCCCGTCAACCCCGAAGCACGCCGATCAGGCCCGCTCATATGGACAGGTCTTTAGTCGAGGTTATTGAGTTTATCTTTTGGAATAACTGCTCTAACAATGTTGTGCACTATAATCTATGTATTATATACTTATCTATGTCAAAGTTTGTAGGGATGGCGGCAGCAAACAAAGGCAACACTGTTGAGCATATACCTCAAAGGCTGCAAACAAGACTGTCAAGACCACTGGCGTTATATACAGCTCGTCCATGGCTGTGTGGCACGTTACCTATTGTGAAAACCAGGATTCATAACGTTAAACGATAATTATAGACATTAACCAGATATACAAAGATAATGTCGGTACCTGTAACGCTATGTGCCAGTCGTGATGGTGACTTACAATCATTGATATTAACTGCTATCAATAAATGTATTACTACCACCACCTTTTAAATGTTAAGCGTACCAGTCAAGACTTTAATTAAGGTCACCCAATGTCACCTGTCCCCCATCACCTTTAACCCCCACCTTGTTATAAAAATCCTTCTATCGCCGCACCTCATGTTCGGGATTTCAATGTCTTACAGTCATGATATTGTTCTGAAGGATGGTTTTTGTTAGGTAAAATAATACTCTAATGACAGGATTTCATACGCCATTTATTTTCCAAATTTCTAAAATTTTTCATTAAAAAAAATAAAAACATGGCTATATAAATGACTAATGAACAGGAGATATCGAAAGTGGTGGGTTTCTTGAATAGCTTGGAAGGGGAACACCCACAAAATGTGTTGGACGCTACTGTTGAAGCCACGAATAAAGGCGGAGTGAGCGAGCAAGCGTGAGCCGGCAGGCAGGGGGTGGCAGTGGGGGAGGGCTGGGGGGGATAGTTTCCCGAGACTTCGACAGATCTGACCAGGTCCAAAGACTGTCCCCAAATAATTTGAGACAAAATGTTATGTAGGTATAAAGTTTTGCAACACCTACATAAATTATACACCATCATCATTATAATAATGCACCGATGCACACATTTCACTGCATTTCATTTCACATTTATTTTCACAGAGTTTCGGAAATATAATAAATATTCTATAACATAAGAGATATAGCTAATTGAAGTACTTTCTAAGTAGTCTAGATGGTTGTGAGGGGCGGAACCAAGTGCCCATCACTCTCAAATAATGGTAACTCAACTAAGTTATGCCATAAATACAATTCTTGTAGTACTAGATTAGCATATCCAGTTGTGTGTTCTTAGCTACATTGATTAATAAAGTTTAATTGCAAAATTGATGCTTTAATGACTTATACAACCCACGGCATTAAAACCTGGCGCAAGTATCATTTTTGTGACCAGATTCGAATATTATTGGTAATACAGGTAATTATAGTCCAGTCAATCTAGGGCAAAAATAGATACAGCCTAGCACAAGTTGGTAGAGTAGCAATTTATGGTTTTGTGATCCTTCGCCACATCCAAATAACAAACATTACCATTATTTAAATAGTCAATCCAGGCGATATAAGACAGAGAAAGAAGAAAGAGAAGAGAGAAGAAGAAGAAGAAAAGAGAGAAGAAGAAGAAGAGAAGAGAGAGAAGAAGAAGAAGAGAAGAGAGAGAAGAAGAAGAAGAGAAAAGAGAGAAGAAGAAGAAGAGAAGAGAGAGAGAGAAGAAAGAAGAAGAGAGAAGAGAAGAAGAAGAGAAGAGAGAAGAGAGAAGAAGAAGAGAAGAGAAGAGAGAAGAAGAAGAAGAAGAGAAGAAGAGAGAAGAAGAAGAAGAGAGAGAAAAAGAAAAGAGAAAAGAGAGAAGAAGAAAAGAGAAAAGAGAGAAGAAAAGAGAAAAGAGAGAAGAAGAAAAGAGAAGAGAGAGAAGAAGAAGAAGAGAAGAGAGAAGAAGAAGAAGAGAGAAAAGAGAAGAGAAGAAGAAGAGAAGAAGAGAAGAGAAGAAGAAGAGAGAGAAGAAGAAGAAGAGAAGAAGAGAGAAAAGAAGAGAGAAGAAGAGAAGAAGAAGAAGAGAGAAGAAGAAGAAGAGAGAAGAAGAAGAAGAAAGAAGAAGAGAAGAAGAAGAAGAAAAGAGAGAAGAGAAGAGAAGAAGAGAGAGAGAGAAGAGAAGAGAGAGAGAAGAGAAGAAGAAGAAGAGAAGAGAGAGAAGAAGAAGAAGAGAAGAGAGAGAAGAAGAAGAAGAGAGAAGAGAGAGAAGAAGAAGAAGAGAGAAGAGAGAGAAGAAGAAGAAGAGAGAAGAGAGAGAAGAAGAAGAGAGAAGAGAGAAGAGAGAAGAAGAGAAGTGAGAGAGAAGAAGAAGAGAAAAGAGAGAAGAAGAAGAGAGAGAAAAGAGAGAAGAAGAGAAAAGAGAGAAGAAGAGAAGAGAGAGAGAAGAAGAAGAGAGAAGAGAGAGAGAGAGAAGAAGAGAGAGAAGAAGAAGAGAAGAAGAAGAAGAGAAGAAGAAGAAGAAGAGAAGAGAAGAAGAGAAGAAGAAAAGAAGAGAAGAAAAAAAGAAGAAGAAGAGAGAGAAGAGAAGAAGAGAAGACGAGAGAGAGAGAGAAAAGAGAGAAAAGAAAGAGAAGAGAAGAAGAGAGAGCGAGAAGAGAGAAGAGAAAAGAAGAGAAGAGAAGAGAGAAAAGAGAAAAGAGAGAGAAGAATAAGAGAAGAGAGAAGAGAAGAAGAGAAGAGAAGAAGAAGAAGAAGAGAAGAGAGAGAAGAAGAAGAAGAGAGAGAGAAGAAGAAGAAGAGAGAGAGAAGAAGAAGAAGAGAGAAAAGAGAGAAGAAGAAGAGAGAAAAGAGAAGAAGAAGAAGAGAGAAGAGAGAGAAGAAGAAGAGAGAAGAGAGAGAAGAAGAAAAGAGAAGAGAGAGAAGAAGAAGAGAGAAGAGAGAGAAGAAGAGAGAGAGAAGAAGAGAAGAAGAGAGAAGAAGAAGAGAAGAAGAAGAGAGAGAAGAAGAAGAGAAGAGAGAGAGAGAGAAGAAGAAGAGAAGAAGAAGAGAAGAAGAGAGAAGAAGAAGAGAAGAAGAGAGAGAAGAGAAGAGAAGAGAGAGAGAGAGAGAGAAGAAGAGAGAAGAGAGAGACGAAGAGAGAGATACCGAGAAGAAGAAGAGAGAAGAGAGAGAAGAGAGAGAGAAGAGAGAGAAGAAGAAGAGAAGAAAGAAGAGAAGAAAGAAGAGAAGAAAGAAGAAGAGAGAAGAATGAGAACATGCTTATACGATAATTAAAAAGGACGATTGTGCGAATAATAATATGAATAGTCAGTTCCAACAATATTTAAGGCATTATTAATTAGAAAAAGTTAAAAAACACAATGCGATAAGATTTCACAATTATTTTCCAAAAAATATATAACATGTTTCTTAAAGCAGGAGGTCTCAAGTAAAGCAGAAGGTCAAGGTTAATAACTAATCAGGAATAAAAGCACTCTCTATCCATATATGTATTTCAATATTGCATTTCTTTGCCTGATTACTGCAATTTCCCTCCTCCCTTTCGAACCATTCAAACTATGTACTGGTTGTTTGAACGTGGGCCACTTTCAGGGCAAGAATGCCATGATCTCTCAGAGACAGGCCTGGCGGGGCGACACGTTTTGTAACTGGCTGTACGCTAAGCAACGATTAATGGGCAAATTACCTTGCAGATATGTTAAAGATACTTATACTTCCATAGTACATGCAATATAATACATTTGCCAGTTACTACACAGGAACCTGCAGTGTGAATCTCTGGCCCATATAATGTTCTGCAACTTTTAAAATTGCATCAGTGTGGCAACCATGAAATTCTAGAATCACACTATACCACATTTTCATTGTGGTAAAAAAATTATGGTAAAATGATACTTCAAGTGCGCACTCTTCTCTGTACAAACAGACTATTGTACATTAAAAATTTAAAACCATGCTCATCAACCATTTACCGATAGCGAAGATATCAATTTCTAAAAGCTCAATGGCTGATAAAGGACGTTGGGTAATGCAATAGATAACCTAGTCACGAACCAAAAGAAAGCTGCTTAATACAGAAGCTGCCCTCTGCAGTGGCGAGAATAGCTAGTCTAAGCATGCAACAAGTGTACTCCATGGCATGGATTTCCACTCTTGAAGATCAGGCATTAAGAGTTTTGGCAGTCTGAAAAAGAACCCGAATCTAGGCATTTGGTTATAGGTCGCCCCACAGAAGCCCATACAACCTATTAGAAACAAAAATTACTTCTGGGTAACCTGAACAGCATTTTCTCTAGTTTAAAAACAAATGGGATTGACTAATTAAGACTTTCAATTCCAGCTCAACAGAACCATACTAAAGTTTAATGTAGAATTACCATTAAAAGCAATTGGTCTGCAGCTATGGGACTAAAAGAATCTTCAGTAAATTACGTAAATGGAATTTTTAGAAGGCAGCTTTTAAGCTCTCTGGAGCTTAGCAATTTACAAGAAATTCTAAAACACTGGGAGATGCCCCAGCATCTATGATAATTTCCTAATAAGTGGACCTAGTTAAAAATACAGCTTCCCTAATTTTAATGAACTATGATATCTCAAGACAGAAAATTTACAGTAAGTTTGAAAGTGTAACAGGAAACAAACCTCTGTTGCACTGTGTATCAAATGTTAGCGAGACTGGAAAGTAAAGCCCTGTCTCCACAGCTGGACAAACTGCGTTCGGTGAGAAGTCGAAACTTTTCCGGTTTTATCAATTTCAGACATCACATTGAGCAAAGTTAGACAGTGTGGATGGGGCCCATGACAATTACCGATATGAAAGAAAAGGCTCCAATGGGGTTGTAACTAGGGGCCGAAGGTATGTATAGGAGAACTATTTAAAGGCCTGTCCACACAAGCGGGCCTGATCAGCGTGCTCCGGGGTAGACGGGCAAATTCTGACCGACTTACCTGTGAATGTTGTCCACACGGGTGACGCGATGGAGAGGTGGGCGTGCCCGACGATGCCAGTAGTGTGTTCAGTGTGGTACGATAAACATGGTGTCTACCGCAAAGAATATATTGTTTAGCATGATAATTGCTGTGTGGGAGATGAAGAATATGGTGCAAAGAATGGCTCAATAACAGAAATGTATAGGGTTAACGTACATCTGCCAGGGTCGAAGCTCAAGCCATCGGGCACCACCATGGTGATTTTGCTACTAGACCCATCGGGCAATTTGACTGTTTGCCCGTTAGAGGGGAGGTCCACCGATCAGGACCGATCGTGTGGACAGGGCTTTAGATTCCTTTAAGGATAAATGCAGTCTCATTAACTTTCCACACTCCAAACATCTCACATAGGAGTCAATTAAAGGGTTTCCTTCAAACGCAGTACGACCATGCCTTCAAATTTTAAAATTCACCCCTTGGCAAGGATGAAATTAAGATTCTTCTGTAGCAAGCCACTTCTCATACCTGCAGTAGCCTTATCGACAGCGTTTCTAGAAACAGCTACTATTCTATTAGTTTTAAAAAATCTTATGGCATTTTTGTGGCATATGCAAGATTCACAAAACATACAACACTTCATCTAACATACCTAATACTTTGACTTTAGGAAGTGTTTTCAACTGCCGATTAGACAGCTTTAAGGAATGCAAGGACATACAGGCAGTCCCCAGGTTTCAACGGTCTCTGCTAGAGACGTTCCAAGGTTATGACTTTTCAATTATAATAATCAGAAATTATTTCTGGGCTCAGCTCGTGTCGGCCTATGAAAGGATCCTTAATATCATTCTTTCTAGGTAAAATTAATCTAAAATTACCAGAGAAAAACAAATTAAGAAATGTCAGTAAAACTGACTCGCTCACTCTTAAAAGAAGTGTCGGTATGATATATAGGGGCGAGTGTAGAACACTACCACGAGACAATCACCAATTAGAACTTCCAATCAGAATCCCCCCAAGAGAGGAGCCGATACCAACGGGCGATGCAGCCGCTACTACTACTACTAGAGGACGCCACGGACAGCAGCGCCCCTAGCGGACATCCTTAATTTTTACCGCTAGCGTCAAGACGCATATTTTCCTTGTGCTGTGCTATTTCTGGATTTATCTCTGTATTCTACCATGGAACGCTCTGCTATTGCCACGGCTAAGTTAAGTAACTCATCAGTAATATTTTACCACATTTTTATCTTCCGGGTACCAGTATTTTCCTCTTAAATAGGTCATATACGGTTCCCCGGTTGTCTCGTGGCGGCGCCATGCTGCCTCGTAAGAATTCCCGGTCCTCCATACTGGGACTTCTTATACTTATGGGCTTACTATATTACGTTCATTGTTTTTACATCGAGTTTTAGCTAGTTTCAGCCCTCCTACCATTTCTCTTAGTTTGGTATTTAGGGCTAATATTATTATTCCGGCCCAGCATCCCGGCTCTTGCTCTTCATCGGCTATCGCTGGCTCCGAGTAGGCCTCTGTTTCTTGGAACAGTCTGCCTCCTCCTGGCTTCTTTCTCTTTTACTAAAAGTGTCTTTTCCATCTTTTCGATGTATAATTTTATTATATTTAGGGTGTTAGGCTAGCCTAGGTGCTTGTTCCTTGTCTTGGTACAGCCTGGTTCACGTGGCCCTCTCACGGTTGTGTTGCTCGCGGCCTAGGCCACTTGCGGTCACGTGTCCCATCGCACCTTACCCTGCCCCCGCCCTCCCCTTCTGGTATAGGGAGGAGCTGGGGGACCCCTTGGTTGTCATGACAACCTCAGTTGCCTTCTCTCACTACTACTCTGAGGCGGCCAGGGGTTCCTCCCAGCGGGGTATAGGGCGACCACTCATGAGGTACCGGGTCTCCATGCGGAGTAGTTGGTGAGGCGGGGAGGAGTAGGCCATCCCTCCCCCCCTCTCTCTCCCGCCGTGTTACACCGAGACCTTCCTCCCCCCCTCCCCAGTTGCTCAGCCACCTACCTCGCTATACGAAAGGAGCCTTCCGTCGCAGCCGGGGCACCTTTGATTATAGGTTACTGGCTCCGCTAGCGAGCGGCGTGGGCACCACTAGTGGTCGGTTGCTTGCCTATATATTCCTTACACCTCTCTCCCCCCGTACCGGAAGAGAGCTGCTTCTTACCCGCGCACTCTTCTAGTAGACGGGCGGAGGGAGGTTTGTATTATTATTATTATTATTTTTAAGGATATACCCTAATTTTCAATGAATTGTGTAATATGATTAATTTTATCTACCATCCCCGCCATTTTTCCGTCGTGGTTTCCATTTACCACCACTCCTGGTTGTCCTCTTTTGTGTCTCCGCCATCAGCGGAGCTATAGCCTAGAGCACACAACCAACCTGGTTACCACACGTATTTTGGCGGGCTCTGGTTTAATCTAACTTTATCGCTCCGGCACCAGCGGAGCATCTGTTAGACTGTAAGTGTTTACCTGGTACTCATGTATCTTTCACTTACAGGCTACCAACTGTCAGGTCCCAGCGTGCAACGCGACGTTGTACGACACCCCTGCGGCCACGATGAGTGCAGGTCTCACGCCCCTTGTGCCACGTCATACAACGAGATGATCGTCTGGCACCCAGAAGCCTGCGCCATCTGCTACGACCTGGTCGGTCAGCTGGGAGATGGGGTAAGTCCGTTATAGGCTTTCTTATCATTTTACTAACAACTTTTAGTCATAAGTTTGTTAACCCCGTTCCACCACTGGAAGCTAATCTCGCCTTTCTTTCAGGCTACTGGTGTGAGGGAAGTCGCCCTCGCCACCCTGAAAGCGTGGGTGGGCGGCTTCGGGAAGAACGCCGCCAAAGGCCAGCCCTACATTCTGGATAAGAAGCTTGGCCGTCCAGATCTTCCCCGCGGGCAAAGTCGACCGGTTACGTTGACCCCTTGTCCGCTGCCCCGCTGAGCCTCCATCCAGCAAGACCTCCAGCAATCCTTGGGGTCGTAGCCTCCCAGGAGTCGGTCCCGGACGTCGCTGCCCTGGACCTTAACATCGAGCCCATGGCGGTAGGGGTGGAGGATTTGTTGGTTGAGGTAGGTGTGTCGGGCGCCCAAGGTCTTTCCTTGGGTGCTCCTGGATCTTCTCCTGTCCCCTCTTCAAGTGCTTCATTCCAAGGCTTTGTGGGATCTGAGATCCCTACCCGCTCCGATCCGCTCTCTCTGTACCCCCAAAGGTGAAGGGACAGAGAGAACCGAACTGGACTGGTCAAGACAACTTCGAGGAAGTCGTCTTCGTCTTCTTCGGCTAGGAAGTCGTCGACTTCCTACGCCGATGCAGTGTAAAGCGAAGCCGAGCTCTTCTCACTCAAAGAGCTCCAGAAGCAAGGCTTCTAAGGAGAAGGCTCGCGCTCCCGCCGAGCCAGTGCCTTCTCCCGCCTCCACCGCTTCCACTCCGGCTACGCCGGTAGGGGTAGCAGGTCCTAGCACCTTTGATCCCTCTGCTTTCTCAGCAGTGGTGATGCAACAGGTGGGCGAGCTGGTTGGCTCGCAAGTCTCCGCCCTGGGGACACGATTCGAGCAGATGTTTGCACAGTTGTCAAGCACTCTGTCTCAATCAGGCCAGTCAATTCAAGACCTCTCTAACAGGATGAGAGAAAATGAGGACCGAGTAGCCGGGCTATCTCAGGTTCCTCTTCCAGTCTCCCCAGCGCCAAGCACTGGGATTCTCCAACTCCCGCCATATACGACTCTCTGCCAGCTTTCTCTATGGAGAACCCATGGAGAGTAGCTGCCTACGCTCCTTTCAAGGATGGGATGATCTCTATCCGGAGTGTGGAACTCGAAGGATTGAGGACTTCGAGTTTTACCCTCCAGGTCTGACGCAGCCTTTCATCGGTTATGCTAGGCTGACGGCAACGGCTCTAACGAGGAAGACAAGATCTCTAAAGAGTCTGTCCTATATAGTAGAGATCATGCTCAGCGGGAATGGGTTCACTGCCTTGAGGACTGGGAGTGTACGAACACCAAACTCCAGGCCTACAAGAGTCCCTTCACTATTTTCGCGACGGAAGAGGAGGTTTCTCTTCCGTTCGCCACGAAATTAGTGGAGAAGTCCCTTCAGGCAGTCCTCAAGGATGAGCCCATCCCACAGTTGAGGGAGGCGGAGTCTACTTCTCCGCTCTTCCCGGCTTTCGGAGAATTGTGGGAGAACTTGCCAGCTACATTCACGCTTGGTAAGCTCAAACCGGACTGCGCCATGGACCAGTTCGGCGAGAAACTACCAAGGCTGCCGGATTCCCTAATCCAGGCAGAGTTTGATGCGCGAACCAGGTTTGGCAGGTCCCTCAATTCCCTTATAATTACGGAAATGGCTGCCTCTCTTATGCTACGGAACCGCTGTTCAAGATTTTGGCGAAATCTCAGTTCCAGACGGTACTAACGGACGCTTTTGACTTCTTCCAGGCTAGGAGGAACTGCCGAAAGCATGTTCTACAAGAGTGTACCATTAGGCATGAGCCGAATAGACTCTTGGCCTCTAGCATGTGGGGAGCGGATCTCTTCCCAATTGCCGCTGTCAACGAAGTACACCACGAGCTGCTAGGCTCAACCAGAGCCTTAGAGCTAGGTGGGGTATTTCCTCGAAGAGGAAACAAGATTCCGTTCCCACTGCTGGTAAGAAACCGAAGAAGGCTGGTAAGAGGTTCCAGCCCATATAAAAAAACTCCAGGAACAGCAGCAATTTGTGCAGGCGGTCCCGGTTACCCAACAAGGACAACCTGCTAGTTCAAAGCAGAATCAGCCTATCCTCCTGTTGTCCCCTCAATCTCACCCGCCATCCTCCTACGCTATCTCGCCGGCCTTCAACCCCTGCATATGAGGCTCAAGGCTACAATCAGCCGAGAGGTAGGGCGAGAGTTACCTTTCGTCAGCGTGGCGCAGGAAGGGCGACAAGGAGCAGGCAGTTCAGAGGAGGGCGTGGTGGCCAACCCGCCCATCAACAATGAGGCTCCCCAGGTAGGAGGGAGGCAGTTCCTCTCCGCCACAGTGGGGGTTCAGCAATTGGGCACAGAGCATAGTGTCCAAAGGATTGGGCTGAGTTGGATCAAAGATCCTCCTCCAATCAAATCATTCCACCAGAGACCGTCAAAGGAATTGACAGATTACGCGGAAGAACTCCTTCAGAAAGGAGCTATTGCGAGAGTCAAGCATCTAAAATTTCAAGGTCGCTTATTCAGCGTGCCAAAGAAAGGCTCAACAAAAAGAAGGGTAATCTTAGACTTGTCAAAGCTAAACACTCTTTCATTCGTTGCGACAAGTTCAAGATGCTTACCCTCTCGCAAGTAAGGACCCTACTTCCGTGTGGAGCCGTCACATGCTCCATCGATCTTACAGACGCATACTATCATATCCCTATAGCCAGGCACTTCCGCCCATTCCTAGGATTCAGGCTAGGAAATCAAACATTCTCATTCAAAGTGATGCCCTTCGGTCTGAATGTAGCCCCAGGGTATTCACAAAAATAGCAGAAGTGGTTGTACAACAATTGAGAGCTCAGGGAATCATGGTAGCAGCATACCTCGACGATTGGTTGATCTGGGCACCAACAGTCGAGGAATGTCTCAAAGCCACCAAAAAGGTAGTTCACTTTCTGGAACATCTGGGGTTCCAGATAAACAAAAACGAAATCCAGACTTACTCCGGAATCTCGTTTTTCAGTGGCTAGGAATCCAATGGGATTTGTCCTCCCACAATCTGTCAATTCCAGTGGCCAAACGGAAGGAAATAGCAAAATCTGTCAGGCAATTTCTCAAATGCAAACAAACGTCAAGAAGAAAACCAGGAGAGAATCCTAGGGTCTCTTCAGTTTGCTTCGGTAACAGATATCCTTCTGAAAGCAAGGCTGAAAGATATAAATCGAATTTGGCGGTCAAGAGCAAACTCCAAATATCGAGACAAGTTGTCAGTAATCCCACAGATCCTCCGCAACCACTACGGCCTTGGTCAAAAGTAAAGAACTTAGCCAAGAAAGTACCCCTTCAATATCCCCTCCCAGTGTTAACCATTCACACGGATGCATCCCTGTCCGGGTGGGGGGGGATACTCTCAGTTAAAACAGGTTCAGGGGACTTGGTCAGTTCAATTTCGCCAGCTCCACATAAACGTGTTGGAAGCAATGGCAGTATTTCTTACTCTGAAGAGACTGCTTCCCCCGAAGAAGTCTCATCTAAGGCTAGTTTTGGACAGTGCAGTGGTAGTTCATTGCATCAACAGGAGGGGAGGGTCCAAATCCAAGCATGTGAATCATGTCATGATAGCCATCTTTGCATTAGCAAACAAACACAAATGGCATCTGTCTGCACTCACATGGCAGGGAGTGGAATGTGATAGCAGACTCCCTGTCCCGGTCAGTTCCTCTGGAATCAGAGTGTCTCTGGACGTCGGGTCATTCCAGTGGGTAAGCCTGAGAGTCCCAGGTCTCCAAGTGGATCTCTTCGCTTCACAAGAAGAACCCACAAGCTCCCTTGCTATGTGGCCCCAAACCTGGACCCTCGGGCTTATGCCACGGACGCCCTGTCGTTGGATTGGAATCAGTGGAGGAGAATTTATGTTTTTCCTCCAGTGAATCTTCTCTTGAAAGTCCTAAGCAACTAAGGTCTTTCAGAGGGATAGTAGCTCTGATTGCACCGGACTGGCCCAAGAGCACTGGTATCCTCTTCTTCTGGAATTGGGTCTCCGACCTCAACGGATCCCCAATCCCAAGCTATCACAATCAGTACAAATGAGGACTGTGTTCGCTTCCTCAGGAATTCTCCAGACCCTAACTTTATGGACTTCATGAAGTTTTGCGGCTAATAAAGATGCTGATATTGATCCACAGAATATTCTCTTCCTAGAATCAGATAAGAGAGAGTCAACCATTAGACAATATGACTCGGCTGTTAAAAAAAATTAGCATCTTTCTTGAGAGAATCGAACACTACAACCATGACAGTTAATTTGGCTATATCCTTTTTCAGATCCTTGTTTGAAAAAGGTTTAGCAGCTAGCATGATTACCACTCATAAATCGGCTTTGAAGAAAATCTTTCAAGTAGGTTTTCAGATAGATCTGACTGAATCTTATTTCACATCTATCCCTAAAGCCGTGTTGCTAGACTTAAGACCCCTTTCTCAGAGGCCTACTACAGTTTCATGGTTTCTTAAATGATGTCCTCAAACTAGCTTCAGATACTGACAACTCCATCTTGTACATTCATAATGCTACTGAGGAAGATATTATTCTTATTAAGCCTAGCCTCAGGAGCCAGAATTTCAGAACTGTCGGCTCTATCCAGGGATGCGGGTCATGTGGAATTCCTCCCATCAGGAGAAGTTCTACTTGCTCCGGATCGTAGCTTTTTAGCCAAAAATGAGGATCCTCTTGCAAGGTGGCTCCTTGGAAGGTTATCCCACTTCCACAGGATCCTTCTCTCTGCCCAGTATCAACTCTTAGAGCCTTTCTATCTCGTACTTCTTAAAGATCCTCAGGTGCTCTCTTCATGAGAGAAAAAGGTGGTACTTTGTCAGTAAAAGGTATTAGACAGCAAATCCTTTACTTCATTAAACAAGCCAACCCTGAGTCATTCCCAAAAGCACATGATATCAGGGGAGTAGCCACCTCAATTAATTATTTTCAACATATGAACTATGAGGATCTAGAAAGTATACTGGATGGAAATCCCGACAGTCTTTAAACGGCATTATCTAAAGTCCTTGGAATCTTTAAAGTTTTCAGCAGTAGCAGCGGGAAACATTGTTTTTCCCCTGATACTGTATAGTAGTTGTAGTATAGATCCAGGTCTCCTTTCTACCTACATCATCCAACATGCCTCACCCTATCGCCAGGCTACTCGAATATCATAGCCTTAGCCGTTGAATCATATAGTGGATTGTCCCTTATTTTTTTGCTAGGGACATCCACTTGTACTGTTAATGTACTTCAGTGTTACCTACCCTTATTTTTATTGCTAGGGTAGGACACAATGTGTTTGTATATATTTTTGCCATACTTGTATTAATGATGGACTTCAGTGTACCTACCCTTATTTTTATGCTAGGTAGGGACACAATGAGTTTGTATATTTTGTAAATATGTTAAGTAAATCCTTCCCTTTGTTTGTTTATATTACATGCATCTCTGTAATTTACTTTAATTACCTTTTAAGTACTTTAAGATTACTAACGTTCTATTGTTTTACTGTTTAGTATAAGTTAGTTTAAGTGCTTAGTTTGTATGCTGTAATTTATTTACTTATATTATATCCATCATTTTTTTACACTGCTTTTCATTGTTCCTTTTTTCCCATCTTGTCTGTTTCTCTGGTACTCTTTCATAGGCCGACACGAGCTGAGCCCAGAAAAGGGATTTTGACGAAGGAAAATCTATTTCTGGGTGATTGGCTCGTGTCGCCCTATGAAACCCCCCCGGCCCCCCCTTTTTTGGTTTGTTCCCCCCCCTGCAGGACAAGATGTTTTTTAGATTAAGGATGTCCACTAGGGGCGCTGCTGTCCGTGGCGTCCTCTAGTAGTAGTAGTAGCGGCTGCATCGCCCGTTGGTATCGGCTCTCTTGGGGGGATTCTGATTGGAAGTTCTAATTGGTGATTGTCTCGTGGTAGTGTTCCACACTCGCCCCTATTATCATACCGACACTTCTTTTAAGAGTGAGCGAGTCAAGTTTTACTGACATTTTCTTAATTTTGTTTTTCTCTGGTAATTAGATTAATTTTAACCTAGAAAGAATGATATTAAGGATCCTTTCATAGGGCGACACGAGCCAATCACCCAGAAATAGATTTTTCCTTCGTCAAAATCCCTTTTCTAGGGTTACGACGCATGTTCCAGGGTTACGACGCATGTTCAGGGTTACGCCGCTTACAAATGCTGATCTGGCAGATGAAATAAATAAGACCAAAAATGCAAAATTAATTTTTTTTGGATAAATGCAATAAGAATGCAGTTTACAGAGTTTTGAATGCACCTAAAGCATTAAAAGTAAAGTTTTTTAGGATTTTTGACAATGTTCCGGCTTACGAAGTCTCAAAAACTGAACCCCCGTCGTAACCCGGGGACTGCCTGTATCAAATTACAAATATATTCTAAAATTTCCAATATTTTCAGTTACTACATTTTATAAGTTACTTGCCAACTCTGATCTTTACATAAAACAAGTTAGTTCTGGCAGTGTTACCCCCAACCATGAGACTTAAAGAAATGCTCAAGTGATTTTAATATACACAAGAACTGCCACCAATCGGGAACACCCTAGGCATTATCGTGCACTAACAAATTCAGTATAAAGAAGTCTTCTCTTTTGTTCCTATTTTGAATTTTCCTCTTTATTAAAACTGAAAATTAATGTAGTGACCAAAGTCCATTCACTTGGTATTTTTTTTATGAATTAAAGCAAAAACTTTTTAGCACTAACTAAAGACGGCCAGCCATTAACGGGCATTTGGAATTATGAAATATTAACATTGCACAGATACATTATCAATACGTAAATCATACTTTGTGAAGTAAATTGTTCCTTTGAAAACCCTTTGTCCTTTTACCATAAATCATCAAGTCTTAAAAAAAAAAAAAAAATTACTAGGAACAGTGAAACAAAATATAGTTAAGATCCTTTATATTAAATTAGCTCACATAAAAAGATTTAAAATTCTTGTTCTTGTGTTAGCATGGAATTTACATAAACCTGAAGGCTGCTAAATCATTCAAGAACAAAATTACTTTGATGCACTAAATCCCTTAAAAGAACTTTACTACTGTACTCTAGCTATTACACAATTTATACAGTTTACGGAATGGAAGGTGTATAACTTAAAAGACATGGATAATAAGTAGTTGGTACAGTCATACACACTGGTTTAGTCAATGGAGTGGGTATCACCACTACTGGCACAACATACTCTCTATTCCTCGTGAAAGTTTCGATGCTGTAAGTATTAGAATATTGTACTGGGAATGTATAGAGCGTCTCTGTGGGACGAACTGTAGTGGTAATTAAGCTGGTTAATGAAATCACAACTGTTAAGGTAGTGTAAGTTGTGCTTGTTGTATAAGTAGTCATAGGAGAAACAGTTGGCATAGTTAATGTCACCTCTGTTGCACTTGTTGATATAGTTGTAAAAGTAACAAATGAAGTAGTCCTAGTTACCGTGTTTGTTATAGATAATGTTGTGGTAATTATCGTAGTTGGATTATTCAGAGTAATGACATTTGTGGTTGATGAGATTATAGACACCACAACTGGAGAAAACCGTGTTGTAACTGTAGTACTAGTGACTGCTACAGTAGTTGGTTCTGTTCTCGTGATTACAGCAGTTATTGTTGAAGTAGATGTAACTGGCCTAGTAATTACACTTTCAGTACTGTAGGTTATCACTGTAGTAACTGTGTTCAATGTAACTAACGTTGTGGTAGTAACAGGGAATATGACTGTAGACGATGTTGATTTTGTTATTACAGTGGACCTTGTTCCTGTAACAGTTTTAAACAAGGTTATAGTGGAAGTTACTGCATAGCCCACGGGTAGTGTCCCAATTGTGGTTACTTCACTTACTATTGTGAGTACAGTCTGTACTGTTGTTACAGATATAGTGGACAGAACAGTATATGTTGAAACTACAGGTCTTGTTACAGTTAGTGTAGTAAAGAATGTTGAAGTAGCCGATAATGTTGAAGTAGTCGTAACTATAGTAGTTAGTGTTGAAGTTTCTACAATAAGTTCAGGAACAGTCAGTTCTGTTATTGAGGTTATTACAGTAGTAACAGGGCTTATCAATGTACTGGTACTTAAGCTACTAACTGTAATAACTGTAGTTATTACTGGCCGTGTGACTGTGGTGCTGGTGGATACAATAGTCGAAGTAATTTCAGTTGGCCTAGTGACTGTTAATACAGTTTCTGTGGTTATTACTGGGAAAATTGTTGAAGTAACTGTGGTTAATTCAGCAAAAGTTGTTAATATAACACTAGTGACAACAGTAACCGAGGTCTCTGTACTAGTAGTAGTCAACAAGACAGTGGTAGGGATCACATTTGTCAGTGTGGAAGTTGTGTAATCAATAATTGAAACTGTAGGTACAGTTAACTGTATAGTTGTTAGAGTTGTAATAGTAGTAGAACTCACAGTAACTGGTCTTGTGACTGTTGTAGTAATAGTTTGTGTTACTAGCGTAGTTATTCTATTTTCAATAGTTGTAACAGTAGTAACTACAAGTGTGTTAATTGAAGTAACAGTAGAAATTACAGGGTTGACAAATGTCAAGTATTCCGTTGTTGTAGAGATTGTAGTAGTGATAGGTCTAGTCAAAGATATCACTGTTAAAGTAGTAGTAGTAGTTTCAGTTATTCTTGTCATGACAATGGTGTTTGTAAATGTTGTCAGTGTAGCTATAACTGGACTTGTAAGAGTTGTTCTAGTTGTCACTGTCGTTCTGACAGTCAAAGTTGGTCTGTCAATTGAAACTGTAGTCAACGTGGTAACTGTCTGAACTGTCAGAGTAGTAGTTGTCTGAAGGACTGTGGTTGTAATAATAATTGGTCTAGTCACAGTTGTGGCAGTAAGCATCAGGTAACTAGTCAAAGTTGTAACTACAGGACTGACTACAGTAGTTGTACTTGTGAAACTAACTACTGCTGTTGATAAGAAAGTCACAGTAGTTTCACTGTAAATGGTTGTAGTTACTGGCCTAGTTACAGTCAGGGTGGTCTCGACTGTTACAAGCACTGGTTTAGTTTCAACAACTTGAGAGAAGTATGTGATGGGTTGAGTAACCGTGATGAATGAAGTTGGAGTGGGGAGTGTTATTGTTGTTGTGACAGGTATAACAACAGTTGAAAGGTACTGAGAGGTTATTGTAGTTGATGCAACATAGCTTGTTAATACAGGCCTTGTAATGCTAAGCACTGTTGTTTGATATGTGGATGTTGATGTCACAAAACTGTATGTTGTGGTCACAATAGCAGTGGTTGTAGTTGAAAAAGTAAATGTTGCAAGAATTGTAGTTGATGTTAGCGTAATAGAATTTGTCAGTGTTGAAAGCGATGTAAATGTTGTTGTCGTTGGAATACCAAATACTTGTGTGACTGTTTCAGTAATTGGAATTGTGGTTACTCTTGTAGTGCCAGTAATTGTGGTTAAGTACCCTACTATCTCACTCCTATGCACTGTAACAATGTCTGCAGTTACAGGGCTAACCGAGCCTGATCCACATGGAAGTATTAGATCGGGATCCACTTTATTAAGTTTCAGTGCATTCCCTCTCGCATCACCTGAAAATTCAATTAGGAAACGTCAATGTCAATAGATTATACACCTTCTGGCAGTCAAAAATTTCATAACTTCAAATTACACAAAATCATTAAAAAGAAATCCGATTTGCTCATCACAAAACTAATTACAAGAGACTGCAACACCTACCAGGGTACTGTTTGACTATGGTTTTTAAGTTTCATGGAACCAGTGTTTATTCAGCAACCGGACCAAAAACCAAGTGACTTCTGAACCAAGTCAAGTGCAAGTCTAGTGTGAACTTCATCAAAAGAAATACACAACTGTGACGCCTCGGTGGAATGCCCGTGAATTTAATTTAAGACTAGAGGTCGCAGGCAAAGACCAAGCCGACCACACCACCGAGGCGCTTCCTACCAAGGTGGGTATAAAAAATACCTAGACCAGACCACAAAATTACACCCATAAAAAAGGCATACAAAAGGCTAACTGTAGTTTTTCATACTCTAGCACCCCCATAAATAAAGCAATGCATTAATTCACTAAAAAAAAATTGCTTTATCTAGCATTTTTTTTTTAAACAAGGCAGTAGCTTTTTCCCAAATCACTTATAAAACTATCTCTACTTCTAAAAATTAGTTTAGCTTAAGAGATCAAAATCCTTTAGCTTTTTTTTTTTTTTTTTTTTAGCAAAGTGTGTGTGTAGTAAATCACTCATTCTTAATCTATGCATAAAAAAAATGTACATACAAGACAAAATCCATGACAGATAGCTACTTTTGTCTCTAAACAAAACTGATACTGAAACAGTTCAAACCCATTCCCAGACTTAACCAGCTCACCTGAACCGGACTCCTACCTGGTCAATCTTAAGAGATTAAGTAATCCATCTTTCTTACTAGAGATCCAAACAAGCTTTTAATAAGGGAACTTTTACTACAATCTGTGCAATCCAGCAAAGCCTCCACACCTTTCCTTCCCATGTATCCCTGCCCAGCCCAAACTCCATTTGCAATTCTAGTCTACCTAGCCCCCTTATATAGATCCCTCCCCACAGCCCCATCAAGTCTGTCCCCAGCAAAAGCATTCCCAGCAGCATGCAAGTCAGTAATGAAATCTTAAATAGAGTAATGAAAATTACACTACACTGAACATAGTGGAATATTCACATCCATTATCCCAGTTGGTCATGTGTGTTTGCCATTCTCTTTTCTCCTAATCTAAAGAACTAAGCTATTCTCTTCTCCTAATCTAAAGAACTAATATCTTTTGCATGTAACATCTGGATCTGCAGTTTCATTATGGGATTTCGTTCAATTAAACTTTACAACCCATGAGCCATATAAGAGCCGTATATGTGGGCTGCAGTGATAGCCATCTAAAACAGATTCCAGATTAGGCAGGGAGACAGCAGCCACAACTGATAAGCAATTCAAGTTATGGTCACAACTTTGTAAGAAATGCACAATTAGTTACAGTAGTTAAATCAGGTTAGAATAACTTAAATACATTGGTTTCCCAATATTAAGTATAGGACAAAAACTGCAAGATTAAGTAAGCCATGCATTGGTAAAGGTTTTGCTCCTACAGATGCCTGTTAAGATCTGATGCTAATGTAAATTTTCAGCCGAGAATTCCAAGCAATCTTCAAATATTCTCTTCGCTCATGCAGAATTAATTTGAGATTGAAAAAGGTAAGTCCAGTGTGGAACATACTACCAATACATAGGTTTTCCCCCTTTACTAATCAAAATCCCCAAAATTTTGGTCAACATATGCAAGCCCCTAGAAGATTAATTGCGGACACCAAATATAGACGCCATTACTATTCATAGGCATTGTTAGGTAGAAAAAAAACTATCGGCACTTTGTTGCTACTATACTTTCTAGGAGGCAGCTTGCCATGCTCAAATTGTCTCGTCACTACCAATTGCCCGAGAGCAGTTATGTCAGCTTGCCTGAGAGCAGTTATGTCAGCCTTTTATGTAGCTCACTCAACACTAGCTAACATTCTAGCTTTATTAAGTGGAATCTCTCAAAATCTGATGACCAAGCCTACAAAAAGAAGTCTACAAGTCAATATGGAGTGAAGGGCAAGTGGCTGGTATGTAGCAGGTCTGAAAGAAAGCAATGACAGATTTCCAAGTCACAAATATACTTTCTTCCATAACTGCACTGTAATTTAACTGCAGTTCCAACACACACAGGCTAAACACAAAGGCTATCACAAAATTCATAAAAATACATAGGAAACAATAAAAAATGTTTGGGGCACTTACTGATCCATAAAGAATATGGATGCTGTATTTAATTTACCAGACCACAAAACAGTCAAACCTCAGTTTGGCAAGTATCTACTAAATTTTATCTGCAATTGAAAGTCTCCCGTTTTTGTACAATCTGAAACGCTCCATCTGGGACCCAGCGCATGACTGGGCCCAGTTATAGCGTGCCCAAACAAGGGATCCCATCTGTTGTGACCCATTCTGCTTTTATGTTAAGCATTTTTGTGCACTGCTTTTTCATTCTAGTGCAACTGCTAAATAAGCCATCATGGGGCCACAGAAAGTTCAAAGTGTAAAAGAGGCAAGACAATAGAATTAAGACTTCATAGCAAAGTGTTTGAGGAAGCTGCATGCTGATCTCCGAGAAAATGCCTACAATTGCTGCAGTAAGGCCAGCAGAGGCCGGTTTGAAAAACTAAAACCAAATGGATATACATAATACACCAACTACAAGGATTAAGGACATACTTGCAGAGTGGAAAGATTGAAGGAATTTTGCGGTAATTTCTATCTCTAGTATTGTAATGTCTCCAACATTTTTAAAGACTATTTAATTTTAGGCAAATCTAACACCAGAAAATTTTTTTGGACAATTGTTATGCAACAGGGGTCCAGAATCAAAGCTGATCCTAGTGCCAGTAAAAAACAATAGTAACCCCAGATAAATCCTTGGTACCTGAAGTCCTTCTGAAGGGAGATTCCCCTTCCAAACAACCACCACCTTCCTCTCCCCTCCTCGCAGTCTTCTATGTGCTAACAAAGTTTTCCAAAAAGGAAAGTGATTTTAAATGTTTATTAATTTCATTAGTCAATTATATTTTTCTCATTTTCTTTATGTAAAACTGTATTCCCTATATAATGTATTTTTTGGTTAATATTTTTGGGGGTTTGGAACATTTTTATTTACATTATTCCTTATGGAAATTAAATTGTGTTTTCGTAAGTTTGTTTGTGGGAGTTCTTTAATGGAATTTAATTGAAGACAGGTTTAGCTCTACTAAATTAAACTAGTTAAGTTACAAAATTACACCATCAGATAAATTATAATAGTTCAGACAAAAGTAGAGAAATATATGGCTGAGAAAAATCCCCAAGATTATCCGAGGATGGTCACGGATGGTCACAACCCACTCAAATTGAAAGCCAAACTAAAAAGCTTACATACAGTGTTAAGAAATCTTCCTTACAACAACCACTTTGCACAGTGCAAGGAGATAGAGCTTTAGAAACTTTGAAAGCTCAAGGTCCGTATACGGAAAATAGTGTAGAATTTCACTTTTACCAGGATTTTGTACTTAAGCAGCAGTCAGCTGCGAGAAATGGCTTGGCAGGCAGTTACTACTGCCATTACCCAAAAGCAGCCTTTTTCAAACTACCACATCAACTAGTATGCCCTCTTTACATTAATGTGACCAACTAGCAGCAGTTACTTCCAAAGTGGTTCACAATCAAGAGATTAATAAAAACCTGCATGTCTAAATAGCATAGGAGCAGCAGACATTTTTTCGGTAGACAAACTTGCTGAACTAGACCTCAGGACAAATATTAGGTTTATATATAGCAAGGATGAACTTTAAAATTCCTACATCTTAGGAGTTAACAAAACTATCAAGTCTACGATGTGCAAGCCAGAAATCAAACTCACCTCCAACACTTTCTAGTAGTTGTCTGGAAATAGCTGCATTCTTTCTAAGCTCTCTCAGCCATTCCTTCACAGACAGATCACCTTCTCCATTCTGATACATCATACATATGTCAAATGTGCAGGTTTCTGAAAATAAATTAATGTGACAATGCTCCATTAAATATATAAAGTATACTAAGCAAGACAAATTAAAAACATACCAAGAACAGTAACATTCTATCAAATAAAAATAAGCTTATCAACCTTATACTTAAAAATTCTTTACACCTTTTAAAACAGTATAGTAGTACTATACAACCTAACTAATAGATTCCTTAAAAAAAAAAAAAAAAAATTCCCCACTTTTATAAGTTACAAAACTTATCAAGCAGCTAAATTAAATCACACTAAACATTAAATAGAAATTTAAAATTTCCTATGCAATAGACTACGCTGCATACAAAATAAATTTACTATTGTAATAACTGCTAAAAGACATACATTGGCCGAAACTTAAGATATTTGGAAGGCACAAACCATTAATGTTAAAAGTTACTATGTAACCTCTGGAAATCTCCCTAAAAATTTCAAATTTTTCCATCTTCAACCCACCACTATTCCTAGATTCTTTAAATAGGATCCACATGCATTCAGCAAACTTCATATCCAACCCTGATTAAAACTTAATTTCTGAATACTTTAAACCTCTATGTTGCCTGCTAAGCATCCTCAGACAGGTTATGAAACTAAATTACTCATCCAAGTTGCAAAAAATTAATTTGAAGCTATTACTGATGTGACCTTACCATTCCCATCACTGGCTTAACCAGTGTCCTAAATTTTATCAACAGCATACAATATACAGTCCTATTCAATGATAAACAAGACTTGCTGACAATGATTAAGAAATTTTCCTAGCTACTTGGATAGGAAATTTTCAGTATAAGAATGCTTGATATTGTAACTACCCAAGGATGGTGGTATAAATTTGAGCAGAAGTAAATTTAGCAAAAGTGAGGTATTCTTAATGTGCTTTTCCCACTAACAAATTTGAAACAAAGTTTATTAAAATTACAAATACCTGCAATGTCAAGTCTTAGTACATTAACCAAAAATGAACTAGCACATTAACCAAAAATGAACTGTCCCATGATCAGGGTAGCCTTGCCTTACTATTAAATTTGAACATTTAAAATATGGCTTAGTTTTAAACATTATATCTCAGCAATGGAGCCTTAATGCCTTAGGGTATCAAGTAAAACCTAGTGCATGAATCTTCAAGCCGCCAAAGGATTTGGTAAACACCTTGAACTACCAGGAATGACACTAAACTTGCCAAATAGGATTGATGCCTATCTAGTAGTTTATTAGAAACTAAATTCTTTGCTTTAGTTTCACAGCTATGGCCTAATTGTATTGTCTCTGCAAAATCAGTTAAGCTAATCAGAAGGCCTGAAGTGAAAGACCTTGGGTAACCACCAAGAACATTGCTTAATTCTTCTTTCCCAAACTTTCATCAAGGATAGGAAAAAACTGGCAATACTAGTTAAGCTACCACACAGTAATGGTAACTTATTTCCAGCCTTTCCTTCCAACACCATCCACGTCTAACAGGAAGGCACTAATGCAAAACTTCAGACCGTAACTGATCTGCCTCATTTACACATCACCCTTTGTACAGTTTATTAGCATTAGTATCAACTTCTCCAGTAGCAAGTACTAGACCCTAGATGCAAAGCAACTTTCAGAAGTTTGATTAGCCAACAAGCTTTCGAGAGTGTTACACAGCAGTCAAACCCTACAGATTTTAAGGGTGAATCATCCTACCTAAACCTATGTAAGCACCACCTGCCTTCTGGGAACTGAAGAGTTCCTTACCTAACAATACATATCTAAATTTGAACAAACTTCCACACATTTCAAATTAATTCCAAGCCAGTTCAACAACTTTCTTCAGTCAAAGGACTTCCTGATAATTTATAAATTTTAGTGATAATTTATAAATTAGTAAATTTATGTAGACTAAATACCTTATTAGCATGGCAACTTAAGTCATATCAAGTACAAAGAGAAGTTCATACAGGCTGAAAGAAAACTTAATCTAAATATCTGCAGAATTTTAGTAAAGTGTTATCCTTAAGGGCCTTTACCCTGGCTGGCTTTCTGACAAACAAGTAGAGCATTAGGGAGAAAACCAAAGAAATTGAGGGGACCAAGAAAATAATTCTTATTTCACATTCTTAAAAATTTACTTATCTTAACTCCTTTTACTTCTCAGTTTTTGTACTTTTCATACTTCTACTTCATAGTTTTTTAAGTTTCATAAGTTTTTGTACTTTTCATAATGTGTCTATAGAAAACTACAAAAAGCATTTAGCTTTAAACTGACAAGTAGAAACACCAAAAAAAAAAGATTTAGTTAAAACTATGACTAGTTATATACTTTACTAAAAGAAAAAATTTCTTACCAAAACTTATTTAATCCAGTAGGGGGTGGAGAGTAGTTCTACCCACATATATTTAGAATATAATGCATAAATTTTGCAAAGCAGTTAACTCCCAAAACCCAACTTGATGAAAAACTGCAGCAATTATAAAATTTGTAGGCCAGGGTTAATTCTTAATGCTTTGGAATTTTCTACATTCCAAAAGGGTTTCTACCAAGCACTTATTACCATACGCAGGTTTTCAGTTCCAGATAAACACCACCACTAACTTCATTCCTCATTCAGATTATAGTTCTAGATCTCAAAAACTACCCACAACCTACATTTATCATTTGGAGGAAGGTTAACATTAGAGAAATATGAAAAGGAACCCAAACATTACAATCCATTTACTATGTGTACAATAAATAACTTCTAACCCTATTAAGTAGCTCTAATTTAACAAATGCAATCCTATTCAAATGAAACTTGCTATGCCATCAGCTGAACAGAATTAAATTTAAAGAAAAGAATGCCCACCTTAAAAAGATTCGGAAACCTAAGACCGGGTATTCTAGCTCAAGTTTACCCGTCAGTCCACCCACAACCGTTCAACGGAAGAGTGTCCACAGAGTGGAGCTGTCAGTCAGTCAGTCCACTAGAGGTCTTTGCCCTCATTTCTCACCTAGCCTTTATCTTGGCAACACTGCTATATAGTAGAGATGAAAACTCTGCTGGGTGACAAGGTGGGTAGGCTACACACTAGCTGCTGCAGCAATTCATCCAAAGTAGGAAAGCAGCCAAAAGGTAAGAGTATGGTCTAAAGATACTTAAATATTTCTATTCTCAAAATATAAATATTTCTATTCTCAAAATATTAATGAATGTTATATTAGACCAGAGGGTTGGTTTCAGTTTATGAAATGGACCGTGAAGCCTACTTCCACTATGGAAATTACTTCACATGGAAATTACTTATATGATCTGGACTTGCAAATAGTCCACAAATAGCACCGCAGGGTCTAAAAATTTACATTAGTCCTATATATAGTTTTTTCATATTCTTGTCAGAGCAGCAGAGATCCTTCCCATGCAATTGTTGGTTACCAGTCCACATGCGCAATTACCAGTCAGTCAAAAGAACTTAGGCAATTACATTAGTTCAGAAGTGGACAGACTGCTCACAAACTGTCTTCCACACATATATTTTAACAAGTATGAAGAGCCAACAGGGAGACAAGACAGGTATACCTGTGCGTGAATACCTCACCTCAAGAGAGAATGGCCTCTCCCACCAACTAAACGCAAAGCTGATTGGAGCAAACTCACTCACTCCATTTGGCCAGTTCAACACCGCTACAAAGCTGTGCAAAAATTACACAAGTGCACCCAATATGCATGTAAAAGACAACTTAGGGCCACCTTTCCTGACCTAGCTAATTAATGAACTCAAAATAATTTACCAGATTGATACAATCATAAAACCCAATCTTAATCTTTCAAAGATTAGCCAAGTAACATGACAAAATACTTACCAACATAGATTCCTAGGTTTGGTATATTGCTAATTACATCCTGAAGAGCTTCTAAACAAGAAGTCCTGTATTGGTTCAACTCAAATTCTCGAGCTCCACACAAGTTTGCCTGTAAAAACAAATTCCAAATTTACATAAAGATATGAAGATTAAATTTAAATTTTAATTCAGTACTTAAACTCATTTGCTATTCTTACCGTTGCTTCTTGAGCACATGTAGGGCAAAGATTGCCACAAAACCGCTTACTTTGGATATCAGTCTGGAAATTAAACACATTCATTAGTTAATGTAATCTGGATAATAAATATAGTTTATGTAATCTGAACTTCAAAAATTTACTGGTTCATGTTCAAGAAATTATTCCTAGGTTAATTTAAGAAATATTCTTACCAGCCAGGAATGTGGATATGCAAAAGGTCTGTACTGCAGAGGAAATACAGTCCTATTACGAGCCGTGAAATCATTGTTGACATGAAAGTCAAACTGCCCACAAAGACCCTCTGTGTTCTCTGCATGATTAGGATATGCCCATATATCAATCCTGTGCTGACAATGAAGGATCTGAAAATGATAACATAACTTATTAAAATTCAGTTTATTAAAAAACCTTAAGACTTCTTCATTGATTAGTATCTGCAATTCAAGGCAATATTAAAGAAAAATAATACTTAACACATGGTACAATGGATACTAACAGCAATTTTTGAGGAGCCTTGTAAGACAACACACTGACCAGTGCGCCAGGCAAGAACAGGATGTTCACCAGATGAAGACTGTACAGGATGCACCCCCACTTCCGGAACTGTGAATTCTTCTCCATTAACACGCAACTGTTTGCAGAAATAAAATTTTTCTTAAAAAAAAAAAAATCAATCTAATCTTCTCCAAGCAAAACTCACTATGCAATACCATACCATGCCATCATAGAACCCTTTTACACTTTAAAATTAAATTTTCAAATCTTACAAAGCTGTACAAAGCCAGTAATGAACCATAGGCTAGAGAATCAAAATCTCCCTCAGCCATGTAGAAAAAATATCCATATATAAATCAAAAGTACTATTTAAAACTGGTAAGGACCCAGTAAATCAGCCATTTTAAGTATCTGGTCATGCAAGTTGAAGATTAATACCCACTTTGCCTATAGTTCAGAAAAATCAGTCATTTGTGTATTACAAACCACCATATCAAACAGATTAAGGAAAGTCAGGAAACGCCATTCTGGGACTTATTAATTTTCTGACATTAACATCAAAGGTCTCCATTGGTGCAAATTTCTATTCTTAATGTATGTTATTTGCTAGACTGAATACAATGACAAAACTTAGGTTATCAATACACCCAGGACTGTTCTATTAAAGGAGTAATATGGCTAACGGGGGTAGTGCTTAATCAGTTTATACTCCTCTTCTATTACAAAAATGGATCAACCATAAACCAATAATTATCACACTCACTGTAGTTACAGCTCCGCTATCCAGGGTAATGACCGTATGACGATTGTCTTTGAAGGTAGTGCGATGAAGGCAAGATGCCAATCCATTACAAGCTCTAAAATCACTAAACACTCCCCACTGTGGTCTATAGCCGAAACCCTTCTGAGCCAATGAATAGTTACAGTGCCCATGCCAGTCATACCGATAACCATCGAAAGTACTTATATGAGGGTCATCATATAACTGACAAGACTTGCCTGCAAAGTAGTTTTGTTCAGTCAACAGTAAAAAGTAAAACTGCAGTCTTCATTAGTCGTCTAAGGTACATTGACAAATACAAGAACCCTATAAATCTAAAAATTCATAAAATTAGTTATTCCAGCATTTCACAGATTGCTATATTAACAGTATTCAACACCTATACACTAGGACTAATAAAGACTGAAAAATTGAGGCCTCCCAGTAATTTTTATATCTGCAATAATTAATCCTTTACATTACACTTAACTCCACATTTCTGACTACTTACAGCATGCCTCAATATTTCCAGTGGGAACCCACTGCCCTTTGTTACATCTTAAGGGTAAGCAATGGCCAGTTAACACCGAGCAATCAGAGTACAGCTTCCCAGCAAATTCACAACCTGTAATAAAAAAAAATATTACTTAAAACAGGATGTTAGTTTGTGTGTTACATTTAAAGATTAAACTGAAGATTAAGACAGGTAAATGCCACAAGCCCAATATCTAGATTGTACACTACTAGGCAAAGTGTGCTATTATTTAAGCCAAAATAAAAAATGAGCTTTTTAAACTACCCCAAATTATGATAACTATTTCCAAGTATTTCAAAGGCTTTATCTCAAAAAAAGCAAACTACAATCACCTGACAAAAACAGATGGGGGTATTTGTTAACCAATGGCATTACATATAAACTTCTCCAAAACTGAAAGAAAGTCAACCATGCAGACAGGATGACTAAGTACTTTATGCCAAATATTACCATTGTTTGTGCAGTCTATAGTATTCAAGGCAATATGGATAATGGAACAAGCTATGACTATCTTTGTACTTCATATACAAAGAATTGTGCACAAGGCATTACACAATGTGGTATGGCAACTATTTACAAAATTCATAATTATGAAAAACTACATTACTACACAATCCCATGCCATAAAACTATAAATATGGTATTAAAACTAACCTTGGTACAAGCAACTCAAAAGCTCAAGCAGCTTGCATGAAACTCAAAATTAGATTTTTAAGCTTCGAAAGAATTACTGCCAAAACTCAAAAACCATGATAAAGAATTTAACAAAAGCAGAGGCAAACTGAAAAAGCATGGGCCATAAACTATCAACACAGTTCTAAAAGTCCAGTGCAGTTAATTCCCAGGCAACAAATACCTGATCTAGGTTGTGGGTTAAGAAAATTGGGAGAAATAAAAGATTTATGCAAAAGTAACTCCAAGAATAGTTAAGTGCTCCTTACAAAAAAAAAAAAAAAACTAGCAAAAATTTGTACAATTTCAATGTGGCTTTCTTAGACACCTTTAAACCGAAATTTCTACAATCTCCAGATGTACACAAAGGCCACAAAAATTATACTATTCCACTTAAGTTTCGATTTTACTCTAGATGGAAAATTTTTCAACAGAAAGTTACTTATTTTTCATTATTTTAAACAAGACTTATTTCTTTATTTTAAGCAAGACAATCAGTCACCATGAAGGATACCCAATAAATTTAGTTAATTTTTAAAACTATTGAGAAGCTCTATAGAATTTTTTTTAGTCTAACACCTGGTTGAGAGAAATACTGTTCC